>NC_042619.1:332337949-332639432 GCF_901001135.1 Rhinatrema bivittatum | reverse complement strand
TTCAGCATGAGAAAATCACTTTTGTTACTTTCACTCAAAACTTGCATTTTCTGCTCAGAAATGTACAAATCCATTGAAAACCTGGTTCTAACAGTGAAAGAAACACATTTCAGCATGAGAAAATCACTTTTGCATGTTTCACTCAAAACTTGCATTTTCTCCTCAGAAATGTACAAAATCATTGAAAACTTGGCTCTAACAGTGAAAGAAACACATTTCAGCATGAGAAAATCACTTTTGCATGTTTCACTCAAAACTTGCATTTTCTCCTCAGAAATGAACAAAACCATTGAAAACTTGGTTCTAACTGTGAAAGAAACACATTTCAGCATGAGAAAATCACTTTTGTTACTTTCTCTCAAAACTTGCATTTTCTGCTCAGAAATGTACAAATCCATTGAAAACCTGGTTCTAACAGTGAAAGAAACAAATTTCAGCATGGGAAAATCACTTTTGCATGTTTCACTCAAAACTTGCATTTTCTCTCAGAAATGTAGAAATCAGTTGAAAACTTGGTTCTAACAGTGAAAGAAACACATTTCAGCATGAGAAAATCACTTTTGTGTCTTTCACTCAAAACTTGCATTTTCTCCTCAGAAATGTACAAAACCATTGAAAACTTGGTTCTAACAGTGAAAGAAACACATTTCAGCATGAGAAAATCACTTTTGTGTCTTTCACTCAAAACTTGCATTTTCTCCTCAGAAATGTAGAAATCAGTTGAAAACTTGGTTCTAACAGTGAAAGAAACACATTTGAGCATGAGAAAATCACTTTTGCATGTTTCATTCAAAACTTGCATTTCCTCCTCAGAAATGTACAAAACCATTGAAAACTTGATTCTAACAGTGAAAGAACACATTTCAGCATGAGAAAATCACTTTTGCATGTTTCACTCAAAACTTGCATTTTCCTCCTCAGAAATGTAGAAATCAGTTGAAAACTTGGTTCTAACAGTGAAAGAAACACATTTCAGCAGGAGAAAATCACTTTTGCATGTTTCACTCAAAACTTGCATTTCCTCCTCAGAAATGTAGAAATCAGTTGAAAACTTGGTTCTAACAGTGAAAGAAACACATTTCAGCATGAGAAAATCACTTTTGTGTCTTTCTCTCAAAACTTGCATTTTCTCCTCAGAAATGTAGAAATCAGTTGAAAACTTGGTTCTAACAGTGAAAGAAACACATTTCAGCATGAGAAAATCACTTTTGCATGTTTCATTCAAAACTTGCATTTTCTCCTCAGAAATGTACAAAACCATTGAAAACTTTATTGTAACAGTGAAAGAACACATTTCAGCATGAGAAAATCCCTTTTGCATGTTTCACTCAAAACTTGTATTTTCTCCTCAGAAATGTACAAAACCATTGAAAACTTGGTTCTAAAAGTGAAAGAACACATTTCAGCATGAAAAATTCACTTTTGTTACTTTCACTCAAAACTTGCATTTTCTGCTCAGAAATGTACAAATCCATTGAAAACTTGGTTCTAACAGTGAAAGAAACGCATTTCAGCATGAGAAAATCACTTTTGCATTTTTCATTCAAAACATGCATTTTCTCCTCAGAAATGAACAAAAACATTGAAAACTTGGTTCTAACTGTGAAAGAAACACATTTCAGCATGAGAAAATCACTTTTGCATGTTTCACTCAAAACTTGCATTTTCTCCTCAGAAATGTACAAAGCCATTGAAAACTTGGTTCTAACAGTGAAAGAAACACATTTCAGCATGAGAAAATCACTTTTGCATGTTTCACTCAAAACTTGCATTTTCTCCTCAGAAATGTACAAATCCATTGAAAACCTGGTTCTAACAGTGAAAGAAACACATTGCAGCATGAGAAAACCACTTTTGTGTCTTTCACTCAAAACTTGCATTTTCTGCTCAGAAACGTAAAAATCCATTGAAAACCTGGTTCTAAGAGTGAAGGAAACACATTTCAGCATGAGAAAATCACTTTTGTTACTTTCACTCAAAACTTGCATTTTGTGCTCAGAAATGTACAAATCCATTGAAAACCTGGTTCTAACAGTGAAAGAAACACATTGCAGCATGAGAAAACCACTTTTATGTCTTTCACTCAAAACTTGCATTTTCTGCTCAGAAATGTACAAATCCATTGAAAACCTGGTTCTAAGAGTGAAAGAAACACATTTCAGCATGAGAAAATCACTTTTGTTACTTTCACTCAAAACTTGCATTTTCTGCTCAGAAATGTACAAATCCATTGAAAACCTGGTTCTAACAGTGAAAGAAACACATTTCAGCATGAGAAAATCACTTTTGCATGTTTCACTCAAAACTTGCATTTTCTCCTCAGAAATGTACAAATCAGTTGAAAACTTGGTTCTAACAGTGAAAGAAACACATTTCAGCATGAGAAAATCACTTTTGTTACTTTCACTCAAAACTTGCATTTTCTGCTCAGAAATGTACAAATCCATTGAAAACCTTGTTCTAACAGTGAAAGAAACACATTTCAGCATGAGAAAATCACTTTTGCATGTTTCACTCAAAACTTGCATTTTCTCCTCAGAAATGTAGAAATCAGTTGAAAACTTGGTTCTAACAGTGAAAGAAACACATTTCAGCATGAGAAAATCACTTTTGCATGTTTCACTCAAAACTTGCATTTTCTGCTCAGAAATGTACAAATCCATTGAAAACCTGATTCTAACGGTGAAAGAAACACATTTCAGCAGGAGAAAATCACTTTTGCATGTTTCACTCAAAACCTGCATTTTCTGCTCAGAATTGTAGAAATCAGTTGAAAACTTGGTTCTAACAGTGAAAGAAACACATTTCAGCATGAGAAAATCACTTTTGTGTCTTTCACTCAAAACTTGCATTTTCTCCTCAGAAATGTAGAAATCAGTTGAAAACTTGGTTCTAACAGTGAAAGAAACACATTTCAGCATGAGAAAATCACTTTTGCATGTTTCACTCAAAACCTGCATTTTCTGCTCAGAAATGTAGAAATCAGTTGAAAACTTGGTTCTAACAGTGAAAGAAACACATTTCAGCATGAGAAAATCACTTTTGTGTCTTTCACTCAAAACTTGCATTTTCTCCTCAGAAATGTAGAAATCAGTTGAAAACTTGGTTCTAACAGTGAAAGAAACACATTGCAGCATGAGAAAACCACTTTTGTGTCTTTCACTCAAAACTTGTATTTTCTCCTCAGAAATGTACAAAACCATTGAAAACTTGGTTCTAACTGTGAAAGAAACACATTTCAGCATGAGAAAATCACTTTTGTGTCTTTTACTGAAAACTTGCATTTTCTACTCAGAAATGTACAAATCCATTGAAAACCTGGTTCTAACAGTGAAAGAAACAAATTTCAGCATGAGAAAATCACTTTTGCATGTTTCACTCAAAACTTGCATTTTCTCCTCAAAAATGTAGAAATCAGTTGAAAACTTGGTTCTAACAGTGAAAGAAACACATTTCAGCATGAGAAAATCACTTTTGTGTCTTTCACTCAAAACTTGCATTTTCTCCTCAGAAATGTACAAAACCATTGAAAACTTGGTTCTAACAGTGAAAGAAACACATTTCAGCATGAGAAAATCACTTTTGCATGTTTCATTCAAAACTTGCATTTCCTCCTCAGAAATGTACAAAACCATTGAAAACTTGGCTCTAACAGTGAAAGAACACATTTCAGCATGAGAAAATCACTTTTGCATGTTTCACTCAAAACTTGTATTTTCTCCTCAGAAATGAACAAAACCATTGAAAACTTGGTTCTAACTGTGAAAGAAACACATTTCAGCATGAGAAAATCACTTTTGTTACTTTCTCTCAAAACTTGCATTTTCTGCTCAGAAATGTACAAATCCATTGAAAACCTGGTTCTAACAGTGAAAGAAACACATTTCAGCAGGAGAAAATCACTTTTGCATGTTTCACTCAAAACCCTCATTTTCTGCTCAGAAATGTACAAATCCATTGAAAACCTGGTTCTAACAGTGAAAGAAACACATTGCAGCATGAGAAAACCACTTTTGTGTCTTTCACTCAAAACTTGCATTTTGTGCTCAGAAATGTACAAAACCATTGAAAACTTGGTTCTAACAGTGAAAGAAACACATTTCAGCATGAGAAAATCACTTTTGCATGTTTCATTCAAAACTTGCATTTCCTCCTCAGAAATGTACAAAACCATTGAAAACTTGGTTCTAACAGTGAAAGAACACATTTCAGCATGAGAAAATCACTTTTGCATGTTTCACTCAAAACTTGCATTTTCTCCTCAGAAATGTACAAATCCAGTTGAAAACTTGGTCCTAACAGTGAAAGAAACACATTTCAGCATGAGAAAATCACTTTTGCATGTTTCATTCAAAACTTGCATTTCCTCCTCAGAAATGTACAAAACCATTGAAAACTTGGCTCTAACAGTGAAAGAAACACATTTCAGCATGAGAAAATCACTTTTGCATGTTTCACTCAAAACTTGCATTTTCTCCTCAGAAATGTACAAAGCCATTGAAAACTTGGTCTAACAGTGAAAGAAAACATTTCAGCATGAGAAAATCACTTTTGCATGTTTCACTCAAAACTTGCATTTTCTCCTCAGAAATGTACAAATCCATTGAAAACCTGGTTCTAACAGTGAAAGAAACACATTGCAGCATGAGAAAACCACTTTTGTGTCTTTCACTCAAAACTTGCATTTTCTGCTCAGAAACGTACAAATCCATTGAAAACCTGGTTCTAAGAGTGAAAGAAACACATTTCAGCATGAGAAAATCACTTTTGTTACTTTCACTCAAAACTTGCATTTTCTGCTCAGAAATGTACAAATCCATTGAAAACCTGGTTCTAACAGTGAAAGAAACACATTGCAGCATGAGAAAACCACTTTTGTGTCTTTCACTCAAAACTTGCATTTTCTGCTCAGAAATGTACAAATCCATTGAAAACCTGGTTCTAAGAGTGAAAGAAACACATTTCAGCATGAGAAAATCACTTTTGTTACTTTCACTCAAAACTTGCATTTTCTGCTCAGAAATGTACAAATCCATTGAAAACCTGGTTCTAACAGTGAAAGAAACACATTTCAGCATGAGAAAATCACTTTTGCATGTTTCACTCAAAACTTGCATTTTCTGCTCAGAAATGTACAAATCCATTGAAAACTTGGTTCTAACAGTGAAAGAAACACATTTCAGCATGAGAAAATCACTTTTGTTACTTTCACTCAAAACTTGCATTTTCTGCTCAGAAATGTACAAATCCATTGAAAAACTTGTTCTAACAGTGAAAGAAACACATTTCAGCATGAGAAAATCACTTTTGCATGTTTCACTGAAAACTTGCATTTCCTCCTCAGAAATGTAGAAATCAGTTGAAAACTTGGTTCTAACAGTGAAAGAAACACATTTCAGCATGAGAAAATCACTTTTGCATGTTTCACTCAAAACTTGCATTTTCTGCTCAGAAATGTACAAATCCATTGAAAACCTGATTCTAACAGTGAAAGAAACACATTTCAGCATGAGAAAATCACTTTTGCATGTTTCACTCAAAACCTTGCATTTTCTGCTCAGAAATGTAGAAATCAGTTGAAAACTTGGTTCTAACAGTGAAAGAAACACATTTCAGCATGAGAAAATCACTTTTGTGTCTTTCACTCAAAACTTGCATTTTCTCCTCAGAAATGTAGAAATCAGTTGAAAACTTGGTTCTAACAGTGAAAGAAACACATTTCAGCATGAGAAAATCACTTTTGCATGTTTCACTCAAAACCTGCATTTTCTGCTCAGAAATGTAGAAATCAGTTGAAAACTTGGTTCTAACAGTGAAAGAAACACATTTCAGCATGAGAAAATCACTTTTGTGTCTTTCACTCAAAACTTGCATTTTCTCCTCAGAAATGTAGAAATCAGTTGAAAACTTGGTTCTAACAGTGAAAGAAACACATTTCAGCATGAGAAAACCACTTTTGTGTCTTTCACTCAAAACTTGTATTTTCTCCTCAGAAATGTACAAAACCATTGAAAACTTGGTTCTAACTGTGAAAGAAACACATTTCAGCATGAGAAAATCACTTTTGTGTCTTTTACTGAAAACTTGCATTTTCTACTCAGAAATGTACAAATCCATTGAAAACCTGGTTCTAACAGTGAAAGAAACAAATTTCAGCATGAGAAAATCACTTTTGCATGTTTCACTCAAAACTTGCATTTTCTCCTCAGAAATGTAGAAATCAGTTGAAAACTTGGTTCTAACAGTGAAAGAAACACATTTCAGCATGAGAAAATCACTTTTGTGTCTTTCACTCAAAACTTGCATTTTCTCCTCAGAAATGTACAAAACCATTGAAAACTTGGTTCTAACAGTGAAAGAAACACATTTCAGCATGAGAAAATCACTTTTGCATGTTTCATTCAAAACTTGCATTTCCTCCTCAGAAATGTACAAAACCATTGAAAACTTGGCTCTAACAGTGAAAGAACACATTTCAGCATGAGAAAATCACTTTTGCATGTTTCACTCAAAACTTGTATTTTCTCCTCAGAAATGAACAAAACCATTGAAAACTTGGTTCTAACTGTGAAAGAAACACATTTCAGCATGAGAAAATCACTTTTGTTACTTTCTCTCAAAACTTGCATTTTCTGCTCAGAAATGTACAAATCCATTGAAAACCTGGTTCTAACAGTGAAAGAAACACATTTCAGCAGGAGAAAATCACTTTTGCATGTTTCACTCAAAACCCTCATTTTCTGCTCAGAAATGTACAAATCCATTGAAAACCTGGTTCTAACAGTGAAAGAAACACATTTCAGCATGAGAAAACCACTTTTGTGTCTTTCACTCAAAACTTGCATTTTGTGCTCAGAAATGTACAAAACCATTGAAAACTTGGTTCTAACAGTGAAAGAACACATTTCAGCATGAGAAAATCACTTTTGCATGTTTCACTCAAAACTTGCATTTTCTCCTCAGAAATGTAGAAATCAGTTGAAAACTTGGTCCTAACAGTGAAAGAAACACATTTCAGCATGAGAAAATCACTTTTGCATGTTTCATTCAAAACTTGCATTTCCTCCTCAGAAATGTACAAAACCATTGAAAACTTGGCTCTAACAGTGAAAGAACACATTTCAGCATGAGAAAATCCCTTTTGCATGTTTCACTCAAAACTTGTATTTTCTCCTCAGAAATGTACAAAACCATTGAAAACTTGGTTCTAACAGTGAAAGAACACATTTCAGCATGAGAAAATCACTTTTGTTACTTTCACTCAAAACTTGCATTTTCTGCTCAGAAATGTACAAATCCATTGAAAACCTGGTTCTAATAGTGAAAGAAACACATTTCAGCGTGAGAAAATCACTTTTGCATGTTTCATTCAAAACTTGCATTTTCTCCTCAGAAATGTACAAAACCATTGAAAACTTGGCTCTAACAGTGAAAGAACACATTTCAGCATGAGAAAATCACTTTTGCATGTTTCACTCAAAACTTGCATTTTCTCCTCAGAAATGTAGAAATCAGTTGAAAACTTGGTTCTAACAGTGAAAGAAACACATTTCAGCATGAGAAAATCACTTTTGTGTCTTTTACTCAAAACTTGCATTTTCTGCTCAGAAATGTACAAATCCATTGAAAACCTGGTTCTAACGGTGAAAGAAACACATTTCAGCAGGAGAAAATCACTTTTGCATGTTTCACTCAAAACCCTCATTTTCTGCTCAGAAATGTACAAATCCATTGAAAACCTGGTTCTAACAGTGAAATCACTTTTGCATGTTTCCTTCAAAACATGCATTTTCTCCTCAGAAATGAACAAAACCATTGAAAACTTAGTTCTAACTGGGAGGATCCGGCTGTCATGGTACATGTGGGCACTAATAACATAAGAAAATGTGGGAGGGAGGTTCTGGAAGCCAAAGTTAGGCTCTTAGGTAGAAAGCTGAAATCTAGAACCTCCAGGGTAGCATTATCTGAAATAAATGCTCCCTGTTCCATGTGCAGGTCCCCAGAGGCAGGCAGAGCTCTGGAGTCTCAATGCATGGTGCATGGAAGAGGGATTCAGTTTTGTAAGGAACTGGGCAATCTTTTGGGGAAGGGGGAGTCTTTTCTGAAGGGAAGGACTCCACCTGAAATGTGTTTCTTTCACGGTTAGAACAAGTTTTTCAATGGTTTTGCACATTTCTGAGGAGGAAATACAAGTTTTCAGTGAAACATGCAAAAGTGATTTTCTCATGCTGAAATGTGTTTCTTTCACGGTTAGAACAAGTTTTTCAATGGATTAGTACATTTCTGAGCAGAAAATGCAAGTTTTGAGTGAAAGACACAAAAGTGATTTTCTCATGCTGAAATGTGTTTCTTTCACTCTTAGAACCAGGTTTTCAATGGATTTGTACATTTCTGAGGAGGAAATGCAAGTTCTGAGTGAAACATGCAAAAGTGATTTTCTCATGCTGAAATGTGTTTCTTTCACGGTTAGAACAAGTTTTTCTATGGTTTTGCACATTCCTGAGGAGAAAATGCAAGTTTTGAGTGAAAGACACAAAAGTGATTTTCTCATGCTGAAATGTGTTTCTTTCACTCTTAGAACCAGGTTTTCAATGGATTTGTACATTTCTGAGCAGAAAATGCAAGTTTTGAGTGAAAGAAACACATTTCAGCATGAGAAAATCACTTTTGCATGTTTCACTCAAAACTTGCATTTCCTCCTCAGAAATGTACAAATCCATTGAAAACCTGGTTCTAAGAGTGAAAGAAACACATTTCAGCATGAGAAAATCACTTTTGTGTCTTTCACTCAAAACTTGCATTTTCTGCTCAGAAATGTACAAATCCATTGAAAACCTGGTTCTAAGAGTGAAAGAAACACATTTCAGCATGAGAAAATCACTTTTGTGTCTTTCACTCAAAACTTGCATTTTCTCCTCAGAAATGTGCAAAAACATTGAAAAACTTGTTCTAACCATGAAAGAAACACATTTCAGCATGAGAAAATCACTTTTGCATGTTTCATTCAAAACTTGCATTTCCTCCTCAGAAATGTACAAAACCATTGAAAACTTGGTTCTAACAGTGAAAGAACACATTTCAGCATGAGAAAATCACTTTTGTTACTTTCACTCAAAACTTGCATTTTCTGTTCAGAAATGTACAAATCCATTGAAAACCTGGATCTAAGAGTGAAAGAAACAAATTTCAGCATGAGAAAATCACTTTTGCATGTTTCACTCAAAACTTGTATTTCCTCCTCAGAAATGTACAAAACCATTGAAAACTTGGTTCTAACAGTGAAAGAACACATTTCAGCATGAGAAAATCACTTTTGTTACTTTCACTCAAAACTTGCATTTTCTGCTCAGAAATGTACAAATCCATTGAAAACCTGGTTCTAACAGTGAAAGAAACACATTTCAGCATGAGAAAATCACTTTTGTGTCTTTCACTCAAAACTTGCATTTTCTCCTCAGAAATGTACAAAACCATTGAAAACTTGGTTCTAACAGTGAAAGAAACACATTTCAGCATGAGAAAATCACTTTTGTGTCTTTCACTCAAAACTTGCATTTTCTCCTCAGAAATGTAGAAATCAGTTGAAAACTTGGTTCTAACAGTGAAAGAAACACATTTCAGCATGAGAAAATCACTTTTGTTTCTTTCACTCAAAACTTGCATTTTCTGCTCAGAAATGTACAAATCCATTGAAAACCTGGTTCTAAGAAGTAAGATGGGAGAATTAGAGTGTATAGCAGTGAAAGATGACATAGACTTAAATGGTCTGTTTTCCACCATGTCTCAGAGACATGGTGGAAAGATGATAACCAATAGGATAGTGCTATACCAGGGTACAAATTATATCGCAATGACAGAGAGGAGCATCTTGGTGGCGGGGTGACGCTTTATGTCTGGGATGGCATAGAGTCCAACAGAATAAAGATCCGGCATGAGACTAAATACACAATCAAATCCTTATAGGTAGAAATCCCTTGTGTGTTAGGAAAGCATATAGTGACAGAAGTATACTATCATCCACCTGGGCAAGATTGTGAGATGGACAGTGAAATGCTAAGAGAAATTAGGGAAGCTAACCAAATTGGTAGTGCTGTAATCATGGGATATTTCAATTACCCCAATATTGACTGGGTAAGTGAAACATCAGGAAGTGCTAGAGAAATAGTTCCTGGATATAATAAATGACAGTATTGTGGAGCAATTGGTTCAGGAACCAATGAGAGAGGGAACAGTTTTAGATCTAATTCTCAGTAGAGCACAGGATTTGGTGAGAGAGGTAACAGTGGTGGGGCCGCTTGGCAATAATGATCATAATATGATCAAATTTGAATTAATGACTGGAATAAGGACAGTAATTAAATCCACGGCTCTAGCACTAAACTTTCAACAGGGAAACTGAGAAAATGAGAAAAAAACCCTGAAATATGCAGCTACAAATGTAAAAAGTGTGCAACAGACATGGACATTGTTAAAAAATACCATCCTAGAAGCACAGTCTAGATTTATTCCATGCATTAAGAAAGGTGGAAGGAAGGTCAAACAATTGCCAGCATGGCTAAAAAGTGTGGTGAAAGAGGCTATTTTAGCCAAAAGACCTTCAACCAAAAACTGGAAGACCTGCAGGAAAAAATAGGATAAGGCATAAGCATTGGCAAGTTAAATGTAAGACATTGATAAGTTAGGCTAAGAGAGAATTAGAATAGAAGTTGGCCGCAGAAGCAAAAACTCACAATAAAACCTTTTTAAAATATATCCGAAGCAGAAAGCCTATGAGAGAGTCAGCTGGACCGTTAGATGATTGAGGGGGTACAGGGACACTTAGGGCCAGATTTTCAAAGGGGTACGCGCGTAAGATACACGTGTACCCCCCGAAAACCTGCCCGAAGTTCCCCCTGCGCTCGCCGAGCCTATGTTGAGTAGGCTTGGCGGCACGCACAAGCCCCGGGACGCGAGTAAGTCCCTGGGCTTTCCTGGGGGGGGGGGGCGAGTTGGGGGGCGTGTTGCGGCGGTGCGTCATTTGGGGGTGGAGCAGCGGGCATGGTTCCAACCCGGGGGCATTTCGGGGGCATGGCCAAGGCCTCCGAAACAGCTCCCATGCCTGGGAATCGCACTCCAGCGGCCGGCCCGGTGCGTGCAAGTTATGCCTGCCTTGGGCAGGCGTAACTTGTGCAACAAAGGTGGGGGGGGGGGGGTTAAGTATGGCTGGGGGGGTGGGTTAGGTAGGGGAAGGGAGGGGAAGGTATGGGGGGGTGGAAGGAAAGTTCCCTCTGATGCCGCTCCGATTTCGGAGCGGCCACGGAGGGAACGGAGGCAGGCTGCGCAGCTCGGCGCGTGCAGACTGCCGATTTTGCACAGCCTTGTGCGTGCCGATCTTGGATTTTAACAGATACGCGTGGCTACACATGTATCTATTAAAATCCCACGTACTCTTGTTTGCACCTGGTGCGCGAACAAAAGTACGAGTGTACACACATTTGTAAAATCTACCCCTTAAGGAAGATAAGGCCATTATGGAAAGATTAAACAATTTCTTTGCTTTGGTGTATAATGATGAGAATGTTGGGGAGATGCACATTCTGGAGACAGTTTTCAAGCGTGATGATACAGATGAACTGAACCAAATCACGGTGAACTTGGAAGATGTGGTAGGCCAGATTGACAAACTGAAGTGTAGAAAAATCTCCTGGACTGGATGGTATACATCCCAGGGTTCTGAAAGAACTAAAAAATGAAATTTCAGAACTATTTCTATTAATTTGTAACCTATCATTCAAATCATCCATTGTACTTGAAGATTGGAAGATGGCAATGTAATCCTGATATTTAAAAACAGCTCCAGGGGTGATCCAGGAAATTATAGACTGGTGACTTCAGTGCCAGGAAAAATTGTAGAAATTGTTATAAAGAATAAAATCACAAAACATTTGGATAGACATGGTTTAGTGGGAAGCAGCAAGCAAGGATTTACCCAAGGGAAGTGTTGCCTCACAAATCTCAAAATGTTTTTGAAGGGGTGAATAGGCATGTGGACAAAGTTGAAGCGGTAGATATGGATTTTTTGAAGGTGTGCAACAGAGTCCCACTTGAGAGGTTTCTAAGAAAACTAAAATGTCATGGGATTGGAGGCAATGTCCTTTTGTGGATTGCAAGATGATTAAAGGACAGGAAACAGAGAGTAGGATTAAATGGTCTGTTTTCACAGTGGAAAAAGGTAAACAGTGGAGTGCCTCATGGATTTGTACTTGGACCGGTGCTTTTTAATATATTGATAAATGATCTGGAAAGGGGTATGATGAGTCAGGTGATCAAATTTGCAGATGACACAAAATTATGCAGAGTAGTTAAATCTCTACCAGATTATGATAAATTGCAGGAGGACCTTGCAAAACTGGAAGATTTGGCTTTCAAATGGCAGATGAAAGTTAACGTGGACAAGTGCAAGGTGATGCATATAGGGAAAAATAACCCTTGCTGCAGTTAAACAATGTTAGGTTCTTAGGAGTTACCACCCAGGAAAGAGATCTAGGTGACATAGTGGACAAAACATTGAAATTGTTGGCTCAGTGTACTGTGGCGATCTAAAAAGGAAACAATGTTAGGAATTATTAGGAAGGGAATGGCAAATAAAACAATGGATGTCATAATGCCTCTGTATCACTCCATGGTGAGATGTTCACTCAATACTGAAATTCTCCTTCTATCTCTCACAGATACTCTAAGTCATGGTATAGATTCCGGACAGCAATTTCTTCTCATTTCATTAGATATTTCTTCTGCTTTCGATACAGTTGATCATGACATTTTGCTCTATCGTCTTCAATAATTTGGCATTAATGGTACTGTACTCAATTGGTTCCAATTCTACCTTCTGCATCGTACACAGATCATCAAATTCAATAATCAACTTTCTACTCTCTCCCCTGTCAAAACTGATATCCCCCAGGGTTCAGCTCTGTCTTCTGTTTTATTTAACATCTATTTATCTCCCATCTGCAAAATTCTCTCTTCTTTGTCTTTTTCTTACAAACTGTATGCTGACAACTTACAGATTGTTCTTCAAATGGAACCCTCTTGGACAGATACTCTAAAACACCTTCAAATCTGTTTCTCCACAATTACCTCATGGCTCAAGCATAATAAATTATCTTTGAACATGTCTAAAACAGAATTCTTGGTTGTCCAAAGCCCTTATTCCTCCTTTGACAAAAAACCTGTGCTCCTAAATGGTCAGTCTTTCCCCATTCAATCACATATTAAAAGTCTTGGTGTTATTCTAGATTCCACTCTCTCATTTCATCCACAACTCAAACAAGTCATTTCAAATGGTTTCTACAGACTATGCGTGCTTTCGGATCTCAAAAAGCTGTTACATCCTCCAGAATTTTGAACTGTCCTTCAAGTCTATATCTTTCCCATCCTCGACTACTGTAACAGTCTGTACATAGGCATACCACAAACCTATCTTCACTCTCTTCAGCTTCTGCTGAATGCAGCTGCATAACTTCTTGCTAATGTAAATTGTTTTGAGCACATTACTCCAATTTTAACTGAATTGCATTGGCTTTCTATCAATGAACGTGTTAGATACGAACTTGGCATGCTTGTCCACAAACTCATCAATGATTATACCTGTCACTGGGCCAATGCAATTCTAAAATTTTATCAACCCACCAGGCTTTTATGTTCTTCTGAGCGAGGCCTCTTAGAGATTCCATCGCCCAAACACGCGAGACTTCACATTACTCGTGAATGTGCCTTTTCCATCACAGCACCTACTTTATGGAATTCTCTTTCAATAGATATCAGATTGTGTGATTCATTTAAGATGTTTCAAAATCTGATTAAAACATTCTTATTTAATTTGGCCTACAGTTAATTCTTATTTTAGTTTTATTTTTCCATTTTACAGCTTTTTATCTCATTTTTACTTTATTTATTTTTTATTTTATAACAGTTTATTTTAGCCCACAAGTTGTTTTTTTTTATTGAACCTAATTTGATATTTTATGTTATTTTATCAATTACCTGTTGCACTCCTCCTGAGGCTGGAGCCATGAAAGGCGCTTACATTCGTGGCCCGGAGGTGGCAGAAGCCGGGGCCTTTCCAGTGGCATCGAGCCACCAACTAGTCTTCCTCCCACGGCCTGGAGGCCGCTGTCAATGCCGTCTTCCTCCGTGGCCAGTGGGCTGCTCCGGAGCTCCTCTTCAGTGGCAGGAGCCACCCTCCATCTCCTCTTCATTGCAGGAGCCGTTCCGATGCCTCAGGGCCTGCTTCTCCTGGCGCGGCAGCATGGCCACTCTCCTTGGTCCTGCCCATTCCCCTAAGGGGCGAGGCTATGCCTCCTTTCCCTTCTTAAAGGGATAGTGCAGGTGTGGTCCTCTGGAGACTCCTCCCTGGGCATTCCTGGTTCAGCCCTACAAAAGGGCTCTTCAGCCAGTCCATCCTCACCTTGGCAAGGAGCTAGTCCTCCTAGGAGCTTCTCCTCCCTTGGACTTCGCTGCGTCCTGTTCCTGCCTGGCTTTCGCTGTTCCAGTCCTGATGTCTTCGTCTTGTCCCAGGTCCCGTGCCTCCGGAGATTCCTTGCTTTTACCTGATCCGAGTTTCCGGTTCCAAGTTCCGTGGTTTTAAAGACTATTCCTGTTCCAACTCCGGAGGATCCAAGGGGTAGCTTGTCCTGACCTGTGTCCACGTCCAGAGCTTGCCCGCTACTCTCATGGTCCATGATCATCCATCTGGCTGAGTAGGGCATGCAGAGGACAGCATGGTCCATGACCAGCCTACAGGCTGTGTAGGGCGCCTGAGGGACCTTGCTCGTCCCGTGTTCCAAGCTCCACGTCTTGTCTTCAGAGTTCCAAGCTACACGTCTTGTCTTCGGACTTCCAAGCTCCATGTCTTATCTCCGGACTGCCAAGCTCCAGTCCCAGACTAGGTTTAGTCTTGCCGCAAGGGCACACAACCCTTGTCCCACTCTGGGGAGCGCCCCCTAGCGCTTCCTTCCACCACAGCACAACATTACCAACATGTTTTATTACTTGTTATATGCTGGTTCATTTTATTATATTTTGACAGCTCATGTTATTTTATTCTATCATTTTACATGTTTTATAACGTTTTAGTATTTAGTTTACATTTGTTTGTATCATCACTTTATGTATTTAACATTTTTTTGTTCTCAGCCTAGGCCTTTCTGTGTTAGGTGGGCTATAATCTAAATAAATGTAAATGTAAATGTAAATGAATACTGTGTGCATTTCTGGTCGCTGTATCTCAAAAAAGATATAGTTGCACTGGAGAAAGTGCAGAGTAGGGCAACCAAAATGATAAAGGGCATGGAACGGCTGCCCTATGAGGAAAGGCTAAGGAAGTTAGGGCTGTTTAGTTTGGAGAAGAGGTGATAGAGGAGGGACATGATAGAAGTCTACAAAATCATGAAAGGATGTGAACAAATTAATGTAAATCGTTTACTGCCTCAGATAATAGAAGGACTAGAAGGCACTCCATGAAGTTAGCAAGTAGCTCATTTACAACAAATCAAAGAAAATTATTTTTCACTCAGCGTATAGTTAAGCTCTGGATTTCATAATTACACAGTTAGTGTAAATGGGTTTAAAAAAAGTTTAGACAAGTTCCTAGAGGAAATATCCATAAACTGCTATTAATTAATAAGCAATAGTAGCTTGAGATTTATTTAATTTTTGGGTACTTGCCAGGTACTTGTGACTTGGGTTAGCCACTGTTAGAAACAGGATACTGGGCTTCTTGTACCCTTGGTCTGACCAAGTATGGCATAATCTTATGTTCTTATGTTCTTAATGGGCAGAAAATAAGACCAGGAAAGCAGCAAGCCAAGAGAAAACAGACGGAAAGCTAGTTTGTAGTTTGGGCAATAGATTTGCAGGTCCCAATGGTAGAGGCAGGCTTGGATATTGATGCTATTATAGAGACATCATCCACCAAAGCTGTTGAGTTTGGCGGTCCGCTGGCTCCTCTCACAACCCTCCTCTCACAACCCACCATTCTTAACTTTTGGGCCAACCCTCACCTGCCGTTCCCCATTGCTGCCAGGCTGCTCTGCTCTCCTATGCAGCAGGACTCCACTGATGATTTTGGCAGGATGCTGCCACACTCACACAGGCTCCCCTAAGACATGTGCAAGCCTGACACCGCCTCCTTTAAAGGACCTGTGGTGGGAAAAGGCTGGCAGTGCCCCTTGATGACCTCACAATGATAGGCCTATAAAAGGCCCTCTGGTGCATCTCCTGCTTGCCTTGGCAACAGGTCTGCCTACTGTTTAGTACTGTGAGTTGCTTCAGTGTTCTTTATCTTCAGTTCCAGCTCCTTGTCTTTCTCTTCAGTTCCAGTTCCTTGCCTTCATCTTTGCCTTTCTGCTCCTTACCTTCCCGTCCTGCCTATCCATCCCGCCTTTCCCTTTGAACTGATATCTAGTATTGACCTCAGCCTGTGTTCTGGGCAATCCTGAATGGCGCCTGCCACTGACTCCAGCCTGCTTCCTGCTTTGCCTTTACAACATCTACTCTGGCCCAGTGACCTCAACGGACCTTCTGACCTTCAGCAGAGGCCCCCACTAAAGACGTGCCAGCTCCGGAATCCAAAGGCTCAACCTGAGGGGAATGTGGGCTGGTAAAGGCAAAGCTCCAGTTGGACCTCTGCATGCCGATGGTGGGGACCTGAAGGGCTCCTCCCCGCAGGTTGTGCCAACTCCATCTCGGTTCAGGGTATAACCTATTGAGGAAAGATAAAGATGATGGAAAAGGGGTTGCAGTAGCACTTTATGCCTAAAACAATATCCAAGTGTCAGATTCATGGACTCTTGTTGCAGTGGTGAGGTTGAGAAAACCTACTGGGAAGACCCAGTAGATCCTTACCTACAGATGGCGTACCAAGGTTGGGAGGAGACTAGTCAGAAGCTTCACCTATACCAGCCTCTTTGCCTTTCATGTTGAGCCCTCAGGTTCCTAGCTATTGGTGAGAGCGCAGGTCCAGCGCCAAGCTAGGGTCAGAGGCAGGTGGCAGACGAGCGTGGTCTAAGTTCAGGCTAGGGTCAGTGGCAGGTGGCAGGCATGAATGGTCAGAGTTCATGTGTGGGTCAAATCCAGTAGTCAGCCCGAGGGGAGGCATGGGAGACATGTAGAAGGACTGATACAGCAGGGCAGGAAGGAAGAGTTTCACTAGAAGAGACTAAGCAGGAAAGACATGGCAGGTTAGGCTAGAGAGACAAGGCAGGCTGAGCTGGAGAGAATCAGGACCAGTAAGTCAGGAACGAAGCAGCAACAAGGAGACTGTAGGCAACCTGTTGCTGAGGCAGAGTGGAGACACCAGAAGAGCCCTTTTATAGGGCAGCCGAGATGATGTCATCAAGGGGTGCAGTGGACCCATTAAGAAGTGCCAGGTTCGGCACATGGCTCCCATTAGTTATAGATAAACCCACCCTATTCACCCAGCTGTTTTTAAGTGTTAGTCAGTAGAGAGTTTTCTGTTGGCACATTACCTCCTGAGCTTCGTTTGCTGGGTCTAAACAAAGCTACTTCAAGATACTGTGAGCTGAATTGGATCTTTCTCTCCCAGATTAGTCGGTAAGGCATACTGCATCTTTTGAGTACTCTGGTTATTCCCTGCAAGCTGTAAACCAAGAAGCACATGTTTTATTTTCTACTTTTTGTCTTCTGCATGAAAGAACATCTACTGAAAGTGCAGCTATGTGCACCATGTTTTGTATTTTGTGTGTTGGGCGATGATGCCTGGGAGAGTACTCTGGAGGTGATTCTTTTTTGGGATGGGTGTTAGGATTTTAGGTATGTGGGCCCTGGGCTGAGGTGAGAGATGGTACCACCCACAGGGAGGAGCCCTGTGAGCCTCACCATCAGGAGGCGAGGTCTCAGCAGATGTCAGACACAGCTGTAGAATAGAGTCTTTATTAGAGAAATGGAAAGGCATTGCCCATGCAGCAGGGAGTGCGGAAGAAAGTCACAGAGTCTGTGCAGTGGGGTATACCCAAGGGGAATACTTCTGTAGTGAAGATACGGCAATGGTCTGCAACGCAGGGTACACCAATGAGGCTCCTCAGTAGAGATGATATGGTAGTGATACATGAAGCAGGGCACACCAGTGAGGGGTCCTCAGATGATACGGTAGTGGTCCGCAGCGCGGGGTACAGCAACGAGGATTCCTCACTAGAGATGGTATGGTAGTGGTCCGCAGCACAGGGTGCACCAATGAGGGTTCCACACTAGAGATGGTAGGGTAGTGGTCCCTAGAGCGGAGGTTCTCACAGTAGACAATGTTCCAGGAGAAGCCCCAGGAAATGGGGCAAGCAGCAGTCCAAGGCGAAAGGCCCTCCGAGGAGCGGATAGCAAGAGACGAGGAAGGGCCCCCAAGGAGCGGGTACCCAGAGCGTCTCACACCAAAGGAGCAGGAACTGGAATGGGAAGTCCTTAGTGAGCGAAGCAGATTCAGCAATGAGGGAACTCATTGCCAAGTCATAGATAGGTGGGGCCAGCCGGCTTAAATGTCCTGGAAGGATGACATCATCCGGAGGGGATACCCCTAAGGTTCCCGGCATGATGTGCTTAAGACTGACCCATGTGCGCTCGCTTAGGGGATTCCGAGGGCAAGATGGCGGTCGGCGGTGTCCGCGGCATCCAGGGAGGCCCAAGAATGGTAGACAGGCCGGCAATAGCTGACAGAGGCTGCAAGTCTTTCCAACGGAGTCAAAGCTGCAAAAAAGGAGGTGAGCAACAGCGGTCGCACCAATCTGTGACCGACGGGTGTAACAGAACCCCCCTTCTTAGTGCCCCTCCCCAGGGGTTTTGTTTTCTTGGGTGAGAAGTATGGAACTGTTTGATCGAGGATATTGACGGCAGGCACCCAGCTTTTTTCTTCGGGGCCAAATCCTTCCCAGGAGATCAGATATTCCCAACACTTTCCACGCTTCCTAACGTCCAAGATGTCCTCAACCTGATATGTTATATTCTTTTCAGCGACCAGAGGTTGGGGTTCTGGCAGTTTTTTAGAGAATTGAGACAGGATGAGCAGCTTTAATAGCAAGATGTTATGGATTTTCAATGATGTGGGTAGACGAAGGCTATAAGTGACCAGGCCCAGCCGGCGAAGTACGGGGAAAGGCCCGATGTATCTGGGAGCGGTGAGCTGAGGGCAGCTTCAAATGAATAAAGCAGGTGGTTAGCCACACTTTACCTCCGGGGTTCAACTGAGGAGCTGCCCGAGGATGGGCATCGTAGAACTTCTTTGCTTTCTGACCAACTTGCTGTAGAAGTTGTTTGGTGTGTTCCCAAAGTTGGTATAACTCTTGTGCAGAAGTCTGTGCCACCGGAGATGACACAGACAGGTGTACTGGAAGAGGAGGCAGATGCTGGTGTCCGTATACTATTTGGAAGGGCGAAGATACAGTAGAAGCAGACTGATGGGAGTTTAAGGCAAACTCAGCCCAGGGTAGTAAATTGGACCAGTCATTCTGCCGAGAGTTCACATATGCCTGGAGAAACTGCTTTAAAGTATGGTTCATCCTCTCTGTCCATTGGCCTGCGGATGGTAGGCTGATGTGAGGTCTAAGGATATGTCAAATTTTTTGTATAATAACCTCCAGAATTTTGCCTTAAATTGAACCCCTTGATCAAAGAGTATAGGTCTCGGGAGTCCGTGGAGGTGAAAGATGTGGCGAATGAACAATTTTGCTAACTCTGGGACCGCAGGTAGACCAGGTAACGCCACGAAGTGAGCGATCTTCGAAAAGCGGTCCAAGGTGGCCAAAATGGTATTGTTGCCACTGGATGGGGGTAAATCCACAATGAAATCCATGGCTATATGTGTCCACGGATCACTAGGTGCAGGAAGAGTTTGAAGGAGTCCCCAAGGGCAGCCTGCCAGCGGCTTCAGATGGGCGCAAGTGGGGCATGATTCTACATATGTTTGAGCGTCCTTTTTCATGGTTGGCCACCAGTAGAATCTCTGAAGAGTGGAAAGAGTTCTAGCTTGTCCAGGGTGGCCTGAGAGAAAGGAATCATGTGCCCAGCAGAGGATTTTCCTTCTGACTGGTCGGGGAACCAATGTGTTCACAGGTGGCACTGTGTGTGTGACGGAGAGAAGAGCTCTCATTGGATTGATGATATGCCGTGGAACATCTGGAACATCTTCCATGGTGAACGAACGGGAGAGTTCATTGGCTCGAGTATTCTTATTGGCTGGCCAGTATCGCAAGAGGAAATTGAACCAGGTAAAAAAGAGAGACCAGGGGGCCTGCCTGTGATTTAGGCGTTGAGCATGGTGTAAGTACTCGAGGTTCTTCTGGTCAGTGTATACCGTGATTTGCTGCTGTGCTCCCTCAAGCTAGGGATGCCACTCCTCAAAGGCCAGTTTAATCACCAGTGATTCCTTGTCCCCGATTCCATAATTATGCTCCACCGGAGAGAAGCGTCGGGAGAAGAAAAAGCAAGGGTTCAAGGTGTGATTGGCTGAATGTTGGCTGACACCGACATCTGAAGCATCCACTTCAACGATGAAGGGTCATTGTGGATCTGGGTGACATAAGCATGGTTCTCGTAGGAATGCCTCTTTGAGTTCTTGGAAAGCGGTCAGGACTTCAGATGACCACTGGGAGGGATTGGCTCCCTTTCGAGTCATAGCTGTGAGTGGGGCGGTCAGTGTTGAATAATGGTAGATTAATGACCTGTAGTAGTTAGTAAAATCAAGAAATCTTTGAAGCACCTTAAGACCTGTTGGTTGAGGCCAATCCCAAATACTCTTAGTTTTTTGTGGATCCATCTGGAACCCCCGGCTTGAAACCACATAACCCAGAAAAGGGACAGATTCCTGGTGAAAGGAGCATTTCACCAGTTTGGCATATAACTGGTTATCCCTTAAGCATTGTAGAACATTGGCGATGTCCACGTGTTGTTCTGGAAGTGGACCCTTGGCCTGGTGCAGGATTGGTACAGCCTTCTGAGGGTTCCCAGAGGGCGCCTGCTGCCAGGAGGTGGAGCACACGAGGAGACAGAGACTAGCTGGAGCTTCACCAATAACAGTCCGGGAGCTCCGTGGCTTGAGCCCTTGGATGCTCGGACCTCCTGGGCTTAGGTGGGCCTCTGAGGGTCTCCCGGAGAGGTAGTGGAGAGGTGTGCTCACCAAGAGCAAAGGTGCGTGGCTAGTGGAAAACAGATAAGCAAGACTGGAACAGAGTGTACCGGAGACCACTGTAAAGGAACAGGAACTGAAAGTCCTCCAGTCAGGATAAGAACATAAGAACATAAGAAATTGCCATGCTGGGTCAGACCAAGGGTCCATCAAGCCCAGCATCCTGTTTCCAACAGAGACCAAAATCAGGCCACAAGAACCTGGCAATTACCCAAACACTAAGAAGATCCCATGCTACTGATGCAATTAATAGCAGTGGCTATTCCCTAAGTAAAATTGATTAATAGACATTAATGGACTTCTCCTCCAATAACTTATCCAAACCTTTTTTGAACCCAGCTACACTAACTGCACTAACCACATCCTCTGGCAACAAATTCCAGAGCTTTATTGTGCGTTGAGTGAAAAAGAATTTTCTCCTATTAGTCTTAAATGTGCTACTTGCTAACTTCATGGAATGCCCCATAGTCTTTCTATTATTCGAAAGTGTAAATAACAGAGTCACATCTACTCGTTCAAGACCTCTCATGATCTTAAAGACCTCTATCATATCCCCCCTCAGCCATCTCTTCTCCAAGCTGAACAGCCCTAATCTCTTCAGCCTTTCCTCATAGGGAAGCTGTTCCATCCCCTTTATCATTTTGGTTGCCCTTCTCTGTACCTTCTCCATCGCAACTATATCTTTTTTGAGATGCGGCGACCAAAATTGTACACAGTATTCAAGGTGTGGTCTCACCATGGAGCGATATAGAGGCATTATGACATTTTCCGTTCTATTAACCATTCCCTTCCTAATAATTCCTAACATTCTATTTGCTTTTTTGACTGCTGCAGCACACTGAGCTGACGATTTTAAAGTATTATCCACTATGATGCCTAGATCTTTTTCCTGGGTGGTAGCTCCTAATATGGAACCTAACATCGTGTAACTAACTACAGCAACGGTTATTTTTTCCCTATATGCACTTGTCCACATTAAGTTTCATCTGCCATTTGGATGCCCAATCTTCAAGTCTTGCAAGGTCCTCCTGCAATGTATCACAGTCTGCTTGTGATTTAACTACTCTGAATAGTGGTCTAGCTTGTAGAAGGCCACAGGTAGCATCAGAACAGGCAGGCCTGGAGGTCACAGGAGAAGTAAGAAGAGTTTCTGAATGGAGCACTAGGGTCAAATCCAGGTTATCCATCCGAGGGTGGTCAGCCAAAGCAAAGGTCAGTTCCAGGTATCTGTCCAAGCATGGTCAGTGGCAAGCAGAGGTCAGTTCCAGGTATCAGTGCAATCGTGGACAGTGGCAAGCAGAGGTCAGATCCAGGCAGCGGTCCAAACGTGGTCGAGGCAAGCCAAGGTCAATACCGAGTATGTCTGAGAAGGTACAACCTGGATAGTGGAACGTGGAACAGGAAACAGGAACAGATGCTGGAACACAGGAAAGACCACGGGAACACAGGAACGCAGGAGCACTGGAAGACACAGGAACACAGGAACACTGGATCAAGCACTGGAACAAGGAATGCAGGAACACTGGAACAAGTACAGGAACAAGGAACGCAGGAACACAGGGTGGCAACTAGCTTCGCACAAGTGTGACGACCCATTTGCCAAGGCGAGGAACTTACGTAGTATCATCGGGATGCATCCGGCCTGAAGTTCCCACCCTGGGCCCTTTAAAAGATGGAACGCTGGCTGCGCACGCACCTAGGGGCAGGGCCGAGGATGCAAAGGACACGGAACCCCTGCGGGAGCTCTGTAGAGAAGCCTGTGATGACGGAGGTGTTCTGGGCAGGCACTGGGGATGCCGAGAGCCGGCTGCAGCAACTAAGGAGGGCGGAGCGGAGCTCGTGGAGGGGAGCGCGAGGTGAGCAGGCCCGGTCGCAGCACCAGCGCAACCGGGACGTGCAACACCACGTGGTGGCTCTGAAGGTCTTGTGAAAATACCAGGATGTCGTTCAGATAAACCATGACACAACTGTAGAGCATGTCTCTGAAGATTTCATTCATCATATTCTGAAATACCGCTGGTGCGTTGCAGAGGCCAAATGCATTACCAAATATTCAAAATGGCCGTCGCGGGTGTTAAATGCAGTTTTCCATTCGTCGCTCCAGCGGATCCTGACCAAATAGTACTCTCCTCTGAGTTCCAATTTGGTAAATATCTTGGCCCCTTGGAGCCTGTCAAAAAGTTCAGAGAGTAATGGCAAAGGGTAGCGATCCTTCTGGGTAATCTCATCTAAGCCGCGGTAATCTATGCACGGCCGGAGGGAACTGTCCTTTTTTCCCACAAAAAAGAACCTGGTTCCAGTGGGAGACTTAGAAGGCTGAATGAAGCCATTCACCAAATTCTCTTGTATATATTCAGACATGGCCTTTGTCTCAGTCAGAGGAAATGGGTAGACCCTTCCTTGTAGAGGCCTAGTGTTGGGTATTAAGTTTATAGCACAATCAAATGAGCGGTGAGGCAGTAGAGTGTCTGCGGCTTTCTTGGAGAACACATATTTAAAGGAGGAGTACTGCAGCGGAAGACCCGGAATGGATGTTGTTGTAGCTAGACAAGGCATCAGGGACACGACCTCCAAGCACTTTCCATGGCAGGAGTTGCCCCAGTGGGACAATTGTGAAGTGCTCCAGTCGAATTGTGGTGTGTGCAGTTGTAACCATGGCAGGCCCAGAACCACAGGGTGTATAGCCTTGTCCAGTATCAAGAAAGAAATGGTCTTCGTGTGCAGTGACCTGGTGCGAAGTTGAAAGGGGACCATGGAGAAGGTAATTTCGCCTGGTAACGGTTCACCATGAATAGAAGAGAGTAGCAACAGTGTAGGTGTCTGGACAGTGGGGATCTAAAGGTGTTCCACGAGTTGCCTAAGTATAAAATTTCCACCAGCCTCGGAATCCACCAATGCCAGGGTGTGAAATTCCAGAGTGTCCGAGTTAATTGAGATAGGCAGTGTCAGTGGAGGAGAGGGTGCGGTGAGGCCTAAGAGGAGTCCTCCGGCAAATCTTAGGCCTGGGAGTTTCCCGGACAGAGTGGACAGCAGGGTAGCACATGACCCGGTTGGCCACAATACATGCAAAGACCTGATCTTTGCCGACGACGTTTCTCCTTTGTGGATAGATGGCTGTGCCCCATTTGCATCGGTTCCTCTTCCTCAGTGCTTGGTGTAAGAGCGGACTGGGTGGATGGTGTTGGGCGAATGTGTGGAACACCTGAAGACATCATCTTGGATCCTCTAGCCTCATACGATCGCTCACGCAGACGGCGATCAATGCGGCCGGCAAGGTCAATGAGAGAATCCAATGCCTCAGGGAGTTCACATGCTGCTAATTTGTCCTTGATGCTTGAGGTTAAACTTCTAGGAATATGGCACGCAGGCAGCCCAGATCCCAGTGTAATTCTGAGGAGAGAATCCTAAACTCGATGACCTGGCACCTTGTTGCAGATGCAGGAGCGTAGATCCGGCGATGGTCTTGCGACTGGGGGTCATCAAATACAGAGTGAAATAGGGCGAGGAAGCCCAGAAAGTCATTGAGGATCAGATCCGTTCCCAAAGGAGTGATGCCCAGGCCAAGGCTTTTCCATCCAGGAGGGACAAGTTGTACGTAGTTTTGCAAACTACGTCGGGGAAATAAGCAGGTTGTAAAGAAAAGTGCATGCTGCACTGGTTCAAAAAGCCCCTACACAACAAGGGTCACCCTTGAAACGAGGAGGTGCCGGCAAGGGCACTGGAGGCCGGAATGGTGACGCATGTGAAGCAAGGCTTGGCTTGACAGGCGTTGGGACAGAGTCCAGCCGATTACTCAATTGGTTTATGGCGTTAGCCAAAGTCTCTAATACCTTTTGCTGCTCAGTAATTTGCTGGGCTAGGCCAGGGATGGCCTGAATTGCCGAGACCATGAACTTGGCAATCTGTAGGTATGTGGGCCCTGGGCCGAGGTGAGAGATGGTACCACCCACAGGGAGGAGCCCTGTGAGCCTCACCGTCGGGAAGCGAGGTCTCAGCGGACGTCAGACACACCTGTAGAATAGAGTCTTTATTAGAGAAATGGAAAGGCACTGCCTATGCAGTGGGGAGTGCAGGAGGAAGTCACAGTTTGTGCGGTGGGGTATACCCAAGTGGAATACCTCTGTAGTGAAGATACGACAATGGTCCGCAGAGCGGGATACACCGATGAGGATCCTCAGCAGAGATGATAATGTAGTGAAACAGGGCACACCAGTGAGGGGTCCTCCAAAGAGATGATACGGTAGTGGTCCGCAGCGTGGGGTACACCGATGAGGGTTCCTCACTAGAGATGGTAGGGTAGTGGTCCATAGAGTGGAGGTACTCACAGAAGTGAAGGTTCCAGGAGAAGCCCCAGGAAATGGGGCAAGCAGCAGTCCAAGGCAAAAGGTCCTCCGAGGACCGGATAGCCAGAGACAAGGAAGGGCCCCTGAGGAGCGGGTACTCAGAGCGTCTCACACCAAAGGAGCAGGAACTGGAATGGGAAGTCCATAATGATCGAAGTGGATTCAGCAATGAGGGAACTCGTTGCCAAGTCGTAGGTAGGCAGGGCCAGCCAGCTTAAATGTCCTGGAAGGATGACATCATCGAGAGGGGACGCCCCGAGATTCCCGCCATGATGTGCTTAAGACTGACCCGTGCGCGCACACGTGTGCCTAGGGGATTCCGAGGGCAAGATGGCAGTCGGCAGCATCCACGGTATCCAGGGAGGCCTGGGAACGGTAGACAAACCGGTGATAGCTGGCGGAGGCCATAAGTCTTCCCAACAGAGTCAAAGCTGTAAAGAAGGAGGTGAGCAACAGCGGTCGCAGCCGTCTGCGACCGACGGGCATAACAATGTGGATTTGCAGGGCCAGTGTGAGGCATTAGGTGGACTAGGCGATCACCTAGGGTGCCGGCAGTGGGCAGGGTGCTGTCGTTGGACATGAGGGCGGTATTCTTTTTAACACAAAGGAGTCAAGCAACAGGTTTGAAATTGTAAGACTCATGCGTTGGGATGCGGTGGACAGCAAGGTAAGGGAGCTCTAGCGATGCGGGCATGGTGACATGGGAGGGAAATATGAAGGAATATGATGTCATCATGACATCATCACCTAGGGCGGTTGGACACCCTTACACCGGCACTGGAGTTTGGTATAGGGAGGATTTGCTTCAGTCGCAGGGTAGTTGTAACTCAGACCTTCCTGTCATTTTAAGCATTCCTTGGATAGGGGAACATGTGTTCTCACAGGTAGAAATGCATGAATATTAACAGTGCTGAGAATGTCTATGTATTCTTGGCTGTGGGAATGACCTCTGCCAAGGTATTTACTAAACTGTAGTACTCAGTTACCTCAGTTTAGTGATTCTGTATTAAAGTGCATTTTAATGCACATTAGTAAATAGGATTCTATGATTGTTAATCATTCATTTGGAGTACATGAATATGATGTAACACAACCAAAGAACAATTGATTAAACTATATATTTCCAAAATTTAGAAATTTGTGATTTTTGACAGCCATAAAAATCACTTTTTTCTGAAAGAAATAAATTTAGTATGACAACTTTCTTTAAGCAATATGACTTTCAATGTCTCTTAAACAGTTTTTGCATATTATTTGACTTAACTTATGTTTAAAGAAGATAGTGCATATTTTAGAAGCTGAAATCTGTATCTGTCTCTAATGGATGTATATTATTACATTTCTATTCTTGTTTTATTGCCAGAACCTACAGATCTAATTTACCTTCAAGCAATGATTTTGCTATATTTGTTCACGCAGTAATTTTACCCATGAAAACTGAATTAGCCTGCTGGGATACATAGAAATCCAAACACTAACATAATAAAATCCTAGATACTTTCTAAGTCTTACAAACTTCTGAAAAGAAAACCATACTGCTGTAAGGGGAAACAGTCTAAGCAACAGAATACTAAAAGGTTTTTTTTTCCCATATAGGGGCCTATTAGCCTGCATTCTTTGCACTTGCTAATTTTCAAAGGACAACAATGCACATTTTGCCTTTGAAAATTGACTGCAATGTACCTGGGCTAAAAGTGTCCATTTATACTGTTAATATCACAGGTAACTGACAATTACTCCAAGTATGCTAGCTTGCTCAAGGATGACCAAGTGTCTACCAAACCAATTGACTATTTACTAATGCTACTGTTTTATTTTTTTATGTTTTATTCCTAGGTGTTCTTTCTTTACTATGAAAATATCTTTTAATTTCTTTACATTTTGACTTATACACACATATATATAAACATATATATATATGTTTTATTAAAGTTACGCCTCCTTTTTACTTTTTGTTTTCAAATTTCCAATACTAAATTCATTCTTCAGTTGTTTGTGCTATATTTTGACTCTAATATGTTAATGAGGCAGGAACACCACAGTTTTCTTAGATTGATAATTATGGCAGTAAGTACGAAAGAGGAGCTAGCCAAAAGTTCAAATATTTAACTCCCCAGGAATGCCAAGAGTAACAGATAAGTATGAGAGGGAAAAAAAAAGTGCAAAAGCTTCCTGGGCAGACTGGATGGGCCGTTTGGTCTTCTTCTGCCGTCATTTCTATGTTTCTATGTTTCTATGCATGTAATATAAATTAGAATGGAAAAAGGAACTCTTAAAGATTTGTTTTTACAAACAATTTTATTATCTAGGCATTTTATTTTGTTGGTATACTTCTTTCATGTTTGCCTAAATATCTAATACAATATTTATCCTCAAGTAAAATATTCTTAGAGTCCATTACATTTTTGTTGACAATTTGCTGATCCATTGACATGTCACTTGTGGTTGGTTGCTGAAGAATAGTTTTGCCATCTTGGATTGGTCACAGTTGAATGTAATTTTACTACTATTATGAAATGATTTAAGTTGGAGAATAAAATAAAATGAAATACAACAAATTTTATTTTATATATTAGGGATGTGCAGAGGAAAATGTTTTTTTTTCGGTTTATTCATTTTTTTAGTAGGGTACTTCCATGTGTTTCTTTTTTTTTTTTTTACAAACAAAAAAAGTTTGTTTTATTTGTTCATTCTTTTGCAGTTAAAGTGAATAGGGGAAGTATTGCAGCCTATTTTGGGCTCTCAAATTGGGAGTTTCTAATCATATCTACACGCCATGACGTGAATATGAGAGGGCCTGGCACACGCACGCATGCCCTAGGTAATCCCCAATTCAAGATGGCAGACGGGATCGCCCATGCCATCCCAAGGACTCTGGGGAAGGCGACATTTGCAGGCTGTGGCCGCCATGGCCCTGAGAATTACTGGTGCAGGGAAAAGAGAGGTGAGGAGCAAAGGTCACAGCCATCTGCGACTGACGGGCGCAACAGTACCCCCATTCTTAGGGCCCCTCCAGGGGGGTTTTAGCTTCCTTGGATGAGTTAGATGAAATTGTCAAATTACATCCTTGTCAAGGATGTTAGCAGGTTCCCAGCTGTTTTCTTCCAGCCCATATCCTTCCCAGGATAATAGGTATTCCAAATGCGTTCCACGTTTGCGTACATCCAAAATGTCATCTACTTGGTACGTGATGTCCTCTTCAGCAGAAAGAGGCTGTGGGTCCGGATTCTTTTTTGAAAACTCAGATAGGATGAGTGGCTTCAAGAGAGATACGTGGAAGGCATTGTGTATCTTCATGGAAGTGGGTAATCGCAAGCTGTAAGTTACAGGTCCCAGGCAGAGGAGAATGGAGAAAAGGCCAATGTAGCATGGAGCGAATCGAACAGATGGCAGCTTGAGATGGATGAATTTGGTACTGAGCCATACCTTGTCTCCTGGTTGGAATTGAGGTGCTGCTCTGTGATGAGCGTCATAACATTTCTTGGTCCACTGTCCTGCCGTCTGCAAAAGGCCTTTGGTTTGTTCCCAGAGATGATGAAGTTCTTCAGCTGAAGCCTGGGCTGCTGGAGATTGAACTGACAAGGGTATTGGTAGCAGAGGTAATGGCTGATGGCCATACACTATCTGGAATGGTGTGGATCCAGTGAATTTAGGGTGAACTCGGCCCAGGGGAGCAACTCTGCCCAGTTGCTTTGTCTGGGGTTGACATAGGAGCGGAGGAACTGTTTAAGTGTATGGTTCGTTCTTTCAGTTTGACCATTTAATTGTGGATGGTATGCTGACATCAGGTCTAAAGAGATATTACATTTTTTACAAAGAGCTCTCCAGAACTTAGCCGTGAACTATACTCCTCTATCCAAAAGGATATGCTTCGGCATGCCGTGCAGGAAAAAGATATGCCATATAAACAGCTTTGCCAATTCTGGGGCAGATGGTAGTCCTGGTAATGCCACGAAGTGCGCCATTTTTGAGAAGCGGTCTTCAGTGACCCATATTGTGTTGTTTCCGCTGGACACTGGCAGGTCAACGATGAAGTCAGTCGCGATGTGTCTAAAAAGGTTCTTGTGGAGCTGGTAAAGGCTGGAGAAGGCCCCAAGGGCGGGCGGCCAGAGGCTTCTGTCTTGCACAGGTGGCACAAGATTCTACGTACGCATGTACGTCCTCTTTCATTGAAGGCCAATTTCAAGAAGCAGTCTTCAGTGACCCATATGGTGTTGTTTCCGCTGGACACTGGCAGGTCAACGATGAAGTCAGTCGTGATGTGCATCCAAGGTTCTTCTGGAGCTGATAAAGGCTAGAGAAGGCCCCAAGGGCGGCCAGCCGGAAGCTTCTGTCTTGCACAGGTGGCGCAAGATTCTACGTATGCATGTATGTCCTCCTTCATTGAAGGCCACCAGTAGTATCTTTCTAAGGTGGATAGCGTGCGGGCTTGCCCAGGGTGACCGGCTAATTGGGAATCATGAGCCCACTTAAGAATTTTCTTTCTCAGGGTCTGAGGTACTACCATCTTCTCAGCTGGAACAGAATGGGTAGCAGCCAGAATCACTTTATCAGGGTTGATTATATGGCGAGGTGCGTCCGGAACATCTTCAGAAGTGAAGGAGCGTGAGACAGCGTCTGCACGTGTATTCTTGTCAGCAGGGCAGTACTTGAGTAAAAAGTCAAACCGATTTATTTATTTAGCACTTTTATATAGACTAAAAACGTCTATATAAACTAATAACTTTTATATAGACTAATTCACTTTTATAAAGACTAAAAACTTGGCTTTTCAAAAAAGCATTTCCAAGCCCTGAATAAAACTTTCACGCAACAGCACAATTGGATCTATATACTGTGTCATATTTTTTCATATTCTGTGTCATATTTAGCCACCCGGTTACGTATGTTCCGTTTCATAGTAATGTACCGCCACATTTATTCGCATAGTCTTATTTACTCATCTTGCTACTCTATTACATTAATTGGCTGAAATGTAAATATTGCTCTGTTCTTTCTCTCCCCTCTTCCAGTTCCAAGTTAATTTTTCCCTGTTTTATTGTAACTTTCTCACTCCCTTTTTCTGATTCCCTGTATTTAAAAGTTCAAGGTTCTTATTGAGAATATTGTTTATTACGCTACGTTATGCTTTCACACTTTGTTAATTGTAAACCGGGTTGATGTGATGCATGTCATGAAACTCGGTATAACAAAAACATTAAATAAATAAATAAAATAAATATACCGATTTTCCAGTAACAGAATTACTAATCAATTCGGTTTACATTCTAAACAATAACAATGACAAGTTGATGTCTCACAAAGAACAGGTAGTTAGAACTTGGATACAGATATATGGGGTTAATAACATAACGTAAAAGTTACGGAGTCTAGTGAAGGCTGGAGAACAGATGTTCGGCATAAGGCTAGGTTTTTGATTTTAGACTGCATAAAGATAAGTAAATGACATGAGAGTTCTTTAGGGGGTAACCAATGAAGGGATCATTGGAAGGGATTTCAACTGGCTGAAGTTATGAGAATGCTTGGTTGAATAGCCAAGTCTTGAGTCTTTTTTTAAATATAATGGGGCATTGCACTAATCTGAGTTCTGACGGGAGAGAGTTCCAGAGTTTGGGACCGGCCGTGGAGAATGCTCTTTTACTTAAAGCTGTCTTCATCGGTGGGATCTGAAGGCTGTTTCTGTAAGCTTGTCTCACTGGTCTGGTAGAGGTATGGGGTTGGAGAGGGATTTTGAGCTCGAGTGGGGCAATGTTTTGTAGTGCCTTGTGGATTGAAGAGAGCACTTTGAAAAGTATTCTGTATTTGACAGGCAGCCAGTGTAGGCTTTTTAAAATGGGTGATATGTGGTCTCTTTTGTTTGTCTTGGTTAGGATCCTTGCTGAGGCGTTTTGCAACATCTGTAGAGGTTTTGTGGCGTTAGCAGAGAGGCCCAGTAGAAGTGAATTGCAGTAATCTATTTTAGTGAGAATGATAGCTTGTAGAACTGATCGGAAATCTTGAAAATGGAGGAGTGGTCTCAATCTTTTTAAGACTTGTAGTTTGAAAAATCCATCCTTTACGATGTTATTGATGAGAGATCTGTAATTCATTTGGTTATCAAGTATAACTCCTAGATTTCTGACTTGTGGGGACATTATTAATTGGGAATTCAGGTTGGTAATGGGATGTGTGAGGTTCCATCTTGGGAGATGAGGAGGTATTCTGTTTTGTTTTGATTAAGAATCAGATTGAGACTTGTGAGCAGGTTGTTGATGGCTTGTTGGCATGAGTTCCAGAAGTCCAGAGTTTTGTGAAGAGACTCGGTAGTAGGAATCAGTATCTGAACATCGTCTGCGTATAAGTAGAAGATAAGATTTAGGTTGAGGAGGAGCTGGCAGAGTGGGAGTAGGTAAATGTTGAATAAGGTTGGTGAGAGTGAAGATCCTTGTGGGACTCCCAGGTTGCAGGTGACTGGTTGCGATTCCTCCTTGTTGATCTTAACCTTAAAATGCCTGTTCTGGAGGAAAGATTTGAACCAAGTGAGGGCAACGTCTCTAATGCCTATTTCTGCCAAACGATCTATTAATGTGTTATGATTGACCGTGTCAAATGCTGCTGTTAGGTCTAGGAGGATGAGTAGACAAGGTTGTCTTTTTTCAAGGTTCAGTAGGATGGAGTCCGTTAATGAGATTAGGAGAGTTTCTGTGCTTCAAGATTGGCGGAAGCCGAACTGCGCCAGGGAAAGAATGTTGTTGTTGTTCAGGTATTCTGTTAGTTGTTTATTAGCAACTCGTTCCATGATTTTTGCGATGAAGGGTAGATTAGCTATTGGGCGAAAATTGGCCGGGTTGTCTGGAGGGAGATTTGGTTTTTTTAGGAGTGGTTTTATGATTGCCATTTTGAGTGGGTCAGGAACTAGCCCTTGAGAAAAGGAGCAATTGATGATTTGTGCAATAGGTTTGGAGATGGTTTTAGAGCAGGTGATGAGGAGGTTGGTTGGGTTGGTGTCCTGAGGATGTGAAGAGGGTTTGAGCTTCTTTAGGATGTTTTCGATCTCTAAGGATGAGGTCGGCTCAAATTCCCCAAGGCTTGCCTTTTGTGGTGGGAAGGCAGGTAGTGGTGTTGCTGGCATAGTAAGTAAGTTGCAAGTTCTTCTGCTTTACTTGCCGCTTTATCATCTGGTATGGATGTCGGTGGGGGTTTAGTGAGGGATGAAACCAAAGAAAAAAGCGCTCTGGGGTCAAAGATGAAGTGGTGGATTTTTTGCGAATAAAAGTCTCTTTTTGCTTGGAGGATGGATATTCTGTATAGGTGCATTGTGGACTTAAATGCCGTGAGGTTGGCAGATGTTGGGTTTTTGCGCCAAAGTTGTTCTTTTTTTCTGAGTTCCTGTTTTGTGGATTTTAGTTTTGGAGTGTACCAAGGTTTTTTGTTGTCTTTGTTTGCTTGAGAGGCTTTGGTGATAGTTGGGCATGTAGTATCGGCCACTTTTTTGGTGATTTTGATCCAGGAAGATATGGCTGAGTCCGCGTTTGTGAGGTCCAGTTGGTTAAGTTCTATGGATAGGCTGTTGCTGAGTGTTTCCTGGCTGCACATTTTCCTGAATTGGATTGTGTTATTCTGATTTTTTAGGGAGGTAGGTAGAATTAAAAACAAAGACCATCGGGCTTGTCTATGATTGAGTCACTGCGCATGATGTAGATATTCCAAATTTTTGTGGTCTATGTATACAGTTATCTGATGTTGTGCCCCCTCAAGCCATGGTCGCCACTCTTCAAATGCTAGCTTGATAGCCAACAGCTCTTTATCTCCTATGCCATAATTTCTCTTGGCAGGAGAAAAACGCCGGGAAAAAAAAAAGCAAGGGTGTAGTGAATGGGTATCACTGTTCTGGCTAAGAACGGCTCCTACACCGACATCGGAGGCATTAACCTCAACTATAAATGGACGTCGAGGGTCCGGTTGGCGAATGCAAGGTTTTTTGAGAAAAGCCTCTTTGAGAGTTTGAAAGGCTGCAACAGCTTCTGGAGACCACTGTGAAGGGTTGGCTCCCTTCTTTGTCATGGCAGTAAGTAGTGCAGTCAAGGTAGAGTAGTGGTGGAAGAATGTGCAATAATAATTGGTGAAGCCGTGGAAGCAGCGGAGTGCTTTGAGGCCAGTTCGGTATTCTTTTGATCTTTTGTGGATCTATCTGGAAACCTCTACTGGATACCACGTACCCCAAAAAGGGAACAGACTCCTGGTGGAAGGCACACTTTTCAAGCTTAGCGTAAATATAGTTATCCCGTAGTCTTTGCAAGACTCTGGCAACATCTACCTGATGACTTTGTGGATCTTGGGAGAAAATCAGTATGTCATCTAAATACACAACCACACATTGGTAAAACATATCTCGTAGAATCTCATTCATCATGTTTTGGAATATGGCTGGAGCATTACACAGGCCAAAAGGCATGACCAAGTACTCGAAATTAACAACAAGATAGGTGATCCAGTGAAGCCGTGAGGAAATAACAAAATGGTGGATGCCACAAGAGAGTCTTTTTCAATTTTTAATCATGGAGACGTAAAATATCATGTACAAGTGCCCGACTCTGGCCGAGTTTCGCCACCAATGGTGGCTGCCTCAGGGGCTTATGAATCAAAGAAAAGTGTTCAGGTGATGGTCCAAATAAAATCCACTGTATACATATATCTATTATTAGTGCACCGACACGGTTCGTCTCCTCTCATTGAAAAACTCGAAATTGCCATCGCGAGTATTAAAGGCCGTCTTCCACTCATCCGTTTGACGAATGCAGACCAGATTTTATGCCCCTTTTAGGTCTAGTTTCATTAAAATCTTGCTCCCTGGAGTCAGAGGTAAAGGGTGTTGATCCTTTATAGTAATTTCATTAAGTCCTCTGTAGTCTATACATGGACGAAAGATCCATCCTTCTTGCCAACAAAAAAGTATCTGGCTCCGGCAGATGACTTGGAAGGCTGGATAAATCCTTTTTGCAAATTTTCTTGAATATAGGCCGACATGGCCTCAGTCTCTGAGAGAGAAAGTGGGTATACCCTTCCTCTAGGGGGCTCTGAGACAGGCTTTAAATTAATAGCACAGTCAAAGGACCGGTGTGGTGGTAATACATCTGCTGCTTTATTTGAAAACACATCTTGAAATGATGAGTATTGTGGCGGCAAACCTGGGAGAGAAGTAGAGATTGACATGCAGGGCATAGGTGTTACTTTTTTCAAGCATCGGTCATGACAAGCTGTTCCCCATTGTGATAGTTCCAGGGTGTTCCAGTCAAACTGGGGTATATGATCTTGCAGCCATGGTAGACCAAGTACTATTGGATGAATGGCTTGTCAAGGACGAGAAATGAGATGGTCTCGGTATGAAGAGAACCTGTGTGCAGGCATATTGGATGTGTGGTGAAGGAAACTTCTCCTGGGAGTGGCTCGCGGTGTATAGAAGAGAGAAGCAGCGGAGTTGGTGTCAGAACGATAGGAATCCGAAGGTGTTCTACCAGCCTGTTAAGTATAAAATTGCTACCTGCACCGAAATCAACAAGTGCAAGTGTCTGAAATTCAAGAGTCCCGGAAATGATTGAGACTGGGAAAGTCAGTGGAGGAGATGGTATAATAAGACCTAGGAAGAGTCCTCCTGCAGGTCCTAGGTCTAAATGTTTCCTGGACAGATGGGGCAGGATTGAACTGCATGGTCAGGTTGTCCGCAGTACATACAGAGTCCTGATCTCTTGCGGTAGCTTCTCTCTTTGGCAGTAAGATGGCTGCGGCCTAATTGCATGGGCTCATCATCTTCAGCGATAGGGGAAGGCTGAGTCTGAATTGCAGATGTTGGTCGTGAGCACATACTCCCAGATGGATGTTTCTTGGGACTCTTTCCCTCCGATGAACGTTCACGCAGGCGATGATCAATTCTGCCTGCAAGGTCAATTTATTTATTTATTTATTTAATTTTATATACCGGCAACCGTTTGCACATCGTGCCGGTTCACAAGTAACTTACAACAGAAAGTATATAGGCATAGCCTTTACAGAGAACGGTGTATAACGTAAAACGCAGTAACAGAGCAAATAACTAAGTAACTGGGGAGGGATGAGGGGGGGGGTCGATACAAAGGGGGGGCAGGGGGAGGGTGCAAACAGATACATGGGGATAAAATGTGAATAGGGATTCGAGGAAGAAATATGTACAATGGTTATATACAGAAGTTGTACACTGGATATATATACAGATGTTGTACACTGGTTATATACAGGAGATGTAGGACAATGAGTGAGACCAAGGTGTCAAGCAAATCACGTGCTGCCAATTCATCCTTGACAAGGGAGTGAAGGCCCTCTAGGAAAACTGCACGTAAGCACCCCAGGTCCCAATGAAGTTCTGAAGTCAGGGTCTTAAATTCAATAACATAGTCCAGAAGTGACTTAGCTCCTTGTTGGAGATGTAAAAGAGCATATTCAGCGACAGTCTTGCGAGCAGGATCGTCAAATACTGACTTCAAGCGAGCAAGAAAACCTGGCAAGTCACTGAGGATTGGGTTATTACATTCCCATAGAGGTGAAATCCAGGCCAGGGCTTTCCCGTCTAAAAGAGACAGGATATACGTAGTCTTGGTTAGTACATTAGGGAAGTAAGTTGGTTGTAGAGAGAACGCATACAGCACTGGTGAGAAAGCACCTACACAACAGGGGATCTCCTGAGAAGCGAGTGGGGGCTGGTAAAGGTATAGCAGTTCGAACGGAACCACTTACGACGAAGCATCTTTATCAGACGTGGTAGAAATGTTCAGTCGAGAATTCAACTGATTAAAAGCATTAGTCAGTGTCTCTAAGGTCCTCTGTTGCTCAGCAATACGTTGGGCCAGGCTAGGGCTGAGTCCTGAGCCAGGCTCATGGAGTTAGCAATCTGTTATAATCTGGTGTGGTTGTGGACCCTGGATCGTAGTGAGAGCTGATTCCATCCACAAGGAGGAGCTCTGTGGGGACTCACTATGATAGGCATCGCCTCAGCAGAGACGGACACAGCAGTAAGAGACTTTATTAGACTAGAACATGGGTAATACCCACAGCGTGTAGAGAAAACACAGTCCAGAGCAGTAAGGTTGCTCAACGAGGATATTCCTGGTAGTGGCCTGCAGAGCGGGGTATGCCAGGAAACTCCTCTTCAGATGGCACACCTCTCAGAGTAGACCTTGTAGTGGCCCACAGCGCTGGGTACACTGAGGATCAGCGAGTAGTAGTTCAGAGAGGTGCAGGAGCTCAGTAGAGCAAAATTGATGATGGTATTCACTCTGTAGTGTAGAGGAAGGTAGCTGGGATGAGCATGGTAGTGGCCCGAGGCACGGGGTACACCAGCGGTTCCGTCAGCAAGGTAGTAGAAATGAGAATAGCACTTATAAGGCTGAACAGGCAGGGTCCCAAACAAGGATAGATGGATTCTCCAGGCAGGAAGGCCCTCCAAGGAGTGGATAGCCAGAACGTAACAAGGCCCCTGAGGGGCGGGTACCTAAGGCGTTCTAAGTCCAGGAGTTCAGGAACCAGGTCAGTGTAGCGAAACGAAGCATCTCCGAAGGAGTGGAATAAGCAGGAAGGAAGTCCTTGCTAACTTGTAGGAAGCATAGGCTGGATGGTATAAATATGCTTGGTGGGTGACATCATGTGGAGGGGACGCCCCCAAGGTTCCTGCCAAGATGTGAATAAGAGAGGGCCTGGCGCACGCGCACATGCCCTAGGTAATCCCCGATTCAAGATGGCAGACGGAATCGTCCACACCATCCCTGGGACGCCGGGGAAGGCGGCATTTGCAGGCTGAGGCCGCCATGGCTCTGAGAATCGCTGGTGCAGGGAAAAGAGAGGTGAGCAGCAAAGGTCGCAGCTGTCTGCGACCGACGGGCAAAACATGATCTTGTCTATCAGCAATGGTCATTCTCCAGGGTCTTCTTTAGTGAGCACCGAACTGAAGTATTTGTTTAATATTTCTGTCACTTCTTTCTCTCTCTGCACACATTGTTCCTTGTCACTTTTCAATTTCACTATACCACTACGGATCTTCCTTCTTTCTCTGATATATCTGAAAAATGTTTTGTCACCTCGTTTTACTTCTTTGGCAATCCTTTCTTCTGCCTGACCTTTTGCTTTCCTGATTTCTTTCCTCATCTCCTTCAGTTTCACCAGGTATTCTTCCCTGTGTTCCTCTTTTTGGGATCCTTTATACTTCTTGAATGCTGTTCTTTTTGCCTTTATTTTTTTCAGCCACTTCCTTTGAGAACCAAATTGGTTTCTTTTTCCTTTTACTTTTGTTTACTTTTCTAGCATATATATTTGTTGCCTTTGTAATAGCTCCTTTCAGTTTGGCCCACTGTTGTTCCAGCTCACCCATTTTTTCCCAAGCTTCCAGTTCTTCCTCTAGGAGCATTTCCATTTTGACAAAGTCTGTATTTGTGACATTCAAAACTCGGGTCTTTGTGCGTCTTCTCTGTATCCTGTTTGTGATATCAAACCATATCGTCGATTGATCACTGGTGCTCAGATGGGCACCTACTCAGACATTTGTGACATTATCCCCATTTGAGAGCACCAGGTCAATTATCACACCATTACCATTTGTTTGAACAGAGCCCCTTGAAAAGCATCCACTATGTCTCTGCTTCTTGTAGATTCCGCAAATGGGTAGCTCCAATCCATATCCGGCAGATTAAAATCTGCAACTAGCAACACTTCTCCCTTCTTTCCCACTTTTTGGATATCTTTAACCAATCTCTGTCCAGTTCTTCTGTTTGAGTTGGAGGCTTATATACTGATGTAAATGGAAGCTCCATCTTCTTTTTTTAGGACAACCCATAATGCTTCTTCCCTACCCCATGTCCCTTGCATTTTAGTTGCTTGGATATTGTTGCTGACATAAAGAGCTACTCCTCCACCTTTTCTGTTCTTTCTGTCCTTCCTAAACAAATTATAGCCAGGGGTGGCCATATCCCAGCCATAAGACTTAGTGAACCATGTCTCCATAACTGTAACAATGTCAAAATCTGCTTCCACCATTATAGACTAAAGGTCTGGGATTTTATTGCCCAGACTGCGGGCATTTGTGCTCATAGCTTTCCAGCTTCTCTCCTTGAACATCTTTTCTGCCCTTTTCAGCTGATTTTTGCTAATTTCTTCACCCACTTCTTGGAAATGTTGGGGGTGACATTTCAATTTCCTTTTGACACCCCCATCCTCTAGTTTAAATGCCTTAAGTTATATGTCTTGAATTTTATACTTAGGATCTTTTTTCCTGCCACAGACAGATATAAGCCATCTTTGACATAGAGCCTCTTACTGTTCCATACACTGCCCCAGCCCCCAATATATCCAAGACTTTCTTCCTTACACCAAGGTTTGAGCCATGCATTGAAATTATTTATATGGCTTGGCCTATCCTTCCCGTTTCTATAAACAGGTAACACTTCTGAAAAGCCAATATTCTTCACCATGTGCCAAATCTGCTTGCCCAGAGACTAGAAATCTCTCTGTGTGGCTTGGATGTTGTTTCTAGCAAGGTCATTGGTTCCAAGATGGATGATAAGGTCAACTTCAGAGTCTTTACTTTCTTCATTGATTGCATTGGGTATCTGATTAGCATTTCTACCAGCTGAGGATCCTGGAAGACATTTAAGTATAGTGTTCCCCTCGAGAAGCGTTCCCAAATTAGTGCCTCTGATGACTGAGTCTCCCAGCACAACCAGCTTCTTTTTATGGTTTTTGGTTGTGTTATGGAATTTCTGTGTGCATTGGGTTTCTTCTTTCCTTTCTGATCCCACACCAGTCTTCGTTATTAGAGCTTCATTTTCCAAAAAAGAATCAATTTTGTACTTGTGTCACTTAAGAGAGTGGGTGTCTCTGCATCACAGATCTTATCCTACTAGAACCCACCGTAATCCATTTATTCTTTGGTTTCTGATATGTAAATCAGTGCATGGCCATATATAAACATTTATGCTATCACACACAATTTAAAAGTTATCTTCCCTCTCCTCTTTCCTCACCCCCTGCCCAGTAAAATGTTTGGTAAGACTATCCTGCCCTTTCGTACTCATCTTTTAGAACACAAATGTTGCTTGAAAACCAATAAATTACAAGCACCGAGAGTAACTCATTTCACTACTGCTGGACATTCTTTTCAAGATATCAAATGGTCAATTTTAGATTGCGTCAAATATGATTGGAGGGGTGGGAATCGGGAAAAAATGTTACTACAAAGAGAACAGCAGTGGATTTTTAATTTAACCAGTATAACCCGCTGGAATGAATACTGAGATGAGTGGTTTCAATTGTTTTAAAAAAAAAGAAACCTCTTGCATCAAATGACATCTCAGCGCAGCTCTCTTGTTTTTATTTTTGTTGGCATTTACTTTTGACAGCTGCCAATCTTCAATTATGCATGGTATGATGTCATTATGACTACGCTTTAAAACGAAGCTTGTATACCGATGCTTTGTGCGGCCATTTTGAACCCTTAGGATGCGGCGATTCTTGTTTTAATGTAATCAGCTGACTCTTCCATGAGAAAATTTGTAAGCGTGCATTCTTTATTTTAAATTGATTCTAATTTGTATTTTTGATGTTTCTGAAAGACACAGACTTTGTTTGATCTGCGCTTCTAATGCAGCCTCGGAGCAAATCATAACTTTATGTCAAGTGCATTAGGAACAGCACTGCTGTTGCTGCTGCTGTCAACGGCACCTCTGATAAATGAGGGAAGTCACCTGTTTAATTCTAATATTATTTTGATTTCTAAATATTAAAAAAAGAATAGGGGCACACTTCACAAAAATGATAGACCAATGATTAAATATGACCCAGGCATTTCATATGGGAAATTAACCTGCACGTACAGGTGTTATGAAGGCCCTTTTTGCAGCTATCCCCTTAATGTTTCTGTGTCCTTGCTAGAACTCTTTAAAAATTGTGAACTGTAGGAAAATAACTCAAAAGTTATCCAGATAAATTACTTTGAATATGGACCTCAGTATTTTTTTTTATCATTTTTTAATGGCAACAAATGTAAGTTCTGAGGTTTATCTTTTAAGGATATAGTTTAGATCATGTCATTTTACACTTCTATTTTGCGGAACCTGCATGTGAAAAACCTGCATTCTCTCACATGCACCACATACACAGTCACTAAACCACCATAATAGCTCTTGGATGCCAATTTTCCACTCACTGTAATACTAGAGAAGCACTCATGAATAACCAGAGTCTAGCAGCATTTGCAGCTGCAACTTTACATGAATCAATATTCTGCTTCATAGTCTGGTTACTAAGCATTTAAAAAATCAAAGCAAATTTCACATGTCATGAAAACAAGGTTTCTTTACATCAGGTGACCCTTCAAAGCAATGTCAGTGGATTGGGAAGCATCATTCTCCTTTCATGAAGACCATGAAATCACAGAATTAACATTTTTTAATACCATGTTTGTGCAAGTTCCGCAGTGAATGGATATTCTTTCTATTATAACTGGGTCTTTTGATGTATATAAATAGTCAGTATTTTAAACTTGATTCCTACTATTTTTTAGATAGGGGCTTATTTATTAATCTGCAGTAAAATAGTATATTACGGCAACATTTTACCACAAATAAATTGCTGTAGGAGTCACTAACTGAAATAAAATTGCACGTTAAAAGCACCATTTTACCGCAAATAAATTGCCATGGGATTCACTAAATTGTGGTACTCCTCCATCATCATTATTGTTTGTTTCATGATTTTCCAGCCAAAGAGTTCAAAATGAGTTACAGAATTTGAAGGATTACATTCAAAATCTTACATGTATAAACAGAGCCCCATGAGCCTAACAATAATAAGATGCTTTGAATGCATTTACGTGCATTACAGGTCAATATTTTTTACCTTGTGTTAGGCTGTATTTTTCCCATAAAATCACTGCGTTAAGAGTTAAGAATACAAGATAATATCTGCTGTAGAGAAATTGTTACTATAAAAGACTATGTGGCCTATTTACTATAATGTGGAATGGCAATAATGTACACTATTGACTAATTAACAATTATTAGACAGGTATTATTAAAGCAGTTTAGTGGACTCTTAGGCCGGCCTGACGGAGAAGATGGAAATAGTCTCCGGACTAGCGGAACAGGCCAGGAGGCAGATACTGGATGGAGTGAAGAGAAGGATCTTCACCCTGGAAGTCCGCGCTCCCCCGGGAGGAGCCCGTAGGAGCCGGGCCGCTGGGACTTAGGCGAGAGGAGAATCCGATGAGAAGATCCGAGGTCAAGGCAGGCAAGTCTGGAACAGGACCAAGGCTGGAACCGAAGGCGGACACGAACCAGGACTGGAACTGAAGCAGGCAACTGGAACAGGAACCAGGATCAAGGCTGGAACTGAAGCAGGCAACGAACAGGAACCAGGATCAAGGCTGGAACTGAAGCTGGCAACTGGGACAGGAACCAGGATCAAGGCTGGAACTGAAGCAGGCAACTGGAACAATTACAAGCAGGAACTCCAGAGGCACACTGGAACGATAAGCAAACTTGTTGCAAGGCTGTAAGCTGAGGCAGACGCCGGCCTTAAGTATTTGCCAGCGTCTGACTTCAGAAAGGGAGGCGGGGCGTCTGACATCAGAAAGGGAGGCGGGATGCCCAAGGCAGGAAAGGCCCTATAACTCCCGGCCTTTCGCGCGCACACACACCCAGGGAGGAGGGGCTTTAACTCCCGACCTTTCGCGCACACGCGCGCACCCAGGAAGGAGGGGCTAATTCAGCGAGGCGACGGCGTCTCCCTTGTGGAGACGCCACCGAAGATGTATCCCGCCGGCCCACCAGCGCCACGCGGCAGCCGCCCGGAATCGAGACTGGAACCTGGTGCCCGCCGCGGTGCCCCCCGAACCGGAGCCCGGCACAGAAGGTAAGGTCCCGGTCGCGAAGTGGCCGCAACCCGGGACCGCAACAGGTATATTGCAGATAATCGCTGTTTTCCTAGCGTGTAGCAGATGAATTCAGGACCAATGCGTATAGTGTGCTCCTGATAGCAGTTGGAGACGGAGTCAGATTTCAATCTGACTTCAGCACCAGTACATATACCCATGCAGGAAGCTCTGCTCTTCAGTATTTTCCGTCTCCATAGCAGTTCGGCACTCTATACATGCTTGCTCAGCGTTAAAGAGTATTCAAACCAAAGAAGAAAGAAAATTCCAAACAAAGAAGAAATCTTACCTCTCCAGACGAGCCCCGCTCTCCTGCGGTGATACCTAAGGGTCCCTCCCCCACTTGAGATTTCCTGAGGTGATTTTCAAGATCCCTCAGAGGTAGGCTTCGGTCCGGTAGCAGGTTCCAGGCATGGACTTAACCCCCGGCAACAGGAGCGGCTGAGAGGCAGCGGGTGCAATACCGAGCATGGCAGTGAAGATACTCCCCTCTCTCCCCGCAGCCAGAGACCACCTGGAATGAAACAGGGAAACACCGAGATAAGGTAAGGTAGAAAACCTTTTTCTAAGTCTCCGGTCTCCGAGGCTCGGGTAGCCACACAGATCGCCTGTCGGCGTCTGTACCATCTTGGTGATCAGCCCAGGCCGGGCTAGACCCCGATTGGATACGAGGGTCCTCCCACATGGAGACCCTCTGAGGTGGTCACCATCTTGCTCGCGTGGTCGCCGACCCCATTTAGCCGCTCTGTCCACCTAACTGAACTGTGTGCACAGGGGTGAGCCGGGCGCACAAATTACTTGTGCGCACAGCAGCACGAGCATAGGTGCCATATGCACAGCTACATGCACAACAGTGCCGGGCACACAAGTTAAGGCCGTGTGCACAGCGGCGCGCGCATCTCAATGAGCGTGCATCCCGGCCTACATGCACATCTTGGGCACACCCAGAGCGCATAGCTAAGCCTCCCGGCGCGCACTTTAAATGCACAGACCGGGGTTTCAACGACCTACATGCACAAAACCATGGCACCACCGGCGAAGAAAACCAAGGCACAAGCCCTCTGCCCAGCCTGCCACATAAGAGCGGTGCAGCACGAGGAGGCCACGGCTCTGTGTCTACAGTGCGAGGAGGCCCTGGGAGAACCTGGACAAGGTGCTCCCCAGCCAGTACAGGAATCCAGATCCACCGATAGTACCCCGGACCTCTCTATCCCCAGCATGACACTCCCCCAAACGGGGGCCCTGGGGAACGCAGCAGCCTTTAATCTAGACCTAGGATCCTTCTCCTGGGTAGAATTCTTTAAGGGTCTACAACTTTTGTCCACATGCAGCCACCACCGATGGCACAGACACTTCCACCACCAGAAGACCCTTGCCTCCCAGGGCCCTCCAGGCCTTCCAGTGGCATGCTCCCCCCAGCCAAAAGCCTCTCTATAGGGGACACGGAGACCTCGGACGAGGACCAAGTCCCCCGGAGGAAGGGGAAATACCTCCAGGAACGGAACCTTACTGAACCATGATGCGTTTCTTCTCCAAAGATGAGATACCAGATCTCATGGCTCTCAGCTTGAAGGAGCTCACCATTCCAGGCACAAGTGCCACAGAGGAACCAAAGACGAACCCTTTCCTAGAAGGGTTCCATCAGGCTTCCCGCCACTTCCCCTTGCTGCAAGCCGTATAACAGCTAATCAACTTGGAATGGGAGACCCTAGAGGCCAGTTTCAAAGGGGGGTGGGCCCTGGAAGCCCTATATCCACTGGAACCCTCAGCCAAAGATTTACTAGTGTTCCCCAAAGTGGACGCCATGGTCTGTGCAGTCACAAAGCGCACTACCATCCCAGTTGAGCGAGGAGTGGCACTCAAGGATGCCCAGGACAGACATCTGGAATCCATCCTTAAACAGTCATTCGACGTATCAGCTATGTCACTACAGATTGCTGCTTGCTGTGCCGTGGTAACACGTGCCTGCTTATCCTTGACCAGGAACGCCGCCACGCCTGGTGAAGCACTTGAACCAGTGGTTTCCTTCCTCACGGATGCGACCTCTGATCTGGTACGCACCTCAGCCAGGGGCGTCTCATCTGTAGTGGCAGCCAGAAGGCAGCTCTGGCTCCGAAGTTTGTCAGTGGACGCGATTTCCAAGACAAAACTCATGAGAATGCCCTTTAAAGGAGCCCTCCTGTTCGGAAGCGAACTGGAGAAGTTAGCCGACAAATGGGGCAAATCCTTAATACCTTGGCTACCGGAGGACAAGAACAAAAGAAGCCAACACCCCTCTCCCCGATTATCTAGGGGCAGAGGATCACAGCACTCAGACCCCTACAAGAGTACATACCAAGCCCCACGCCCCGCAGGCAGCGGCCAGTCCTTTTGGAACAAACACAACAAGAGGTGAGCCAGCTCCAGCACAGGCCCCAGCCGCACCCCACAATGAGAATCAGCCGACCCATCCACAGGAAGAAGCCATAGGAGGCAGGCTTGCCCTATTCTACCAAAGATGGGTCGAGATAACAACAGACAAGTGGGTCCTAACCATCATTCGAGAGGGATACTACCTCGACTTCCACAACATCCCTCCGGACAAGTTCGTGAAATCGCCTTGCCACGCACCCTCCAAGAGGATGGCAGTGGAATCCACACTGGCCAAATTGCTCGCCCTAAAGGCCATAACACCGATGCCCACACAACAACAAAATACTGGGCACTATTCCATCTATTTTATCATCCCCAAGAAAGAGGGAACGTTCCGGCCCATCCTGGACCTCAAGTCGGTCAACCGCTACCTGAGGGTACCACATTTCCTCATGGAAACCTTGCGCTCGGTCATAAGGGCAATACAGCCGGCAGAATTCCTTTCATCTCTGGACCCGTCAGAAGCCTACATGCACATTCCAGTCCATCACGAGCATCAGCGATTCCTACGCTACACGATCCTGGACCACCACTACCAGTTCTGGGTGCTACCCTTTGGGCTAGCCACAGCCCTCCGCATATTCACCAAAATCATGGTGTTAGTGGCAGCGAAACTGAGGAAAGAAGGAATCCTCATACATCCATATCTGGACGATTGGATGATCAGGGCAAAATCTCCAGATGAAAGTCACCAGACGACCACAAGAGTCAAGACTCTACTGGAGAGCCTCGGGTGGGTCGTCAACACAAACAAGAGCTGTCTGCAGCCCTCCCAATCTTTGGAATACCTGGGAGTCTGGCTCGACACCAAACAAGACAAGGTCGTTCTTCCCCCTACAAGGAGAAGAAAACTGATGAACCAATTGTGAAACCTGCTAGGAGGTCCCCGCCCCAAAGTATGGGACTACCTCCAAGTCCTCGGCCTCCTGTGGGCAAGAGCCCACATGCGACTGCTACAGCGCTCCCTACTGTCACGATGGTACCCGATGTCCCAGGACTACTCCGTTCGCCTCCAGCTCCCAGAGGAAATGTGGAACCAGTTCCAATGGTGGCTACAAGAAGACCATCTAAGCAAGAGAGTAAGGCTATCTCTACCAACTTGGGTCTTGCTCACCACGAATGCTAACCTACGAGGGAGGGAGCCCACTGCCAGGAACTGACAGCCCAGGGGCAATGGAACAAGGAAGAGTCAGGGTGGAACATCAACCAAGTGGAAGCCTGGGCAGTCAGACTAGCCTGCCTATGGTTCCATCACAGACTCCAGGGCAAATCTGTCAGAGTCATGTCAGACAATGCCACAACAGTTACCTACATCAACCGCCAGGGGGGAACCAGAAGCCAACAGGTGTCCCTGGAAATAGATTCCCTAATGGCATGGGCGGAAGCAAACCTACAAGGGATCTCAGCCGCTCCCATCGCGGGAAAAGACAACGTCACTGCGGACTACCTCAGCAGAGAAAGTCTAGACCCAGGGGAATGGAAGTTGTCGACCCCAGCCATGGATCTCCTGGCAACCCGGTCCAAGGCCCAAGTTCCCAACTTCTTCAGTCGCAGACGAGAACCACAATCCCAAGGGATCGATGCCCTCATCCAGACCTGGCCACAGGAAGACCTGCTATACCCCTTCCCCCTGTGACCACTACTGGGTGGGATCATCCACAAGATAGAGCACCACAGGGGACTAGTACTTCTAGTGGCCCCAGTCTGGCGAAGAAGGCCGAGGAATGCAGACATGCGAAGACTCATGACAGGGAGCCCTCTCCCTCTACCTCCACACAGGGATCTGCTCCAGCAAGGCCTGAACCTCCACGAAGACCCAACTCGATTCTCTCTTATGGTCTGGCCATTGAGAGGACACATCTGAAGAAGAGTGGATACTCAAGAGCGATGTTTGACACCTTGCTCCGAGCATGCAAGTTCTCCATATCGCTAACCTACATACGATTATGGAGAATATTCGAAGCCTGGTGAGAAGACCACGACGTCCTTCCATGGACAGCCAAAATTCCCATGATCCTGGAATTCCTGCAGGACAGCTTACAGAAGGGGTTGTCCCTCAACTCCATCAAGTTTCAGGTGGCCGGGTTAGTATGCTTTGGAACCAATGTGGAAGGCATTAGCCTAACAGCTCATCCAGATGTCTCCTGCTTCCTGAGAGGGGTCAAGCAGATCCATCCACCCTTAAGGTGGATGGTACCCCTATGGAACCTCAATCTGGTACTAGACTTCCTAGCGGGAGCCTCCTTCACACCTATCCACAGTCTGTCTCTACGACTACTAACCTTGAAGACTGCATTTCTAGTGACAATATGTTCGGCCCGTCGCATCTCCGAACTTCAAGCACTATCCTGTCGGGAACCCTTTCTCAGGTTCACACCGGGATCCATACAGCAATGCACTATCCCCTCCTTCTTTCCAAAGGTGGTTTCTCACTTCCATCTAAACCAAACCATCTCGCTGCCATCTCCATACGAGCACAAGGGCTCGGAAGAATCTCGCCGTCTTCGCCACCTTAACGTCGGCAGACTCCTAGTCCGATACCTGGAAAGGTCGGAACCCGTATGAAAGATGGACCATCTATTCTTCCTTCACAGCGGGAAGAAACAAGGAGTAGCGGCCTCACGGGCAAACATAGCCCACTGGATCAAAGATGTAATCAAGGTGGCCTAAGTAGAGGCAGGCAAGCCTCTACCGCTACAAGTCAAGGCCCATTCCACTAGAGCCCAGGCAGTGTCCTGGGCGGAAATAAAGATGCTGTCACCCACTGAGATCTGTCAGGTGGCAACATGGTCCTCCATTCACACCTTTGCCAGGTTCTACCGCCTGGATGTTCAAGCTTGGGAAGACACAGAATTCGCAACGGTCACGGGCAGCCTCCCACCCAGTTCGGGAGTAGCTTTTGTACATCCCATTGGTCCTGAATCCATCTGCTACATGCTAGGAAATGGAGAAATTACTTATCTGAGAATTTCGTTTTCCTTAGTGTAGACAGATGGATTCAGTATCCCGCCCACGGCTGCCGCTATGCACGAAAACCTCGGGTGTCAATTCCCGAGAGCAAGAAAAAAACGGGTAAGCCATGCTTCCCTTCAGCTAGGACACCTATAGTTACTGGGTGTTGGCGTTTCTTGGTTGAGTGCACTGGCGGTCTCCAGCTATAGTCCACGACAACCAGTTCAAGTTGATCACATTTCTCAAGTTATTCAAGTTAAACAAAGCTAACCAAGTTAATCAAATTATCCAGACATACATATATCCATAATTGCTTTGCGAGGAGAATACTGAAGAGCTTCCTGCACAGGTACATGTACTGGTGCTGACATCAGATTGAAATCTGACTCCGTCTCCAACTGCTATCAGGAGCACACTGTACCCATTGGTCCTGAATCCATCTCTCTACACTAAGGAAAACAAAATTACCAGGTAAGTAATTTCTCCATTATCCCTGAGAGTGAGTATCAAGGAATGGATCTACAGGGTAATTCCTGGTAATCTCAATTGGTCTTTCTTGGAGAAAGAATGCTGGGCTCAATGACATCTTGGTCAGATCTAGCATGGCCAAGCAACAATAAGGACGAGCAGTCCAACCAAAAATAATCAATGAAAAATCCAACAAGGAAGGACAACAAAATTATTAATGTCCTTTATAACTTAAAACATTTTTATTGTATGTCAGGCAAATGTGTCAGCATATCATCGTAGTTAACAGAAGCTTCACGGTCCCCCAACACAGGCCATGTTTCAAAAAACTGCATCAGGAGGGAACCCAGGACAATCAATAGGGATCAAAAAGTCTTTAGGAGGCAAATTATGTTGAGGCTGAAAATCCTCAAAAGCAGACAAGGATTAAAAATATAAAAGAATACTTGTTAGCCCTTCAGCATCACCAACTCTTTAGAGACGTGAAGCTTCTGTTAACTACGATGATATGCTGACACATTTGCCTGACATTCAAAAAAAATATTTTAAGTTATAAAGGACATTAATAATTTTGTTGTCCTTCCTTGTTGGATTTTTCATTGATTATTTTTGGTTGGACTGCTCATCCTTGCTGTTGCTTGGGAATGCTAGATCTGACCAAGATGTCTTTGAGCCCAGCATTCTTTCTCCAAGAAAGACCAATTGAGATTACCAGGAATTACCCTGTAGATCCATTCCTTGATACTCACTCTCAGGGAGAAACAGTGATTATCTCCAGTATACCTGGCTAATAATTGTTAATTAGTCAATAGTGTACATTATTGCCATTCCACATTTAATGTATTTATTTATTTGTTTATTTATTTATTTATTTATCGAGGGTTTTTTTTTTTTTTTTTGTAATACAATTTTTATTGAGTGATCCTCAGACACAATATGAAACTTTGCCGATAACAGACAAGCAAACATAATACAGCAAACGATATTGATGACACAAATCACAGAACCATGAGGAAACACTCCTCAATTTTCCCCCTTCCAGATATCTATAACTGTGTCTAAGACATCTCTAGAGCCACCCTAGAGAATACTCATGTCGCCAACAAACTAGGAGAGACTGCACTCTGATACCTCCCCAGTCTGACATATTGAACAACTATAGCGGGCTAGCTCTGCTTAAACAAGAAGGAACAGGAGTCCAGTATGCTTATCCCCAAACCCTCACCCTCTCCAAACCTCCCCATCCCGCTTCTCCCCCTTTACCCCCCTTCCCCTACCCAAGGCCTGGCTGACAAACCAGTTGAGACATCCATGTATACTAGAGTCCAATCATAACATTGAAGGCATGGGTCTATCACTAACCCAAAAAACAAAAAAAGAACAAACAAACATCAGGCATTGAGGATCAAGCTGCGAGCCCGATGTGGCAAAGTCTGCACATATACCTCCCAGGTCTCCAAGAAAAGTCTTTGGTGCGTTGGCGACAACTTAGAAGTAAAACTGTCCATATACATCATTCGATGAAAATGATTACGCCAAGTCCAATACGATGGTGCAGATATCTCCAACCAATTAAGTAGAATAACTTTTTTCCCCACCAGCCAGGCCTTTTTAATCAGAGTTCTCAATCCCGCTTTTCTTATAACCGACTGGGGAATGCAATCAAAAAGAATCAGCTGCGGGGTAACTTGAAAACGTATTTTCAGGAGGCGTTGTAAGTAATTTACAATTTTCTGCCAGAACTGTTGAACAAGGGGACAAGCCCAGAATGCGTGAGACAAAGTGCTAATTGCAAGGTGACAACGAGGGCATGTCGAATCTGTTATGAGCCGCGCTCTCCACGCAACCTGTGGAGAGACAAAGGCCCTCCGCAGAAACTTGTATTGCATTTCCCGGTAATACATATTTCACTGGACCTTTTTAAATTCCCCATACATGCAGAGAAGATTGCCACTGTAACCGTGAATACTCCATCTTTGGTCCAACGCTCTACTGAAGTCTCATAGGTACGCTGTGACATACCTCGTTGAAGAGCCCTATAATATGTCGAGAGAGATAATGGCCGGAGCGGAGCGGCCATTATCTCTCTCGACAAAAAAGGATTCTAACGCCACTAAATGTGTGGAAGTCTGAGTACCAATCTGCAATGATAATATGTAATGTCGGTCGGATTTGTAGATACCCAAAGAACTGGACCCGGGTCAAACCATATATACGTTGTACTGTGGGGAACGGCATTAGTATCCCTTCCGGGTTCACCAAGTGCCCCAAATGAGTGATACCCTTCGAGGCCCATCCCCGCAGACTAACATCTTGGGATCCTGGTAAAAACTCTGGGTTGCCCTGAACTGGGAGAAGGTAAGGGTTACATCGAGGCAGTCCCAACTTCTTTGTAAGGTATTGCCAGGATTTTCGAAACGGGACAACCAGTGGATTCCGAGAGATTGCAGACGGTAGCTCCTTCCCCGGCCCCATCAGTACATAGGTCAACGCGAAGGGGGCCACCAATGTGGATTCAGCCACCAAGTCAATACAAAAGGGGATTCCCAATATCCATTCCCTAACAATCCGGAGGTTGGCCGCCACACAATAAGACTGAAGGTCGGGAACTCCCATTCCCCCTGCCCCCCAACGCAACATAAGCCAGGACAATGGTATGCGCGCCTTTTTCCCCTGCCAAAGAAATGCCCGCATCATCTGTTGAAGGGCGGCCAAATCGTTACGTTTTAGAATAAGAGGTAGGTTCTGCAACACATACAACCATTTAGGTAGTATGATCATCTTAAACAAATTAACTTGCCCCCCTACGGAAAGAGGGAGGCTTTTCCAAAGTTTGAGCTTATTCTCGTGAGTCTCAGTAATTTTTGGATGTTTAAGTCGTATAACTTAAGTAAATCTAAGGCTATATCAATCCCCAAATATTTTATTACACCGTTCGCCCAGTGCAGTGGGAAAGGGCCCTCCCACTGCTCCTGTATAGACATCGGGAATCCCATGGCCTCTGATTTCTCCCAATTAATGCGAAAACCCGAAATACCACCATAGTCCCTAACCACCTCCAAAAGGGCCGGCAAGGAGTCTCTTGGATTAGTAAGGAATACCAAGAGATCGTCCACAAACGTGGCATATTTGAAAATCTCCTTTTTCCCCGGCGCCTGAAATAACACCCCTCGGATCGCTCGGAACGTTTGAATAGCCAGTAATAGAGGCTCCAGGGTCAAGAGAAAAAGGAGAGGGGATAAGGGACAGCCCTGTCGGGTACCCCGAAAGACCTGGAATTCAGGGGAAAATTGACCATTCACCATTAACGAGGCAACCGGGCCTGAGTATAGGAGTTGTAAGGCTTGATAGAAAAAACCTCCAAATCCCATGTCTCTCAATAGGGCAAACATAAACCCCCATTCCACCCGGTCGAAAGCCTTCTCTGCATCTAGACTAGCAATGAGGAAGGGAATATTGTGTCTGGTGCAGAGATCCATAGCAATTGTTAGCTTCCGGATATTAGTCAAGGCATAGCGTTTTTTCACAAAGCCTACTTGGCCCGGTTGAATCATCTGTGGCAAAACGGCACTCAATCTATCTGCCATAATTTTCGCCAACAGTTTATGGTCCACATCTAATAAAGAGATAGGGCGATAGGAAGCAGGGTGCAGGGTATCCTTCCCAGGCTTGGGAATTAGAGTGATGTGGGCCCTATTCCCATGCACCGGAAAACTTCCCTTCGAGATTAGTGCTGTAAAAACTAATGGCAACAAGGGGGAGAGGGGCTCTGAAAGACACCTATAAAAGTCTGCACTATATCCATCCGGCCCTGGGGCCTTAAACCTTGGGGAACTCCGAATAACCTGTCGAACCTCATCCTCCGTAATGGGTCGGTTAAGCCCCTCTTGCTGAGCCTGGGTCAGGATAGGGAGGTTTAACGCGGCACTAAATGAGTCCCATTGACTTGAGTCCCAGCCCTCAGCCCGATACAATGCCGCATAATAATCCCGAAAAACTTTTAGGATTTTAGGGGTTTCATGAACTATGTGGTCTTGTGGCGTACGAAGAGCCGTGATATGCCGGGACCCTCTATTAGACTTAACTAAGTTGGCCAGAAGCTTCCCAGATTTGTTACCATATCTATAGAGTCTATGTTGGTGATATAGAATGCTGTGTTTAGCCCTCTGGTGTAGCAGCGAGTTCAAAGCTGATTGAATGGTTCTATAATCACTCTTGGTTACCGATGTGCAAGAACGATTTAGTGCCCCTTTAGCCTGTTGCAATTTCTTTGTCAGGGTCAATAATTGATTATTTAGCACTTTTTTCCGATGTGATATATACGAGATAATATCTCCCCTAAGGACAGCTTTAGCAGTGTTCCAGAACAGTACTGGATCACTGCTATGTTGGGCATTTAGGGTTGCAAAATCTGTCCATCGTTCCAATAAAAAGGTTTGAAATGCTGTGTCCTCTGCCAGATAATAAGGGAAGCGCCAGCCCCTACAGTCACTCACTTGAGGGAGCACTGCCAGATCCACCCAAATTGGGGCATGATCTGAGACAATAATGTCTCCAATTCCTACTCCTGAAATTTTGGAGAAGGAATGTGTGCTGACTAACCAATAGTCGATACGGGATTGTGTGGAATGAGCTCTGGAGACATGTGTAAAGTCCCGCTCAAAAGGGTTTAGAGCTCGCCATGCATCAACCAGGTGCAAACTCTGTTCAAGGAGCTGTATCCCCCGACCCTTGACCCCCGTCCGCCGCAGAGTGGCAGAGCTATCTAATTCGGGGTCCCGTAAAGAATTGTAATCTCCCCCCACTACCAGGAATTTGTCCATATATGAAAGTAACATTTTATGTATATTCTGAAAGAAAGGCATTTGCTGAGAATTCGGGGCATACAGGTTGCACAACACCACAGGCATCTGATTAATTGTTACTTCTAAAATAAGAAAGCGACCCTGAGGATCTTTATGTTCAGAAAGAACTTGTAGCGGGAGATTTTTGCGCACCAGGATAGCTACCCCTGCTGACCTCGTGGTGGCAGAGGCATAATACACCGAACCCTCCCAAGACTGACATAATTTCAGGTGCTCCACATCTGTAAGATGGGTTTCCTGCAAGAATGCTATGTCCGCAGCCTGTCTCTTCAAGGCCTGTAATACCTTCGACCGTTTGACAGGTGTATTAATACCACATACATTCCAGGATATCAATTTGAGATTACGCATAACCATTTACCCCATATCACACCATAGAAAAGTAATTTGAACAATGAGAATTTCCCAACTCCAAGGGAATGATGACCACCCCAGCTCTGGCCATCTCCCTGTGAATGTGATTTCCCCACGCCACATGCCACCAAAATGTTTGAAATCTGTACCATGCCAGCACCTTGTATCTTTCCCTGACCCTCCTCCCCGCTCCATTCCTCCCCCCCTTCCCCTTCCCCTTCCCCCCCCCCACCCCCCCTTCCCCTAACTAGACTCCCCAGAAGTCTCATCTCAACTAATTCCCCACCTAAGAGATCCTGTTAAGACACTCGGGCCCCTCTGCCCCCTCCCCCCCTTTCTTCACCCCCCATCCAGCTTGCAGCAACATAACAAGGGATGGGACTCCATAGAAATAACATAACATAAAAGTTGAACAAATAACAGCTTTTGTTCCCCCCTATAAACAATTTCACAATACAATATTGAAACACCTATAGTATACCAATATCCCATTGCAGCACAAAGTGGAGATCTGTTCACACCGCTCCAGCATGTGCCAGAAACTTGGAAAGAGAGAGAAAAAAAACAGTGAACAGACTTAACTGTCAAATATTAAGTAACCAAAGGGTGTAGGTCCCCCTGCCCCCATAAGCAATAGATTAGGCAATGCATGCCATGCCGGTAGAAACTTCTCAGCTTAAGTAGCTGGCTGCCTGTCCTGTACATTTATCCAGTATCCGACCCAGGGCTGCATCCGCCCGGTCTTTCTCCAGCCCCACGATCCAGGGTTCCAATGTAAGCTTTTAAGTCAGCGACCTCACTAAACCATCTGGGTCCTCCAGGTGTACTTACACGGACCTTCGCTGGGTATACTACCACAGCTCTCTGACCCAGATTAAACAACTGTGTACACAATGGGGAGAAAGCCCTGCGCTGTGCAGATAGGGCCCCTGAAAAGTCTTGGAAGATCAGAATCTTCTTTCCCTCATACAACAACGCTTTCCCCCGACGGCTGGCCTGCAGGATCGCTACTTTGTGAGCATAATTTAACAGTTTTATTATTACTACTCGTGGTTTTTCTTGCTGAGCCCTTTTCTGCCCCAACCGGTGAGCTCTTTCTATTCTCAGGGGACCGTGCTCAGTGCCCAGAGACAGTTCGCGAATCAACCAGTTTTCTATTTTTTGGGGCAAATCTCGATCCGCAATTTCCTCTGGGAGGCCTACCAGATGTAGATTGGATCTCCTGGACCTGTTTTCAAGGTCTTCAATACGCGCTGTGTGTCGGGTGATCTCTGCACGTAGCTTCGCTACCTCTGACCGCATGGCCTGGGCGCCATCTTCGCCGTCCGAAACCCGTTGCTCTAGGGCTGAGAATCGCGCTTCATAGCCAGCAAGCGCTGCGGTCACCTCGCCGAGTTGGGACGAAAGTTTTTTAAACTCTGACTCCAGTGCCTCTACTACCGCGGTGCGAAGATCTGCCCAGCTCGCTGGTGCCGGTAGGTCTGCCATGCTGTGTTCCTCCTCAGAGGCCGAGTCAGTAGGCCTGACTTTTTCTTTTGCCAAATCCTTGTCCCTGCGCGCCGTGCGGGTCGACATCTGGCTACCGTTCCGCTCACCAATAATAGCCGCTGGGATATTGAGAGACTTCCACGCAAAAATGAACAGCAATTAGGGCCGGATGGGGTTAGATTAGAAATCAGGGAGCCCGAGAGGGTCGGCTACATCCGCTCCCTCTCATGTGTCACGTGATCTCCCCATTTATCGAGTTTTATATACCGTCATTCGGTTTTGCCATCACAACGGTTTATAGTAAATAGGCCACATAGTCTTTTATATTAACAATTTCTCTACAAACAGATATTAGTCATTGAATGACATCTCATATTTAAGAAATGGCATCGAAGTTGGTTCATTATAATTTCTAAATGGTAACTGCACATCATCCTACCCCACAGATACACTATATTCATTGTATGCCATGTGCTGACATTGAATAATAGAAGTGTGGAACTGAAATTTTTTAATTTTTTTTGTTTCATTTCATTCTCTTTTTAATTTCATTTTAGAGTACATTAATTTTTTAGTGCACTCTAAAACCCATTTTGTGCACACTATATTGAATTAGTGTACATTAAATTGATTTAATGCAAACTGAAAAAAAATTACAAGTATAGGGATCCTGTTAGTCCTCTACTACAGTTAGTCAGGAATATTCCAGTTGGTATGGGGAGAGATCTTTGGTAACATAGTGTGTTTCCAGCTTACCCATGTGGCGACTAGACTGGAACTGTCCTGTCCTGTCAGTTTATACTGAGATACCACCAGAGAGCATGTCTGGTACTGAGCTCTGACTTAACTTTTTTATTTATGAATTTTCAATATGAATTTACAATAAATAATGGATCTTGTCATTTGTAATATTGTCAAAACACAGATGCAATCATCTTAAATAATATTATTACATATACATATCCTGTAACTAACTAAAGATAAATCTAAGTGATCACCTCATAAATAGAGCAAATATTGATTATTAGGCAAATACTTTTAGGATATAAGTACAATATAACTCCTTATTTACTATTCTATCCGGTATTTACTCTACAAGCAGATTCCTAAGATGGTCTGGATCTGTATGCAAGTATTTGTTCCCTTTATAAGCTCTGACTTAACTTAAACCTCCATGGAGTTCTTTGTTTCAAATGAGAGTTTCTTTCCACCCTCTCATTCTAATTATTTGAGTTTGGAGTGCCAAATCCTTTTGGATTCAGTTAAGCTTACTGAAGTTGATCTATCAAATGGGAGAGGTTCCCTTCCTGCAAGAGGAATCTGAGATCAACAAGATCCAAGGAGAGGAGGACAGTCAGCCATTGTGTGAGGAGAAGAAAGAGGAGGAGAAAGGGGAGGGAAGGGGAGGAGATGGATCAGTTCAATGGCCCATGGATATCTGCTAAAGATCGGGAGTGAGGAGTCCTTGGTACCAGAAGAGGAGGTAAGAGATAAAAGAATAAACATTTTAAAGTACTTCTTTGATACGTCAAACTAGAAAGGGAGGGATGCACAAAAGCTTTGCCTAGAACCCAGTGAGAGGGAAGAGATCAAGTAATTAAAAGAATAGATTCAATTGGAGTAATATCTGAATTTAAGAAAGACTGTAAGAAGTCACAAACTTACTAAAAGCATTTGTACCATTTGTAAAGTCATTATATTATCAGTAAAAGAGAAATATTGGACACCATTAAATAACTTTCCTGGTGATTCATTGAATAGTTGTTGTGCTTACTGGCCATGGGAGACTGCGGCCGGCAGCCCTACCTCCGGGTCCCGGGAGCTGGACCTCCACGATATTCTCAGCATGGCCCTCTGGCCCAACCAGGCCGGCACATCTGCTTTGACGCTGGCATCCCTCTGGCCCTCCTAGGCGTGCATGTGTGCAATCCGCCCCGCCTCTTAAAAGGCCAGAGGCAGGAAAACTCCTCCAGTCCATCGATGACATCAGGGCTTGAGGCCTATTTAACTCAGCCCAGCCCATGAGACCTCGCCTCGGCAACAGATCTCTCTTCTGAGTGTTGGTTGTCAGATCCTGCGTTCCTGTATCCTGATTCCTGGTCCTGTGTTCCTGCTTCCTCCTGGTTCCTGCATTCTTTCTCCGCGCCTGGATTTCCTCTTCACCCTCTCAGACTGATCTCTTAGCCCTTGGATTCCACTTGTCTGCCACCTGCCTTGATCATCTGCCTGCCCCCGATGCCTCTTGATTGCCGCCTGCCCTGACCATCTGACTGTTTCCGACGCTCCTCAATTGCTGCCTGCCCCTACCTCTGGTACATCTGGCTCTGCTTCTTTGCCCCTCCTCAGGGAGGGCTACTCCCGAGTGACCTACGCCTAAGTCCTGCTGGCCCTGGTACCCAAGGGCTCAACCTGCAGGGAACGAGGGCTGGTAAAGCTGAAGCTCCTGTTGATTCAGCTCTTCACAGTCGCCTTCTGAGAACGAGGACCCGCAGGGGCCTTCCCCTGGGGAGTAGTGTCAACCTCGTCTCAGTCAGGGGTCCACCGAACAACAGCTTGCTAAGGCCATGGACCCGGCAGACCTTCCTGGTCTACAGGCCATTCCGGATCTGGCCCAAAATATTCAGCAGCAGCAGCACTGCCTTGAAGTGCTGGCCAACACCGTGGAACGCCTCGTGGCACGCTTGGATGCCAGCACCTCAGCCAGTGTCAGTGCCTCCGCACCCGCGGTACCAGCTCCATCTGCATCGGCCACAGCGTCTATCTGTCTTCCGGCTCCTTCTCGTTACTCCGGAGATCCCAGGCAGTATTGGGGTTTCCTCAATCAATGCTTTTTGCATTTTTCTCTGCAACCCGCTCAGTTTTTCAATGACTCCATCAAGACAACCTTTGTTGGATGGGAAGGCCTTGGCTTGGGCCTCTCCATTATGGGAGCAAGGGGACCCCATACTACAGGACCTACAATGCTTTGTGCTTCCTGCTAAACATCAAGCAGGTCTTCGATGAGCCTGGACGCCTTACCATGGCCGGCTCTGACATCCTCCACCTCCGGCAGGGCTCCCGGACCCTGGCTGAATTTGCCATAGAATTCTGTACCCTGGCGAAAGAGTTGAGTTGGCAGGAGGACAGTCTCCGAAGCATCTTCCTGGAGGGTCTCTCCCTCTGGATTAAGGATGAGATCGCTGCCCGAGATATCCCTGACAGCCTGGATACCCTCATAAACCTTGCAGGAAGAATCTATCATCTTCTGCAGCAACGACTTCGAGAAATGTGTCCGCCCCACCGGCCCATTCAACTGGCTCCCTTCTTCTCTTATTCCCCAGGCCCAACGCCCCCTCCAGATCCGAAGCTTCAACGTTCAGAAGAACCCATGCAGTTGGGCTGCACCCTTCTCTCTCCGGAGGAATGACAATGAAAATGTTCTCTGTGCCTCTGCCTTTACCACTTGGCCCAGTGCCTGATAAGGCAGGGAAACTGCCAAACCTAGGTGTCAGTGGGGAGATGATCCTAGGTTCCAGCTCTTCAGCTCCCCAATGCACTCTGCCAGTCTCTGTCATCCTTCCCCAGCGTGTCTACCCTACTCTGATGCTGGTGGACTCCAAAGCTGGAGGGAATTTCATCTCCAGTGAAATGGCGACCCACATGAACTTGTCCACCTCACCTCGGATTCCACCGGTCGTGATCTCTTTGATCCACGGGGAGCCCCTTCCTGGCCAGATTACCTGGATCACTGTCCCGGTTCACTTACGCACCGGGATTCTTCATGAAGAAATGATTGCCTTTCTCTTTCTAAAGAGATCCGTTCATCCTATCGTCTTGGGACTACCTTGGCTGCAAGCCCTTTCTCCTCTCATCAATTGGAGCACCCTCCAGCTGACCTCCTGGGGGCCCCAGTGTCCTACCAACTGCTTCCGCCAAGTCAAGCACATTCCGGTGTCCTTGCCCGCCACCTCCTGTGGCCTACCTCCCCAGTTCATCGACTTCAAGGATGTCTTCTCTAGAAAGATGGCAGAGACCCTCCCTGAGCATCAGGTCTTTGATTGCACCATCGACCTATTCCCCTGCACCATGACTCCCAGGGGTCGGGTGTACCCCTTGTCTCTCCCCGAGACCAGGGCAATGTCCCCATACATTAAAGAAAACCTAGAAAGGGGTTTCATCCGGCCATCCACCTCCCCGGCGGAAGCTGGATTTTTCTTTGTCACAAAAAAGGATGGGTTACTCCGGCCCTGTATAAACTATCGTGGCTTAAACATCACTACTAGAAAAGATCACTATCCTTTGCCCCTGATCCCAGAGCTTCTGGATTGCCTACAAGGGGCGAAGATTTTTACCAAGTTGGACCTCCAGGGGCCAATAATCTGGTCAGAATCCGGCCCGGTGATGAATGGAAGACCGCGTTCAATACCCGCAATTGCCACTATGAATATCTGGTCATGCCATTCAGCTTATGTAATGCCCCCACTGTATTTCAGCACTTGATGAATGAAGTCTTCCATGACCTATTGCAAACCTCTGTGTTGGTATACCTCGACGATATGTTAGTCTTCTCTAAAGATCTTCCATCTCACCATTGAGACATCTGACTGGTACTCCAACACCTTAGGGCTAATAGACTCTACGCGAAACTCGAGAAATGTATGTTCGAGCAGGAGTCTCTCCCCTTCCTGGGGTATATTATCTCCCGTACCGGATTCCTCATGGATCCAGAAAAAATGGCTTGCATCCAGAAGAGGCCTCAACCATCGGGTCTCCAACCCCTGCAACGCTTCCTGGGGTTTGCAAATTTCTACAGACACTTTGCCCACATTATTCTCGGCTTCTGGCGCTGCTCACCACCCTCACCAAAAAGGGGGCGAACCCCAAGCAGTGGTCTCCAGATGCCATTTCCACCTTCAATCAATTGAAAAAAGCCTTCCTCCAAGACACCTGCCTCCGCCACCTGAAACCCACATGTCCATTCGTTGAGAGGTCGACGCCTCCGACACCGCCGTGGAGGCCATGCTGAGCCAGTTCCAGCAAAGGAGCCCTATTGCCTGCTTTTTCTTTTCCAGGAAATTCTCCCTGACAGAAAATAATTATGGTATTAGAGATAAAAAGTCGCTTTATCTTCATTCTGAAGTACAGACCAGCTTCCAAGAACGCCCAGGCCGACGCCCTCTCATGGGCCTATGAAGCAGAGGACACTCCCGAAGCCCCGGTGTATATCGTTGATCCTGCCCACGTCCTCTTGGCTGCCACCCAGCCGGCTCCTCCTGGAAAAACCGTGGTACCCCTGCAGTGCCACCAAAGGATCTTAGCATGGGCTCACGACTCTCCTATCACTGGCCACCCAGGAACCAAGAGGACCTTGGAGCTGCTACTGTGATACTATTGGTGGATGCAGGTCAGAAAGGATGTCAAGGCCTATGTTGAATCTTGCCCAACCTGTGCTCATCAGAAGCCCATGGCAGGGCAACCTTGGGGGCTATTTCAGCCGCTGCCAGCCCCCAAGGAACCTTGGACTCACATGTCCACGGACTTCATAGTGGACCTCCCCCTTTCTAGAGGCTGTCATGTCATTTTGTATCCTTCCTGAAGAATAGGTCTTTTAGAGTACATTTACATACCCATTTTTCTGAGGAATTCAATGTTACCCATGGGGTACCGCAGGGGTCATCCCTATCATCGGCCCTATTTAACTTATTCATGCTTCCATTTTTTAAATTCTTGGTGGGTCTAGGCTTATCGCACTATATATATATATGCAGATGATGTGCAAATTCTAATACCGATCACTGACTCTGTTGAAAAAACACTTAAACTTTGGGAAATCTATTTAGCTGCCATTAAGCACTTATTTATTTATTTTTATTTAGCATTTTTTTATATACCGAGGTATAGCAGAAGTTGCCTTCACTCCGGTTTACATTTACAACAATTTGTTACATTAAAAGTATTTAACAGAGAAAACAGAAACTGGTTCTGAACAATAAATTAATATCAATCAAAATATACAATATAGTTAGGTATATATCTGTGCTCTAAGCATGTAAGGGGACAGCTGATACAGAGAAAAAATCAAGAAGGTTTCTGTGAGTCAGAGTGGTAGTCGTTGGAGGGAGATTGCATGCCCAAGGTGGGACACACCAAGGGTGTGGACTGAAGTCTTATCCCTTACTGTCTGAGTGCACAACTCTGTTTATCCTTAAACCCAGCAAAACCGAGTTCCTTATTCTTCGCCCAAAAATAAATGACCCCATTACTCTGCATATTATTACTTCTACTAATAACAACTACACATTTTGCATGAAACTAGAGAGTAACCCTGGACAGCGAACTTAATTGCAAAAAATGGATTAACAACTTCATCAGAAATGGATATTTTAAACTTCATGTTTTAAAAAAACTTAAACCTTTATTACATATTCAAGATTTCAGAAGCGTTTTACAAGCATTATTGTTCTCAAAATTAGACTATTGTAACGCCCTTCTTTTAGGTCTCCCAGCATCCACCACAAGACCTTTCAAATAGGGATGTGAATCATTTTTTGACGATTTAAAAAAATCGTCCGATATTTTTTAAATCGTCAAAAATCGGTACAGTGCGTGATACAATAGAAATTTTCACGATTTATCGTGAGAAATCGTTACTCCCGTTAGTGTCCACTAACGGGAGTTATTTGGGGGGAGGGCGAGAAAACCGGCACACCAAAATAACCCCTAAACCCACCCCTACCCTATAAAACTAATCCCTTACCTTCTCCCCCCCCCCCCCCGAACCCACCCAAAACTTTTTACGAGTACCTGGTGGTCCAGTGGGGGCGCGGGGACCGATCTCCCGCTCTCGGGCCATCGGCGCCATTTTGGCTGCCACTAAAAAATGGCGCCGATGGCCCGATTTAAAAAAAACCCACCCTACCCTTTAAAGATGAACCCTTAGCTTCTCCCACCCTCCCGATCCCCCCAAAACATTTTTAAATTACCTGGTGGTCTAGTGGTGGTCCCGGGAGCAATCTCCCATTCTCGGGCCGTCGGCTGCCAATCATAAAGATGGCGCCGATGGCCCTTTGCCCTTACCATGTGACAGGGTATCCGTGCCATTGGCTGGCCCCTGTCACATGGTAGGAGCACTGGCTGGCTGGTGCCATCTTTAAAGATGGCAGCCACAATCGTAAAGATGGTCCCTGTCACATGGTAGGAGCACTGGCTGGCTGGCGCCATCTTTAAAGATGACAGCCACACCATCCAGTGCTCCTACCATGTGACAGGGGCCGGCCAATGGCACAGATACCCTGTCACATGGTAAGGGCAAAGGGCCATCGGCGCCATTTTTATGATTGGCAGCCAACGGCCCGAGAACGGGAGATCGCTCCCGGGACCACCACTAGACCACCAGGTAATTTAAAAATGTTTTGGGGGGATTGGGAGGGGGGGAGAAGCTAAGGGTTCATCTTTAAAGGGTCGGGTGGGTTTTTTTTTAATTGGGCCATCGGCGCCATTTTTGAGTGGCAGCCAAAATGGCGCCGATGGCCCGAGAGCGGGAGATCGGTCCCCGCGCCCCCACTGGACCACCAGGTACTCGTAAAAGGTTTTGGGTGGGTTTGGGGGGGTGGGAGAAGGTAAGGGATTAGTTTTATAGGGTCGGGGTGGGTTTAGGGGTTGTTTTGGTGTGCCGGTTTTCCCGCCCTCCCCACAAATAACAAGTAACGATTTTTCACGATAAATCGTCAATTTTAAAGGGTCGGGCCTCACTAAAAAAAAATTAACGATGTGAATCGGAACCGATTCCGATTCACATCTCCAGCAATCAGATTTTTTTCTCCCTCCAGCCGAACCTGATCGTTAAGACGATCGGGCACATGATTTACATCTCTACTTTCCAATTGTTAAAAGATTCTGCAGCCAGAATCTTACAATACAAAATTTTCTGAACACATAACCCCTGTTTTAAAAAGTTTACATTGGCTCCCCATAACCCATCATTCTCAATATAAAACATTGGTCTTAATCCATAAAACTTTATATAATGACAAAATGGAATGACTTACTGCAGCACTTCATTTCCATATGCCTCATAGAAACACTAGATCAGCCAGCAACTCATCTCAATTCTGTTACACTGAGGGGGGCGTGTCGGGGTGTGTCGGGGGCGGGGCCGATCGGCACAGCATTTTGGGGGCGGGACGCGGTGTTTCGGGGGCGGCCCGGGGGCGTGGTTTCGGCCCAGGGCAGTCCGGGGGCGTGGCCGTGCCCTCCGGAACCGCCCCCGGGTTGCGTCTCGGCGCGCTAGCGGCCCGCTGGCGCGCGGGGATTTACTTCTCCCTCCGGGAGGCGTAAATCCCCGACAAAGGTAGGGGGGGGTTTAGATAGGGCCGGGGGGGAGGGTTAGATAGAGGAAGGGAGGGGAAGGTGAGGGGAGGGCGAAAGCGAGTTCCCTCCGAGGCCGCTCCGATTTCGGAGCGGCCTCGGAGGGAACGGAGCCAGGCTGCGCGGCTCGGCGCGCACCGGCTGCCCAAAATCGGCAGCCTTGCGCGCGCCGATCCAGGATTTTAGCAGATACGTGCGTCTACGCGCGTATCTACTAAAATCCCGCGTACTTTTGTTTGCGCCTGGTGCGCCAACAAAAGTACGCGAAGGCGCACTTTTTTAAAATCTACCCCACAGAGCATTGTCTATAGCTGGTCCACCATTGTGGAATTCTCTCCCACACGAACCAAGAATAGAACCTAATATTAAAATATTTTAAAAAGGTATCAAAACGTGGCTTTTTAAGCAAGCCTTCACACAGCATCATTTCAATATTTCCATTTTAATTTCTGTACATTTCATTTGTTTACCAGTATTTTTTAGAAATTTTACATTATTTCTTTAGTTTTAATATTTATTTATTTTTCATAGTTATTAGAATTTTAGAGGTCATGTTAACAATTGACTTTTATGTACTGATAGATTTATACGTTAGATTTTGATTGAATTATGATGTTTTATTGTTGATAATGTATTTTGACTTTTGTTTTGTTTTTATTGAATTGTTTATCCTTTATTGTCATGTAAACCGATGTGATATTTTTGAACGGCGGTATATAAAATCAAACAAAGAAAATAAAGAAAGAAAGAAATTTGGGTCGTTATAGATCAGTTCTCTAAAATGACTCACTTTACAGCCCTTCTAGGGCTTCCTTCAGCTCCTGAATTAGCCCAACTATTTACCTCTCATATCTTCCACTTACACTGTCTCCCTCAGCACATTGCTTCCGACCATGATGTACAATTCACGGCCAAGTTCTGGCAATCGTTTTGCCGCAAATTCAATGTCCGCTTAGACTTTACCACTGCCTATCACCCCCAGGGGAATGACGAAGCCGAGCGAACGAACCAGACCTTAAAAACATTCCTTAGCTCTTTTGTAAATGAGCGTCAGGACGATTGGGCTAGCCTAGTTCCCTGGGCTGAATTTTCACACAATTCCCACATCAACTTCGCTACGGGCTCTTCCCCCATTTTTCATAGTATATGGCAAACAACCTGCTATGCCACTTCCCATACGCCTGACTGTGCCTTCCCCAGCTGCCCAGATGACCGCATGACAGATTAAGGAACTCTGGGAGAAGACCCAAGATATGATCCAATGAGCGGCTACAAGGTCTAAGACTGGCGGCACCCTGGTTCAATATCGGAGACAAGGTCTGGCTCACTACTTGGCACATTAAACTTCGGGTGCCATCGATGCAGCTAGCCCCCTGCTACATTGGGCCCTTCCCCATCTCCAAAAGAATAGGACCAGTCACGTACCGGTTACGACTACTGTCCTCCCTAAGAATACATAACGCTTTCCATGTCTCCCTGTTGAAACCTCTGCTATCGTCATAGCCCCACAGAAAACCTCCAGAACCACAGAACCTGTCCTCCGAGGATGATCAAGTTTACCAGGTGAAAGAGGTCCTGGATGTCTGACGGCGCAAGGGGAAGTGGGAATATCTACTCTCCTGGGAGGGGTTCGGCTCAGAGGAAAACTCCTGGGAGCCAGCTTCTAATATTCTAGATAAGTCTCGTCAAACAGTTTCACTTGGCTCACCCCAAGAAGACCAGAACCCCTGGGAGGGGGCATAGAGGAGGGAGTACTGTTGTGCTTACCGGCCGTGGGAGACCGCAGCCAGCAGCCCTACCTCCGGGTCCCAGAGACGGCCCCCCACGATGTTCTCACCGTTGCCCTCCAGCCCGACCAGGCCAGTGTGTCTCCTTCAACGCCAGCGTTCCTCTCGCCCTTCTAGGCACGCGCACGCGCGATCTGCTCTGCCTCTTAAAGGGCCAGAGGCAGGAAAACTTCTCCAGTCCATCGATGACATCAGGGCTTGGGGCCTAGTTAACCCGGCTCAGCCCATGAGACCTCACCTTGGCAACAGGTCTCTCTTCTGAGTCTTGGTTGTCAGGTCCTGCGTTCCTGTATCCTGATTCCTGGTCCTGTGTTCCTGCTTCCTCCAGGTTCCTGCATTCCTTCTCTGCTCCTGGCTTCCATTTCCTCCTCGCCCTCTCAGACTGATCTCCTGGCTCTGACCCTCGCTTGGCCCTCGGATTCTGCTTTTCTGCTACCTGCCTTGATCATCTGCCTGCCCCTGACGCCTCTTGATTGCCTCCTGCCCCAACCTTCTGACTGTTTCCGATGCTCCTACTGCTGCCTGCCCCGACCTCTGGTATGTCTGGCCTCGCTTCTTCGCCCCTCCTCAGGGAGGGCTACTCCCGAGTGACCTGCGCCTAAGTCCTGCCAGCCCCAGTACCCAAGAGCTCAACCTGTGGGGAACGAGGGCTAGTAAAGGTGAAGCTCCTGTTGGGTCAGCTCTTCACAGCCACCTTCTGATGACAAGGACCCGCAGGGTCCTTCCCCTGGGGGTAGCATCAACCTCGTCTCAGTCAGGGGTCCACTGAACAACAGTAGTGAGTTCTTTATTTTCTATGCTGTGATTGTCTGTGCTGTGTGCAAGAAGACTTTAAAATTGAGAAGTGTGGGCCTTGAAAGGAAATTTTCCCCCAGCACAGAAAACCCTGGAGTATGGTGTCTGGCAAAAGAACAGTGTTCCATCTAAACTAAAATGTAAGATGTGACCCCCTTGAACCACTATCCGGGTACAACTATCAAAGGGGTTATATATGCACAAAACAAATTTGCAAAATGACAGCATATCTTTACCGAATGATTCATTTTCAGTGCCACAGCTTTTCTAGGTAGAAGAAAGTGCACCAAAGAAAGAGGAAAGATCTTCAACTTAGGAGACTGTACAGAAACCTTGATTAAAAACTAATTAATTATTGATTAACTTCATTCATAGCCCTTGGGTGGGAGGGAGTCATAACCATTTCAGAACAGTGATACTTAATGGTCAGACTCAGGGTGTTGTGTCTGTAAATAAATGCTTAAAGGCTGGCAGCTTGAAGAGGAAACATTTTTATTCAGAACAGGAAATAATACGGTCAAATGGAGAGCACTACACGTTACCATGCAATGAAACAGGAACAGGTCTCTCAGAGATTGCTTGTTGTTACAAAAGGTTAAATAGTTTGACACCTCTAATCCATACATCAGTGAACTCTATGCAGTTATCAAAACATGTTTAAAATGGTTAGTAAAAGTTAAACATTTCGTTAAGTGGATGATGCAAATTTCTTTAGTATGCAAATGTGTAAAATGAGTCTAGAGCAGGCATCTCTACACCCATGAGCTTTGTTCCACTTCTGTATTCCTTATAGTACATTGAATACTAGCAAGCTTCTTACTTGCCATTTCTAGAAACTTCTGTTTCATATTGTCTTTGTCTTGCAAATATATTAATACTAAACAAAAATGAAATACATTACGTAAAAATAATGACTTATTCTGTGGCATGATTTATACTGCTTCTCTGTGCTTCACTATTCAGGGATGTATCTTTTACAGATGTATTCTGCAGGGTACCTCTACAAGGATATATGCAAAGCAGGATCCAGAAGAGTCTGCTCTCTGTGCATTGACTTAACTAGATGGAAAAAATAAAATGGATAAAAAACAAGTAGTTCAAAGAAAAGTTCATGGTGCCATAGTCAATTAGAGGCTGGTTTCTGTTGAATTGGAAGCTCAGAAGAAAGCTCTTGAAAAAAAAAAACATATGTTACATTGTCATAATTCTCAAAATTCAATATCATAAGCTAGCAAAGCCAACCAGATATTCAAACATAGTTTATACAGAGAAATTATTTTATTAAAAATATTTAGTTAACGTGCCGTCCGCGGTAGACCCATGGCACGGCCCCCTCACCTTTCTACAGAGACTCCAGCTTTTGGTTCCTCCTCACTGGTGGCGGTGGGCCGTCAGCTCCATCCTTAGGCCTCCCCCGGTGCCTCTGGCTCTGCCACAGTCCCCAGCATTCCCGGTCCTTCTACCACTTCTCATCGGGCTTCTCAGCGTGGCCCGTGGAGAGACGCTGCTACTCGCGCCGCGCTACACCCCCTCCCTAGTTGTGCACGCACACACTATTGATCCTTAAGTAGGGACCGTGGGTAGAACCTAGCCACGACCTCGGATGATTACGTCAACTTAGCTACAGTATTTAAGCTCAGGCTACACTCCTTAGCGTTGCCTTTGCAACAGGTCTCCTCGCTGGTCGAGTACTCGTTGCCTCCTAGAGATTTGTCTCATCCCCCTGCGTTCCTGCTCTTCGTTGTTCCTGGTTCCTGTCTCTTCGTTCCTACCTTGCTTCATACCTCTGATTGACTGCATGGACTTTGACTTTGCTTTGCCTGACTTCGCCATTGATTCTCTCCAAGCCTGGACCTCAGCTTTGCCTGACTACGCTACTGCCTATCTCCAGACCCAGACCTCTGCTTCGCCTGACTCCACTACTGCCTATCTCCAGACCCAGACCTCTGCTTTGTCCGACTACGCTATTGCCTATCTCCAGACCCAGACCTCCGCTTTGCCTGACTCTGCTACTGCCTGTCTATAGACCCAGACCTCTGCTTCGTCCGACTATGCTATTGCCTATCTCCAGATCCAGACTTCTGCTTCGTCTGACTACGCTATTGCCTATCTCCAGACCTAAACCTCTGCTTCGTCCGAATACGCTATTGTCTATCTCCAGACCCAGACCTCCGCTTTGCCTGACTACGCTCTTGACCATCTCTGTGATCTGACCTCTGCCTTGCCTGACTATGCTCTTGACTATCTCCGTGATCAGACCTCAGCCTTGTTTGCGACTACCTTCGGATTGCCGCCAGACCTGACTCAAACCTGCCCTTGGACGCCTCTCCAGCTTACTCCCTGGATGTGGTTTCTTCAGGCTTCAGCCTGCTTTTGCTCGAGCACCCTTTGTCTGTCTCCATTCCATTAGCGCCCGAGTTTCCAGGACATTACCCAGTCCAGAATAAGACTGTACCATCTCTCAACTGCTGTCTCTGGGCTGAACCAACTCTTAACCGACTACACACAGAGGCCCACCTAAGTCCTGCCGTCCCAGGCACCCAAAGGCTCAACCCGCGGGAATGAGGGCTGGTATAGGTGAAGCTCCAACGGCCTCTGTCTATCAGCCCACTCCACCTGCCGACAGTGGGGTCCTGTAGGTCCTTACCTACAGTTTGCGTCAACCCCACCTCAGCCCAAGGGTCCACCTCCGACGCAACATATTTGAAGTAAAGTGGGGAGGGAGTCACAACTTTATATGTGGTTTATAATTTTCATATGCTTATCACAGGCATAGTAATTGGCATAATCCAGAAAAGATTTTTTAATCATTTTTTAGGAGTGATAATGTCCCAAGATGATCTATATAGCAGGCTTTTCAAATGACAAGGAATATTACTGAAAAAGCTGAAATCTAAATCAGGTAGAAAACTATCATTTCTCCTTGGTAAATCATTTCAAAAGAAAGTTTGCTGATCATACTGTATCTCTGTCTATCTTGGAAGGAAGGCAGGGTCCTAGAACAGGTTCTATGAGAACAAAAAAACATAAATCAAAGGAAATATATAAGGAAAACAGAGAGAAAAAAACCCATTCCTGAATTTGCTGAAGTAAGTATGACTATCGAAGCTGCAAGGCCGAGGGAAGGCTTTTTTTTTTTTTTTTTTACTAGAAAAGGAAACCGTAAGACCTGACATGGTCAGCTTTTCACTTACTTTGCTTCCTAGAAGAAAAAAATATTCAAGGTTAGCATCATCCAGTGATTAACCATTTACTAATGATTCAACCAAACTACTCTGGTAATCTATTAAGCCATACAAAGGTAAACAATCATAAATGAAGACAGAAGACAAATTGATAGGTTCTTTCAAATAAAGAACCCAATGAAACTGAAGGGTCAAGTAAGGCAATTGACAACCCAGAGAGGATCCTAATTTCATTGGCTAGAACTTCTACACCTCCTACAGCTGACATCACAGGGATATCTCACAATTACTGGTCCAGTTTTCACAGTGCACAAACTACTGTTTGAGTCCATCAATAATTCAAACAGAATGAAGTCAAAAACATTCTAATTTAAGTAATCAGACCTGAAGAGTTGACTGATTATAATCTAAAACTCCATGTTCAGTCTACCAAATCCTGCAATCAACAGAAGAGAAATTGATAACCTCATTAAATCCTCCCCCCAAAATGCACATTAAAAAAATTGAGTGCCTCTATGCTGGTGGAAATTTGGTAAAATAATGATACTAAGCAATCCATTTCTTAACCCCTCGGATGAAAACATCACAAAAGAATGCATTAGATCAAATAATATAACCAAACTTATTTCCAATAGGGTGAAACACAAGAGTCTAATTGTAAAATTTTGATATCAACATTGTAGCAATAAGCTAGAACAGGCTTTTCAGATTTTAAGGCCAGATTCTAGCAAATTTTTGAGGTTAGCAATTATGCAAATATCAAGACCTATTTAGGGTTTGGACTCCCTTAGCTGTAAGAGGGATGCTTGGTGTTATAGTTGTGAGTTTTTCTCCCTGAAGAAGTTGTCGGGAAATTGGATTTATATGTGCCACTTCCCCCGGCACCAAGAAGAGTATCTCTAGAAAGTAGAAAAAAGACATAATGCTATCAATAAAGGGATATATTACAAAAGAGATTTTTTTATTTTTTCATTTCTTTATTTTCTTTGTTTTCTTGTTTGTTTTTTGGTACACCTTAAAATTCACCTTGAAATAGGCAGGAGTGTCAAAGTATGGGCATGTCAAGGTGGCAAGGATTAAGTTTTCTATTACAGCAAGTTGTGTGTAAAGGTTTTATAAATTTTAAATTCATTTTTCTCTCTATTTCCATTTTTTATTATACATTTGGTTCTTTTTTAGGAACCCCAGATATTACAAGACCTTGTCCATCTATCTTTATGTTTACTAATTCTTCATGGAACATTTTTTGCAATTCTGGTCAAATTTTGCTTTTCCAGTATAAATTACATAAAGCAGTATTTTTCTGCTATTCATTTGCTGTCATTAAAAAATATTAGTGTCTTCACAAAATCTCCATATTCACTCTCAACTCCACAGCCTGACTTGGAATTTTCATTTCATAGTGTTTTGCCCAATTCCCATGGCACTTTTTCACTATATCAAAATCTCCAGTAAAGATTGTTCGCTGATTTGGGGCTGGAGAAAATTATTTTCTTTTGGCTACTGGCAGAAGTTATGTACAGTCTGTTATCATGAACAATGTCCATCTGCTGGTCTGCATAGATTTTATATGATTTGGAGTGATGAAAGGTACACAGAGATGAGATTTGTACAATGTACTCTCTACCTAACTTAATAGCAGCTAGGTAGAGAGTGCATCAAGCTAGGTCAAGAGTATATTGTACAAATCTCATCTTTTTATACCTTTCATCACTCCAAATTACATAAAATGTTTACTGATGTCTACTGTGCTGTTCATACCTCTGACTGTGCACACCACCAAAACCTCACCCCGAGTTCAGAATACCTCCTCTTACAGTGGTATAAAAACTTGACTAATATGTGTGCCTCCCCAAAGGCGTTCTCTCTCTCTTTCTCCCTCTCCCTCTCCCCCCTATCCCCTCCCTTCTCCCTTTCCCCTCACCCTGCCTGAAACAGGATTTCTGATATTTATCGCAAATCCCATTTCAGCCATAACACACAGCTATTGCAGGCATAACGCCAGGAAAAAAGGTGTAGCTATTACTAGTGTTAAATCCTGTTATAGCGTGCATTACATTAACGCATGTGACATTAAGCACCCCCCATTTTCATTTACTCCACCCAAACTCCTCCCAGTTGAACATATTTTTCAAATTTGCATACGCATCTCATGATGCGTTATTTATCGCATGCATTATGGTGTTATCGTGGGGGTTATGGCCTTAATGCCCATGATAAGGACCTAACATGATTTGATAAATGACCCCCTTAGCCAGTCAAATGATAGGATTTGACAGTACCTACTGGCTGACAGACTCTATGTTATCCGGCTAAGTAGTTAGACGGATAAAACTTAGCTGGATGATTTGGAAGCATTTCAGGGGCATTTCAGGATAAAGTTAAGTTAGTTAGACAACTTATCAAGCTAATTCTGATCATGCTGTAGAGTAGTCCTAAAGATAACCAGATAAGATATCCAGCTATTTTTAAGAGCACCAGATATATTCCGTTGAGCCGCCACTAACTTTGCTGGCCAGACAGTGGCTAAAAAAGGATCCCACAGTATTTAATTGCAACAAGGAATTAAATGGACACAAACATTCAAAGAGAAAATGGTAGGTTTCAATCAAATTTTATTACATGTATTCATCTCTTGTTATGCTAAAACTGCTCAGAATCTATTTTCATTAAAAAAACATTGAATTCTATCAACAAATGTAATTGTAAATGGTATGGATGGTTTTTGTGTTATTGATTACAATATTTTCTGATGCTGTTGATTGCAATTAAAATGCCACTAGTGTTGTGGAAGTCTCTGTTTAGTGGACCCTTGGGCCGACCTGCAAGAGACTGGGATAAGGCGTTCTAATGTCTCTCGATAAGAGCAGGTCGGGAGGCGGATATCTGGCAGGACGTAGATGATGCTCTTCACCCTGGAAGCTGGTGCTCCCCCGGGAGGAGCCCGTAGGAGCCCAACCGCTGGGACTTAGGTGGCTTCACCCTTGGAAGCCGAAGCCCCCCTGGGAGGAGCCCGTAGGGGCCCGGCCGCTGGGACTTAGGCAGGTAGTGGATCAGGATGGGTAACTGGAACCAGACTAGGACAGTAGCAATACTGTAACTGGGTTCGGGTTCTGGAACCAGGCAGGAACTGAAGCAAGACAGGTCCTGGAACCGGACTGGAACTGAAACAAGACTGGTTACTGGAACCAGGCAGGAATGGTGGCTAGACTCGGGAACTGGAACCAGGCAGGAACTGTGGCAAGACTCGGAAACTGGAACCAGGCAGGAACTGTGGCAGAGACCGGAGCCCCCCCCCCCCCCCCCCGGGAGGAGCCCGTAGGGGCCCGGCCACTGTAGTAAGCAGGCAAGGTAGCAGAAGGCAGGAACTGTAGCAGGCAGGCAAACAGGCAGGCACTGTAGCAGGCAAGCAGGCACTGTAGCAGGCAGGCAGGCAAGCACTGTAGAACACCTCGGGGCCTGGACAACTAGGGACCGCGGTGGAACCCGGTTGCAAGGCCCCGAGTAGGAGCAGACACCGGGGTTAAATGCCCCACGGCGTCTGAGGTCATCGAAGAGGGAGGAGCGTCGCGCGGCAGGAAGCGGGCTATTTCAGCCCCCTTCCTGCGCACGAGCGCGTCTAGAGAAAGAGCATTCCCGGGGAGGCCTCCGTGGGAATGCCGCCGACATCTGCGCTGCCGAGACCGGCGAAGGGCAGGTAAGGCCCCGGTTGCGACCGGGACCGTAACAACTAGTTCCAACAAGAATCATGTTGCTTCTTTTATGTTTTGGCGTATATATCAGAGTCCCATTTTGTTCTATTTTCCAATTCTCACAGTTATTGAATATATTTAATAACATATATCCTCTCTTCTAGCTATATAATTTTCAAACAGTAAATCCTTTGAACTACAGTGAGGTAGACTTTGAACAATTATCAGAAGACTGTATTTGTAGGGAGCTAGCATAAAATAAATTAATAGGGCTGGATGGGATACATCTGAGGGAGTTAATAGAATTTAGGGAAGTTCTGGCAGCTCCACTCTCTGACTTTTTCAAAGCTTCTTTAAAGTTGTGAGTGGTTCCAAAGGACTGGAGACAGACAGATGTGGTTCCACTTCACAGAAATGGGTCTGAAACCTACAGACCAGTTAATCTGACTTCTGTGACCTGGCCTGGCCTGGTCAGATTAATGGACACACTGCTTATTTTGAAGATCTACAGCTGGTTCAATTTATTTTATGTTCTTTTGATGGTTATTGTGATTGATGTTTCATGGCCTTCTTCTTCCTTGCCTTTGGGTGTTCTTACAATTTAAAAAAAATATAGATATTTACCCAGCCTAAAGATTCTGTTATCTCTTATTGATTTTGTTCTATTTTTTTTTTTCTTTTGTAATTCTCGCATTTTGTTGTCAAATTTTTCTATATCTTGATAGTAATGTAAAATAAAATAAATATAAAGTAAAACAAAACACATTATACAAAAAAAGGAGATGAAAAATAAAAAAGACCAGTGGGAGCAATAGAGCCATAAAGCAGGCAAGTTTGTATTTTGAATAATCTAAGTAGTTAAGATTTATTTAAGAAACCAGCTCTAACATATTCTGTGAAAATAATTTGTTGTCCGGGGACTAATTATGGCTAATATTTAATGCATGAATGCTTGCAAAATGTGTTTTCACAAAGAATATTCATCAGTTTTCATGGAAAAGTTGAAGAAGCCCCTTGGAAAGGCTAGCATGATTCAAAAGGTAGAACAGGGTATATATTTATGTTCACTTATTTTTATGTCTTGTTTTCTTTATAATGAGAATGCAATTGTCACCCAGCTTGAGTCCCACCATGGCCAAAGCTCATGAAAGTGGTACAGTGAAGGCCCTAATGACTTATAATAATGGGCCATCCATAGCATTGCTGTAAGTACACCGCAGTGTGAATAGATAAAAGTTACATGACTGTGTATCTTCATGCTTGCAAATCAGGAGGAATGTGCAGCCTGTATAGTGTGCCTACTTCTGTGCTAAGTTCATTTCAAGTGTGCTTCCATTCCAGTCTAGTTTTTGAACCAAAAAAATTGTCCAGCTTCTTTATATGCATAGCTATGTCCAAGGTCAAGGTTATACCTTGATTTCACTTTAGTGAGTATTGCTTGCATCTATTTCATTATGACTTGTGTTATTCCTACTGTGCATGGCTGTGCCTGGGGCACTTTTTAAAGCTAGCCATTGCCACTTATTCTTGTGTCCATGCCCCTGTTGTGAGTACTTGCAGATTTATTTATTTATTTATGAGCTTTTCTTTACCGACATTCGTAAAACACATCATGCCGGTTTACAATGAACTGAAATAGGAGGAAAGTTACAATAAAACAAGGGGAGGGGGAGATGGGGCAGGCAAGAAAAGGGAGGAGGGATGGGAAAAGGGGAAGAAAAAGGTGGAAAATAAAGAAAGGAGATTGAAAGCAATAAAAACTGAGTACAATAGGAACTGCATACAAAGGAACTGTATACAAAGGGAACTATATACATCTTATATATCACTATATATGTATAAAATCTTATCAGTCAAGGCTGCTATCAGCAGTATAATTATTTAGGTGGGTGAAGGCGGCTAATGAGAAAGGTTGGGCATGGGAGGAGCTAAGGTGAGAGCAGGGTAAGAGGAGGGGCAAGAAGGAAGGATTGAAGAGGCGGAACTTGGAAGTGCTGTTCGAGGGAAACAGTCTATGTTTGGTTCGCATCAGGGTAGGCCTGCTTGAAGAGCCATGTCTTTTCTTGAAATTGTGTAGGGATGGCTCTAGATGGAGGAAAGTGGGGAGGGAATTCCAGAGGGAGGTACCAGCGATGGAGAAAGCCCTATCCCTGGTGAGGGATAGATGCGCAGATTTGAGGGATGGGGTGTGAAGGGTGCCTGCATGGGCGGTTCTTGTGGGGCGGTCAGTGGAGCGGAAACATGGCATTTCATCTAGCCAGGTGTGATTGTATTTGTATAATGAACTGTGGAGGATGGTTAGGGTTTTGTATTGTGAATGGAAGGAAATAGGCAACCAATGCAGGTCCTTTAAAATGGGGGTGATGTGGTCCCTTTTACGTGTATTAGTTATGACTCTGGCCATGGAGTTTTGCAGAATCTGGAGGGGCTTGATGGTGGAGGCGGGAAGGCCTAGTAGGAGGGAGTTACAGTAGTCCATTTCGTGAGCATGGTGGTCTGTACAACAGTACGGAAGTCTTGAGTGTGGAGGAGGGGTTTGAGTTTTTTAAGGGCATTTAGTTTATAGAAGCCCCCCTTTAGGAGAGATTTGATGTAGGGTTTAAAGTTTAGGTGTTGATATATGATGACACCTAAGTCTCTTACGGAATGTAGCTGGGAGTGGGCTGTGGTTGTGTATTCTGGAGTGTATTCTGGAGTGTATTCTGGAGTGTGGGGTGGGAGATACGGTCAGGATGATTGGAGATAACAAGTAGTTCGGTTTTTGATGTATTTAGAGCTAGGTGGAGGTTGGATAGCAAGGAGTTTATAGAGGCAAGGCATGATTCCCAGAAATGTATGGACTCATTTATGGATTTTTGAATCGGGATGAGAATCTGCACATCATCTGCATATAAGAAGAATTTCAGGCCTAAGTTGGACAATAGGTGACACAGAGGCAGGAGATAAATATTGAAAAGGGTGGAGGATAGGGAGGATCCTTGGGGGACACCTTGTGTGATGGGGATGTGTGAGGATTCGTACTTGTCAATTTTTACTAGGTACTTTCTGTGGTTGAGATAGGAGGAGAACCAGGAAAGGGCTGTGTCAGCAATACCTATTTCTGCCAAACGGGTCATTAAGAGTTGGTGGTTGACAGTGTCAAAGGCTGCCGAAATGTCTAAGAGGGCAAGTAAATACGAGTTTCCATGGTCCATACCTTTGAGTATGGTGTCTGTCATTGCCAGTAATAGGGTTTCAGTATTCCGATCTTTACGGAAACCAAATTGTGAAGGGTGGAGGATGTTGTGGTCTAAGAAGTCAGTGAGTTGCTTGTTAACTACCCTTTCAAGGATTTTGGAGATGAAAGGCAGGTTGGAGATAGGTCGGAAATTAGCAGGGTCTGTGGAGTTAAGGGTAGGTTTTTTGAGGAGTGGCCTTACTACAGCAAGTTTAAGTGGGTCTGGGATGCTGCCAGAGGTGATGGAGCAGTTGATTAGGTCAGCAATGGGTTTAGCAATGGTGGATGAGATAGAGAGGAGGGTTTTTGAGGGAATGGTGTCTGAGAAGTGTGTGGCTGGTTTCATCTTTTTTAGAATGGCCTCAATTTCCATGTTGGTGGTGAGGTCAAAAGTTATAAGGTTGCTCCAAATGTCATTGGGTATCGGGGCAGAGGGGGAGGGCTTAGTGGGGAAGCGAAGAGAATGTTATCAATTTTATTCTTGAAGAACGATGCTAGTTCTTCACATCTATCACTGGCGTTTGTCTCGTTGAGTGTGGGTGTGGTGGAGCTTGTGAGTTCTGTAATGTACGCGAATAAGGCATTTGCATTAAATTGATAGTCATGGATTTTTGCGGCGTGAAAGTCTTGTTTGGCTTGGAGAATAGCTTGACGGTACGTGTGTAAGGTATTGTTGTAGGTTGTTTTATGTGAAACGGATGGCTGTTTATGCCATGAGCGTTCTTTGGATCTTAGGTCCTGTTTGATCTTTTTTAATTCAGCAGAGTACCATGGTTTTCTTTTCTCAATTTGTGTGAGGGATATTTCTTTGTAGATGATGGGGAAAAACTCGTTGGCTATGGTAGTGGTAAGATTGTTCCAGGAAAGCAGCGTAGTATCTGGGTTGGTAAGGTCGAGATTGTTGGTTACTTTGTCGAAGGCTAAGACGAGATCTTCTGTGGTACAGGGTTTACGGAAGGAGATGATTTTTACTGTTTTTGTGAGGCAGGTAGGGGGGTGTTGGTCGTAAGAAGGGCACTGATGATGAAGTGATCGGACCATGGTACTGGGGTGACTACAGGGGGATTAGATGTTGTTATTTGTGAATTAACAAAGATGAGGTCAAGGTATGACCTGCTTTGTGTGTGGTTCGGTGATAGATTAAAGCCCAGGGCTTTAAGGGTGTTCAGTAAAATCTCGCCGGCAGGAGGCGGGGCAGACATCCAGATGGAGATTGAATCTCCTAGTATAATAGTAGGGAGTTCTGCTTTGATATTGACTGTAAAGTATTCAATGATGGGGGAGGGATCATGCTCAATTAGACCTGGGGGGCATAGACGAGGCAGACCTCCAAGGATTTGGATTTAAAAAGCGCAATTTCCAGTTTAGGAGGGGGATGGGAGGTTTGGAGTTTAAGGCTGAGGCTTTTTTTGGCCGCCAGGAGTAGCCCTCCACCTCTCTTTTTTGGCCTTGGGACAGAGAGGATGTCGTAGGTCTTAGTCGGGAGCTGATTTATGAATACATGGTCTGTGTTCTTTAACCGGGATTCCGTGATGGCACATATGTCGGGGTTGGAGTCCGTAAGCAGGTCATGTAGTATAGGCCCTTTTTTCTGAATGGATTAAGCATTAAAAAGGGAAATGGCTAGTGTGGTTAGGCCCAGAAATTGTGTGAGAGGTGAGACCATGATGGGCACTAGGGATTTACGATGGTTGGACGGGTGAGGGCGTATTGGGAGGGGTTGGCACTCACTCCCAAGCTTCTCGTTTTATTCACTAGCCTCCTGTGCGGGACTGTATCAAAAGCTTTGCTAAGATCCAAGTAGATGACATCGACCGCTCTTCCTCGATCTAATTCCTTAGTCACCCAATCAAAAAGGTCTATCAGATTTGTCTGATAGGACCTTCCCTTAGTGAAACCATACTGCCTCTGGTCCAGCAATTCTGCTGCTTGTAGATAGTTCACATATTCTTTCTTTCAGCAGCGACTCCAATACTTTTCCCACCACCGAAGTGAGGCTAACTGGCCTGTAGTTTCCAGCCTCCTCTCTACTCCCACTCTTGTGAAGAGGGACCACTGCTGCTCTTCTCCAATCACTCGGCACCACTCCCGTTTCCAGGGATCTATTGAACAGGTCACTCAGCGGAGCCGCCAGCACATCTCTGAGCTCTTTCAATATCCTGGAATGAACCTCATCAGGCCCCATGGCTTTGTCCACTTTCAGTTTTCCTAGCTCTTCCCATACATTTCTTTTATAAATGGAGTTTTATCCATTCCACTCCCTCCATTTTCTTGTTAACTAGCGTCGGTCCTTCTCCGGGGTCTTCTTAAGTGAACACCGAACTGAAGTATTTGTTTAATATTTCTGCCATTTCTTCATCTGTCTCCACTCATTGATCCTTTTCACCTTTCAATTTCACTGCTCTACTTTGGACTTTTCTCCTTTCACTGATGTATCTGAAAAATGTTTTGTCACCTGCTTTACCTCTTTGGCAATCCTTTCTTCCGCTTGACTTTTCACTTTCTTGATTACTTTCTTCATCTCCCTCAGTTTTACCAGATATTCTTCCTTGTGATCTCCCTTTGGGATCTTTTATATTTCTTAAACGCTATTCTTTTAACTTTTATCAGCCACCTCCTTTGTGAACCAGATAGGTTTCATTCTTTTCTTACTTTTCTTTACTTTTCTAACATATATTAGTGCTTCAGTAATTGCTCCTTTTAGTTGGCCCACTGTTGTTCCACATCTTCTTCCCATCCTTCTAGTTCTTCCTCCTGGTACTTCCCTATTTCAACAAGTCCTGTTTTTGAAACACAAAACCCTGGTCTTTGTGCGACTTCTCCGTATCGTATTAGTGATATGAAACCATACGTTTGATGATCACTGGTGCTGAGTGGGCACTCACCCGGACATTAGAGACATTATCTCCATTAGTGAGCACTAAATCGAGTATAGCTCCCTCCCTCATAGCTCCATTACCATTTGTTTGAACAGAGCCACTTGCAGGGCATCCACTATCTCTCTACTACTGTTAGATTCCACAGCAGGGATTCTCCTGTTTAATCTGGTAGATTAAAATCTCCAACAATCACCACTTCTCCCTTCTTACTCATTTTGGATGTCTTCAATCAGATCTCTGTCTAGTACTTCCATTTGATTTGGAGGCATGTAAACCATGCCAATAAAAACAGATGTCCCATCATCTTTTTTTAGGACAGCCATAAAGCTTCTTCTTTGCCCCATCTTTCTGCAGCTCGGATGCTTGGATATTGTTTTTGACATAAAAGCCACTCCTCCCCCTTTTCTGTCCTCTCTGTCCATTCTTAATAAGTTATATCCCGGTATGGTAGTCCCAATCATGTGAATCCGTGAACTACGTCTCCGTGACAGCAACAATCCAATCTGCCTCACCATTAGGGCTTGCAGGTGTGGGATTTTATTGCCCAAACTACGAGCATTTGTGCACATAGCTTTCCAGTTGTTCTGGTACAGCTTAATGCTTTTCTTGGACTCTCTGTCTGACTTATTTAGCTGACTTTTGTTATCCACTTTGCCTTTTTTTTATTGCATTTGTATTTGTATTTGGGGGGTGACATTCTAATGTCCTACTGTCAAGATGCTTGAATAGCATTTCTGCTGGCCGATAATCCTGGGAGGCTTTCAACTGTAGTGTTTCCCTTGCTGAGAGTTCCCAGATTAGTGCCTCTGATGAATCACCCAGCATATGAGCTTTTTCTTTGGTTACTGATTGTATTATGGAATTTCTGTATGCATTGGGTTTTTCTTTCTTTTCAGATAACACTTCAATCTCTTTCTCAAGAACTTCTTCAGTATTTAATTCAGAGAGGCGTTTTTTATTTGTGTCACTTGATACAGCATGGTCTCCGCATCACAGGTCTAATTCTACCAGAGCCCACTGTAATCCTGTTGTTTTTTGAGTTTGTTAATGCACTGTGTGAGTAGGGGGTAGACTTGTGGGCTGCACAGCTGTCAAGAACGGGTGTCTGTGTGTCACAGGTCTTATCCTACAGAGCCCACTATACACCCTTTTTCCTTGACTTTTGGTTTTTCTGTGGTAATGGGGAATTAATTCCTGAATAATAAAAGTGGATGAAACTTTCTTTATTGCATTTAATTCAGCTTTAACTTCAGCCAGCTCCTTTTTCAAGGAAGAGAGTTCTGAGCAAATGGGGCAAGACCTAACTTTCCATCCTCATTTTGGTAAATTTATTTGATGGATAACACCTAAGGAAATACCAATTTACTAATTTATCTTGTTGCCAATTATGTATTTAGGAAGATTATATCAGAAAAATAAATCTAGGAGTGGGTGGGCAGAGGGGCAGAGGGGCAGGGTGGGAGGGAGTTAAACAGTTAACCCGTGGTCAAGGTTGTTCTCAGGACACTATATCTGCAATTGAGTTTGATAAGACCCTCCCCTTGATTGGCTTACTAAGTTAAACTTTTGCTTTTCTGGACACAAGAAGCTTTAGTGCTTCCTGTCTCCTGGCTAAGCAGAGCCCACAAAGGATCAGATTGACCCCTGGGACAAAATAGCTCACTTTCAGGTTTCAATATCAAATCTGCCCCTTACTAACAGAACAAGGCACAATCTTTGGCAAATAGAAAGCTCTATTACATTAAAGCACAGGTAAATAAAATAAAATTACACTTAGATTCAGCAGAGGTACTGGTTCCTGAGAATCCCAGCTCCAAAGAGTTTTAGTTCACCAGCTCCAGGTTCTATGGCTGAGCAAATCCAATTAGCCCCAGCCCAACTGGCTTGAACTCTGTCTGTTCAGTTTTTTTACTTCTAAGCCCTAGAAAGCAGTCAAAATTGTTATGGTTATTGGTGTTTGGGTGGATCCTTGGACACTGTGGCAGCTGACCACGCCCATGGGGGCAGTCCCGTGAGGGACCACAGTGTCAGGCTAAACTCCGGACAGACAAACACAGATTTGAATCTTTTATTAAAAAATATATGGAACCACCAGTGGTGGCAGTAGTGAGTAGTGGTTGTAGAGCCCGGCTGGGAGCATCTCTTACAGAACACTGGAAACGAATCCTCTGTAAGCAGTGCTGCAATGGAAAGAGACTGAGAGTTATGAGCACACAGTAGAATTAGCATTCAGAGTCCCAAGTAGAATAGAAGAGCTCCGAGACAGGGAGAGCAGGCCCTCGAGGAGCGAGTACCTGATCCCTTAGAGCAGAGAGACTCGGTAGCATTGTACTCACTAGCAGTAGCAAAGATTCCACCAGCCGAGAGGTCTGGCACCGGAGCAGAGGGCAGGCCCTTGAGGAGCAAGTGTCTGATTCCGGCGAAGCAGTACTGTAGAGAGAGATGTTTCTTGTACTCACAGATGGTGACTGTAGTTAGTTCTTCCAAGTAGAAGGTAGAAGTTGCAGGCAGTGACACTGGGAACATGGGCCCTCGAGGAGCGAGTACCGGTTTCCTGATAGAACCTTAAAGAAGCAGAGAGGCCCCTGAGGAGCAGGTACCCTGTTAGTGTCTCTGAAGGGTAGAAAGAGTTCCAGTTAGAGCTGGAGTGGCAGAGTAGCTTAGGAACGGAGAGCGAATCCCATCCGTACGAATCCTGTTGCTAACTCAACGAGCTAGCAAATGTAATAGGCAGATATACCCTGGAGTCGTGACGTCAGAAGAGGGGTAAGCCCATGAAGTTCGCGCCAAAGTGGAAATAAAGATGAGGGCAACGTGCGCACACGCGCCCTAGAGGTACCTTGAAGGAGAATGGCGGGAGGCAGCACCAAAGCCGGTCCGGGGACACCGGAGAGGTCGGCAAACAGACGCCGCCATGGCCATCAGTCCAAGGTGAGCGGGAGGAGCCGCAAGTAGAGAGAGGTAGGCGGGGCGAAGCCGTCGAAGTCGGACAGACGCAACAGTACCCCCCTTCAAAGGACGGCCTCCAGCCCTTTTTCCAGGGTTAGGTTTGTGTGGATGCAGCTGATGAAATTGAAGAAGCATCTCTTTGTCCAGGATATTTGTCATCGGCTCCCAAGAATTTTCTTCGGGGCCGTAACCTTCCCAAGATAGAAGGTATTCCCAAGTTTTGCCATGTCTTCTTACATCCAGAATAGCTTCAACCTTATATTCAAGGTCTTCTTCTGTGATAATAGAAGTTGGTTCTTGGGACTTGGGTGAGAACTTACTGAGAATGAGAGGTTTCAAAAGTGAAACGTGGAATGCGTTGTGGATTTTCAATCCAGGCGGTAGCTTCAGACTGTACGTAATGTTGCCAAGCCATCGGAGAATTAGAAACGGTCCAACAAAGCGTGGAGCAAATTGAGTAGAATGTAACTTTAATCTCAAGTGCTTAATTGACAGTCAGTCTTTGTCACCAGGTAGAAATACAGGGGCTTTAGAATTATGAGCGTCGTATGATTTCTTTGCTCGTTCACCCTCTTTGGTTAGCATGTCTTTAGTCTGAATCCATAATTGATGGATATCATCAGCAGTGGATTGAGCTGCTGGGGACGACACTGAGAGAGTCAGTGGAAGTGGTGGTGAAGATAGTCATCCATAAACCACTTCGAATGGTGTTGATCCAATGGTTGACGCTGGATGTGAGTTAATGGCGAATTCTGCCCATGGCAACAGTTCGGCCCAGTTATTCTGACGGCAACTCACAAAGGCATGAATGAACTGTTTTAGTGTCATATTCATCCTCTCAGTTTGGCCATTTAATTGGGGATGATAGGCAGATGTATAATCCAGAGAGATGTCAAATAGCTTGCACAAAGCCTTCCAGAATTTTTGCCGTGAATTGTGATCCTCTATCCGAGAATGATGTGCTTCTGCCATGTAGGCAAAATATGTGGACAATGAAGGCTTAGCAGCTCCAAGGCTGAGGGTAAGCCAGGGCAGCACCACGAAATGGGCCATCTGACTGAAACGGTCAACCATCACCCAGATAGTATTCATTCCTGCAGAGGGTGCAGATCGATTACAAAGTCTGTATTGATGTGAGTCCATGGCTCCTCTGGAACTGGCAGCGGTTGCAGCACATCCCCAAGGCTGACCAGAAGTAGGCTTATGTTTGGCACAGTTGGAGCATATGCTACATAGGAGTACGTGTCCCACCTTGATAGTACGCCACCAATAATACTTCTGTAATTTCATCAGGGTACGGCGTTGACCAGGATGGTCAGCCAGCTTGGAATCATGAGCCCAGGTAATAGTTTCCCTTCTGAGATTCTTCGGTACATCATTTTACCAGCAGACACGGAATGGGTAGCTGCCAAGATACTTTCTTTGGGGTCGATGATATGCTGTGGTTCTTCAGGAACATCCTCAGAGAGGAAAGAGCGAGAACAGGGCATCTGCTCTAGTATTCTTGTCTCCGGGATGGTATTTGAGCACAAATTCAAAGCAATTAAAAAACAAAGGACCATCTGGCTTGTCTGTGGTTAAGATGCTGCACATGATGAGAGATTACTCTAGATTCTTATGGGGCCGAGAATACGGTATTTGATGTTGGGCGCCTTCAAAGCCAATGCTGTCATTCCTCGAATGCATCTTAATAGCCAGGAGCTCTTATCTCCGATCCCATAGTTCTTCTCTGCAGGAGAAAAGCACCATGAGAAAAGGGGCAGGGATGTAAGGCTTTAGAATCTCCAGTTTGGATCAACATCTGAAGTGTCCAGTTTGGATCAACATCTGAAGTGTCAACATCTGAAGTGTCAACCTCCACGATGAACAGTCTATTGGGGTCGAGCCGGGTGATAGACATGGCATCGGTGGAAAGGCAGTCTTTAATTTCGCGAACGCGGAAATGGCCTACTCAGACCCCTTTGAAGCATTGGCCCACTTTCCGTGTCATCGCAGTTAAGGGCACTGTTAAAGAAGAATAGTTCTTTATAAAGCTTCTATAGTAATTTGTAAACCCCAAAAATCATCTCAGGGCCTTGAGACTGGTAGGTTGAGACTAATTCTTGATACTCTCTAATTTTTGGGGATCCATCTGGAAGCCTTGTTTCGATACGATGTAGCCAAGAAAAGGGCATAGATTCCTTGTGAAGACTCACATTTTGACCATTTGGCATAGAGACGGTGTTCTCGAAGTCTCAGTAATACTTGTTTGACATCTGCTAGATGAGTAGGCATATCTTTGAAAAAATCAAGATATCATCTAGGGTAGACAATGACACATTTGTACAGAAGGTCCGCAAGAGGTCGTTCATCATGCGGGGGCATTGCACAGGCTGAAAGGCATAACCAAATATTCGAATGGCCATCTCGAGGTTGAAGCTGTTTTCCACTCGTTGGCCATCACGAATTGCAAACCAAGTTATAGGCTCCCTTCAGGTCAGTTTTGAGAAGATCTTGGCCCCTTGCAGTCAATCAACAGCTCCGAGATCAGAGGTAAGGGGGTATCGGTCATTTAAATCGTGATCTCGTTCAGACCTCAATAATCGAGTACAATGGACGCAGTGTGCTGTCCTTCTTCCCCACAAAGAAGAAGCCTGCCCCGCAGGAGACTTAGATGGTCTAATGAACCCCCTTTTTCAAAATTCTCCTCAATATACTCTCGACATGGCTTTATTCTCTACCACTGACAGGGGGGTAGACATGGCCTTTAGGAGGTTCAGCATTAGGTTTCAGTCTTCTGGCGCAGTCATAAGTTCTATGTGGTGGAAGGATGTCAGCCAGCTTCTTGGAGAACACATCATGAAATGATGCATACTGAGGCGGCAGTCCTGGCATCACTGGAGTAGTAGCATACAGAGAAGAGGAATAGTAGGCATTTGCATACATAGAATAGGAGTAGTAGGCATTTGCCATGACATTCTGGGCCCCAACGGGAGAGTTCCAACATGGTCCAATTGAATTGTGGCATATGCGAGCTGCAACCAGGGTAACCCCAGAACGATAGGGTGCATGGCCTATCGTTCTGGGGGTTACCCTGAAGAAGGAAATCAGTTCGGTATGGAGAATGCCGGTGCGGAAAGATACTGGTTCGGTACAATGGGTAACAGCACCCGGTAAAGGCTCCCCATGTATAGATGATAAGAGTAGTGGTAAGGGGAATCCTCAAGTGTTCCATTAAACGTTGAAGAATAAAATTACCTCCTGCCCCTGAGCCCATCAGGGCAAGAGTCTGAAACTCCAAACGGTCTGCAGATCAGAGAGACAGGGAGAAAGAGTGGAGGAGAAGGAGTAGTGAGGCCTAAGAGACCTCCCACAGGATTTAGGCCCGTTTGTTTCCCAGACATATTGGGCATGTTTGGACTGCATGACCAGCTTGTCCACAGTACATGCACAATTCATTTCTCTTCCGAAGTCTTCTCTCTTTGGATGTCAGGTGACCACGATGTTATCTTTTGATATCTTTTCTGCTAGGAGTTGGCAGTCTGTTAGGGTTTGCTCCTCTGAAGGAGAGGAGTTAGCAATCCTGTTGAGCTTTGCTCCCCCAGAGGGGAGGAGCTAGCAAACTGTTAGCAATTCTGCTAGGGTTAGCAATCTGTTATAGGTTAGGACTGAGGAGGAGCTATCTGTTGTAGGAGCTGCTAGGATTAGCAATCTGTTGGCAAACTGTTATGGAGTTGCTCCCCAGAGGGGAGAGGTCAGCAACCATATAAGATCTGTTCTTCCAGAGGGGAGGAGTTAGTATCTGTTATGGATCTCCGCACAGAGTGGCAATCTGATATACGAGAGTTTCCTTGAAGGGAGGTGATGGCCATCTGTATGGTTCCTGCTAAGAAGTAGCAATTGCTTATGATACAGTTCCTGAGGAAGGAGATGTTAGCAACAGTTGAGGGTAGACTGCAAGGTAGCAGTTAGCTGTACTCAGCTCTTGAAGTGTGAGAGATGAGCACTCTAATGTAGAGTGGTGAATCTTTGGGCCAATAGCAGATGACAGCGCCCTCAGGAGGATATCATGAGAGGGACCACCGGCTAGGCTGGAGTATGGAGACAGACACAGATAGTTCTTTATTAGACAGATAGTAGAACCACCAGAGGTGGCAGTAGTGAGCTGATGTGCCCGGCAGGGCTGAAGTCCCTCAGATCCTGGAACTGCTATCTCCGGGTTTGCTGAGCTGTAGAGAGAGACTCATAGATAGTGAGTAGACAGGGTATGCTGGATACATAACCACTCACATAGATTACACTCACATAGATTAATAAGAAGGCTCAGTAGCTGGAGAGAGTTAGGCCCTTGAGGAGTGAGTACCTGGTTCCAGGGACAGCTCTGAGAGAGCGATGGTAACTCACAGTTATCTAGCTCTGCAATGATTTCTAGGCAATAGAGAATAGTTAGTATATTCAGGAACAGGAGCCTCTAGGCAAGCTCTGGTTCCTATATGCAAACTGAAATAAGAACTCACAATATCTGTATATGAAATAACTTCTGAAATAGAAGAGAGTCTTCGGAGGGTTTTTGGAACATGGGCCCTCGAGGAGCGAGTACCGGTTCCTATCTGCAATCTGTAATAATAACTCACGATCTCCGTACCTGCGATAGCGTCTTAGACAGAAGAGAATCTTCAGAGTTCTAGGAGCATGGGCCCTCGAGGAGTGAGTACCGGTTCCTATATACAACTAGAATAGAAATTCACAATGTTCACATCTGCGATTGCTTCCAGGCAATAGGGAGTCTTCTGAGCGTTCAGGGACGTAGGCCCTCGAGGAGCAAGTACCGGATCCTGTCTTAGCAATCTGAAAACAAGAGGAGAGAGCGGGTCCCCTGAGGAGCGGGTACCCTTGCTAAGTTCGAAGAGGCAGCGCAGCGGAGAATGAAGCGGGTCGAGATGATCCCCACAATCAATCCCTTGCAAGCTCGATTCGTAAGCATAAGCAAAGACCTTTTATGTTGGAAGTGGATGATGTCACTACGGGGGGATGCCCTCGAGGTTCACGCCCTTGCTGGTACAAACTTCGGAGCGCGTGTGCGCACCTTACGTCATCAGGAACATGATGGATCCGCAGTGTCCAGGCCAGCCAGGGGTCTTCGGGAAGAAATGGCGAGGAGAAGCCGCAGCAGCAACTGTCCATCAGACCCGAAGGGAGTCGCCTCAGAAATAGAGAGGGTGGAGCAAGGGCAAGAGCAAGCACAAACGCAACACGCGACCAATTGCATTGGTTCTTCCTCACCGGCAAAGGGAGTCAATGGAGCCATCCTGAGTGCAAGCTTAGCACGAACTTCCTTCTGAACAGGTCCTTTACAAGGCTTGAGCTCTAGCACCTTATCACGAAGCCGGTGATCAATTCTAGTAGCCAAGGCCACTAGCTCATCCAGAGAGTCATGTGTTTCACGAGCAGCCAGCTCGCCCTTCAAGCGGGAATCCAAACCTTTAAAGAAGAGAGTTTTCAGGCATCTAGGGCCCCAATGTAATTCAGTCACAAGAGTCTTGAACTCTATAATGAAATCAGTCAGAGGTCGGTTGCCTTGCTTCAGGTCCACCAATGTAGAACCAGCAACAGTATACTGGGCAGGATCATCAAAAACGGATTTAAACAAGTCCATAAATCTATCAATATCCTAACATATAGGTTCCTTGCGTGCCCACAGCGCGGAAGCCCAAGTCAGAGCCCTTCCATCCAGATAGGATACAATATAAGTAGTCTTGGCGTAGGCTGTGGGGTAATGAGTAGGTTGCAATGAAAAATGCATACAGCACTGGTTTAAGAAGCCTCTTGTTCTGTGAATGTCTCCAGAAAAACGTACTGGAGCAGCAAGAGGCACAATAGTCTTTATAGTTACTTCAGGTAACTGACCTTCATTACTGGATATTGAACCTTGATTCTTCTGTGCGTGCATCTGATGAAATACAGTAGTTAATTTCTCCAATGCGTCTTCTTGTTCAGCAACGCGCAAGGCCAGGCCTGGAATGGCTGCAAAGCGTTGAGCTGAGCCGGATCCATGGAGTTAGAATCTGTTATGGTTATTGGTGTTTGAGTGGATCCTTGGACACTGTGGCACCTGACCATGCCCAAGGGGGGCAGTCCCATGAGGGATCACAGTGTCAGGCTAAACTCCGGACAGACAAACACAGATTTGAATCTTTGATTAAACAGTATATGGAACCACCAGAGGTGGCAGTAGTGAGTAGTGGTTGTAGAGCCTGGCTAGGCGCGTCTGTCACAGAACACTGGAAACGAATCCTCTGTAAGCAGTGCTATAGTGGAAAGAGACTGAGAGTTATGAGCACACAGTAGAATTAGCATTCAGAGTCCCAAGTAGAATAGAAGAGCTCTGAGACAGGGAGAGCAGGCCCTCGAGGAGCGAGTACCTGATCCCTTAGAGGAGAGAGACTTGGTAGCGTTGCACTCACTAGCAGTAGCAGAGATTCCACTAGACGAGAGGTCTGGCACCGGAGCAGAGGGCAGGCCCTCGAGGAGCAAGTGCCTGATTCCGGCGAAGCGGTACTGTAGAGAGAGATGTTTCTTGTACTCACAGATGGTGACTGTAGTTAGTTCTTCCAAGTAGAAGGTAGAAGTTGCAGGCAGTGATATAGGGAACATGGGCCCTCGAGGAGCGAGTACCGGCTTCCTGATAGCACCTGAAAGAAGCAGAGGCCCCTGAGGAGCGGGTACCCCTTTAGTGACACCGAAGGTTAATAAGAGTTCCAGTTAGAGCTGGAGTGGCAGAGTAGCTTAGGAACAGAGAGTGAATCCCATCCGTACGAATCCTGTTGCCAACAAAGAGCCAGCAAATGTAGTAGGTAGATATAACCTGGAGTCGTGACATCAGAACAGGGAGACGCCCTTGAGGTTCGTGCCAACGTGGAAATAAAGATGAGGGCGGCATGCGTGTGCGCGCGCGCCCTAGAGGTACCTTGAAGGAGAATGGCGGGAGGCAGCACCAAAGCCGGTCCGGGGACAGCGAAGAGGACGGCAAACAGATGCCGCGGCGGCCATCAGTCCAAGGTGAGGGGGAGGAGCCACAAGTAGAGAGAGGTAGGCGTGGCAAAGCCGTCGAAGACTGATGGATGCAAAAAAATAGCTCACTTTCAGGTTTCAATATCAAATCTGCCCCTTACTAACAAAACAAGGAACAATCTTTGGCAAATAGAAAGATCCATTACATTAAAGCACAGGTAAATAAAATAAAATTGCACTTAGATTCAGCAGAGGTTCTGGTTCCTGAGAATCCCAGCTCCAAAGAGTTTTAGTTCACCAGCACCAGGTACTATGGCTGAGCAAATCCAATTAGCCCCACCCCAACTGGCTTGAACTCTCTTCAGTTTTTTTTACTTCTAAGCCCTAGAAAGCAGTCAAAATAGCTCACTTTCAGGTTTCCTAAGAACATAAGAACATGCCATACTGGGTCAGACCAAGGGTCCATCAAGCCTAGCATCCTGTTTCCAACAGTGGCCAATCCAGGCCATATGAACCTGGCAAGTATCCAAAAACTAAGTCTATTTCATGTTACCGTTGCTAGTAATATTAGTGGCTATTTTCTAAGTCAACTTAATTAATAGCAGTTAATGGACTTCTCCTCCAAGAACTTATCCAATCCTTTTTTAAACACAGCTATGCTAATTGCACTAACCACATCCTTTGGCAACAAATTCCAGAGTTTAATTGTGCGTTTCGTGAAGAAGAACTTTCTGTGATTAGTTTTAAATGTGCCACATGCTAACTTCATGGAGTGCCCCCTATTCTATTAGTCGAAAGTGTAAATAACCAATTCACATCTACTCATTCAAAACCTTTCATGATCTTAAAGACCTCTATTATTACCCCACTCATCTGTCTCTTCTCCAAGCTGAACAGCCCTAACCTCTTCAACCTTTCCTCATAGGGGAGCTGTTCCATTCCCTTTATAATTTTGGTCGCCCTTCTCTGTACCTTCTCCATTGCAATTATACCTTTTTTGAGATGCGGCGACCAGAATTGTACACAGTATTCAAGGTGGGGTCTCACCATGGAGCGATACAGAGGCATTATGACATTTTCCATTTTATTCACCATTCCCTTCCTAATAATTCCAAACATTCTGTTTGCTTTTTTGACTGCCGCAGCACACTGAACCGACGATTTTAATGTGTTATCCACTATGACGCCTAGATCTCTTTCTTGGGTAGTAGCACCTAATATGGAACCTAACATTGTGTAACTGTAGCATGGGTTATTTTTTCTTATATACATCACCTTGCACTTATCCACATTAAATTCCATCTTCCATTTTGATGCCCAATTTTCCAGTCTCACAAGGTCTTCCTGCAATTTATTACAATCTGCTTGTGATTTAACTACTCTGAACAATTTTGTATCATCTGCAAATTTGATTACCTCACTCGTCGAATTTCTTTCCAGATCATTTATAAATATATTGAAAAGTAAGGGTCCCAATACAGATCCCTGAGGCACTCCACTGCCCACTCCCTTCCACTGAGAAAATTGTCCATTTAATCCTACTCTCTGTTTCATGTCTTTTAGCTAGTTTGTAATCCACGAAAGGACATCGCCACATATAGCATGACTTTTTACTTTTCCTAGAATCCTCTCATGAGGAACTTTATCAAACGCCTTCTGAAAATCCAAGTACACTACATCTACCGGTTCACCTTTATCCACATGTTTATTAACTCTTTCAAAAAAGTGAAGCAGATTTGTGAGGCAAGACTTTCCTTGGGTAAAGCCATGCTGACTTTGTTCCATTAAACCATCTCTTTCTATATGTTCTGTGATTTTGAAGCTTAGAACACTTTCCAGTATTTTTCCTGGCACTGAAGTCAGGCTAGCCTGTCTGTAGTTTCCTGGAGTGCCCCAGGAGCCCTTTTAAATATTGGGGTTACATTAACTATCTTCCAGTCTTCAGGTACAATGGATGATTTTAATGATAGGTTACAAATGTTTACTAATAGGTCTGAAATTTCATTTTTTAGTTCCTTCAGAACCCTGGGGTGTATACCATCCAGTCCAGGTGATTTACTACTCTTCAGTTTATCAATCAGGCCTACCACATCTTCTATGTTCACCATGATTTGGTTCAGTCCATCTGAATCATTACCCATGAAAACCTTCTCCGGAACGGGTATCTCCCCAACAAACTTTAGTAAACACCAAAGCAAAGAAATCATTTAATCTTTCCGCGATGGCCTTATCTTCTCTAAGTGCCCCTTTAACCCCTTGATCAAATCTGCCCCTTACTAACAGAACAAGGCACAATCTTTGGCAAATAGAAAGCTCTATTACATTAAAGCACAGGTAAATAAAATAAAATTGCACTTAGATTCAGCAGAGGTTCTGGTTCCTGAGAATCCTAGCTCCAAAGAGTTTTAGTTCGCCAGCACCAGGTACTATGGCTGAGCAAATCCAATTAGCCCCATCCCAACTGGCTTGAACTCTGTCTGTTCAGTTTTTTTACTCTAAGCCCTAGAAAGCAGTCAAAATAGCTCACTTTCAGGTTTCAATATCAAATCTGCCCCTTACTAACAGAACAAGGCACAATCTTTGGCAATTAGAAAGCTCTATTATATTAAAGCACTGGTAAATAAAATAAAATTGCACTTAGATTCAGCAGAGGTTCTGGTTCCTGATAAATTTTGTTTTATCTGGCAAAGTGGCAACAGTTGAATATCTGTCTGGGATCAGCTACTGCCATTTAACTAGTTAACTACTTATATGTCTAAATAAATAGCAGGCTAAGTGGCAGGCAGGGGAAGGGATTTCCAGGAAGGAGCTGAGTTAGCCAGTAAGTTATTTGGCTAACTCCGATATTCAGAGTTAGTCAGATATCCAAATAATTCTGGCCCTAAAGTTAGACAGAGAGATTTTCCAGCTAACTTTAGGATAGCTGGGTATATTCAGCACCACTAGCTATACAGGCTAAGTTAGTTAAATAGGTTTATCTGGCTGACTAGCTGAGCTACTCAGTGGCTAAATATGGACCTCTTGGTATCTGCAGCAGGGGCAGTAGTTAGCCAGCACAATCCGTATAGGGGTGGGCGCAGATGAAATTGCTCAAGTCATTTCTCTTCGAGCCAGTTAGTACAGAAGGATTTCATGGCAGTATGGACTCTATAAGTTGACCACCTGGGACCCGTTTTTAGTATTTTTACTTTATTGGGTCCACAGTAAATAGCAGGTGGAGAACAGTAAAACATGCTATTTAACATGAGCCTGATCATCTCCTTTGCATACAATGCGCCCTCATTTACTTTTCTTTACACTCTAATTTTCGTGCATACTTGCTCATATGATGGAGGAATTTTTTTTAACATGCATGTTAAGGCCTTATTGCATGGCACACTAGTTTTAGCAAGCTGAAAAGGCCCTGAAAATGCATGCTAAACTTTATTGCATAGGACTCTATGTTTTTTCCCTGTTTAGAATTCCTCTATCCATTAAATAAAAGGTATACAGTACAAGTAGTTTGAAACTACATTTGAATTATGCATTCTCAACTAGAGCTACATATTTATCAAGATATGCTCATTATAATGTAAACTGATTGTTCTATTCAAAGTATATTTTTTAAAATTAATTCCATTCTGTTCTATTTTAACTTGCTTTAGTAGTTTACCAATCAGTCATTTCTTGGGCTATATTATTGATAGTTGCTATTGGAATGAGTACAATTTGGTTGCATGCATCTTAATAAAAAAAAAAAGAAGAATAACTACATCTTATATGCCCCAAAAAAAAAAAAAGAGCAAAATAATTGCTATGCCTTGGGAGTTAAAAATTCTGTAATAGTACTATTCTGACATCACTGGAGACAAAGCGAATGTCAAAAAAGTAGTTTATTTCAAATTCATTTTTCAGTCTCTTCCCAAGTTTCTAGCAAAATGTCAACAAAATCCAACATAATTAGTGATCTCCATGACTGAAAGGCTAAGATATTTTCACACATGCACTTATTAAAAGAACATTTTTAGTTGGTATGTGCAACACTGATAGCCTGTAGCCCACGTGTTCTTAAAGTAACATTTTTCTTTGTGTGACAGATGAGAGGTGTTACTCTTAATACATGTTATATTTTAGATTAATAAACACACAGCTTAAGCAGTCTTCAATATGGTACAGTTTGTGAAAAGTTAATCTTTGAGTGACTTTATCAAAGTCACTGTTATGGGCTCTGTGAATTTTGACTAATGAAGTACTGTAATGTGAAATTTGGTTTTGCATGATTTGCATTTCATTTCCTTGACTTTTGCTAGACCACACTAGTGAAATTTCCTGTTCCACAGCTGTTTGAGACAGAGGACACACCTTCTTTTTTCCCTATGACCCCACCTTTGGGTATAAGGGTTCCGAGGCAGTTGCCAGTACTATTCCGTCAGAGCAGCAAGAAAACTACAACATGTTAGCCAATAATATATTTTAGAACACAAAATAAAAGGGAGCCCTCCAGATTTTCTTTCCACTGAGAACCTACTTGCTCATGCATTGACCCCCCCCCCCCTTTTTTTTTTTTTTTAAATGCCAAGGGGCACTTGAAACACTAATTCTTCCATAGGAATAGAACAGAATTTCACATTCCGTTTCTTCCTTCTAGACCATTCTGCAGTTCCTACTAGACCAAACCCAAGCTGTTTCTAGGTCAGACAGGAGAATTCAGGACTACATAAGGACTACTATTCCAAAGGTTTTACGTCCAACCTGTAAAACCTGATAAAGGAATGTTAAGACGTCCAGATTTCATCTGCAGGTACCGATGATGCTTCTGCCTATGAACTCACCTGAGGTCTTGTGGAATGTGCATGGAGCATTATGGCACTTGAGTAGGTAAGATGATGAAATTGCTTCCTTAATCCATCTGGCCTGTCAGTCTTCTGAAACAGGTTATTGGCCTTTAAGTATCTGAGAAGTTTGTATCACACATCCCTTCTAATTATCTTTGGGATCCTCGCTGCCTCTAATGGCCGAGTGGGAAATGGACTGATTTATGTGGAAGGGGATACATCAACTTTGGTAAACTGATAGCAATGATCACAGGGTAACTATGTCTACAGTCTGTACATGATTGGAAAATGGCTTGGGGGGAGGGAGAGAGAGTGAGAGAGAAGAGACTCTTTATAAGGTGCTCATAAAAGTTAGCTATTTATATCACTGTAAGAGGGGCTACTAGTAACTCAGGGTGATGTTTTGGTGGTGGTCTAGGTTTTGGGGGCAGTTTTACATGCACAGTCAGAGGTATGAACAGCACAATTGACATCGGTCCAGATTTTATGTGATTTGGAGTGATGAATGATGAGATTTGTACAGTGTATTTTTGGCCTAGCTTGATGCACTCTCTACCTAGCTGCTATTAAGGTAGGTCAAGAGTACATTGTACAAATCTCATCTTTGTGTCCCTTTCATCACTCCAAATCACATAAAATCTTCACTGATGTCTATTGTGCCGTTCATACCTCTGACTGTGCATGTAAAACTACCCCGCAAAACCTTAGACCACCACCAAAACCTCACCCCAAGCTACTAGTGACACCTCTTACAGTGTTATAAAAATTTGACTAATATGTGTGCCTCCCCAGAGGCTCTCTCTCTCCTCCCCTGCTCTCCTTTCCCTCTGCCTCCCCCCTCTCCCCCCTACCTGCCCAAAACAGGATTTGCATTAGATATCACAAATCCCATTTCAGCCATAACATATAGCATAACACCAGGAAAAAAGGTGTAGTTATTTCCAGCATTAAATCCCACGATAGCATGCATTATGCTATTACACACAACATTAAGCACCCCTCATTTTCATTTACTCCACCAAAACTACTCCCATATTCCATTCGATTGACTAAATTTTTAAAATTTGTATACACATCTCAGAATGCATTATTTATCACATGCATTATGGCAGTATCACAGGCATTAGGGCCCTAACACCTGCAATAATGCCCTACTGCAATTTTAAGAATGACCCCCCCCCCCCCACCCACCCTTAGCCAGCTAAATTCTAGCCACCTAACTGAATAGGCAGCTGGTATTTAGCTGCTATTTGCCTAAATATTCAGTTAGCTGGCTAACTTCTGAGTTAGCATCCACAGCCAGCCCCAGGTATGGAAAAGTGGAGGAAGTGTGTGAAGTGTGGGGGCCCAGTGGGTGCCTAAGCATCTCCAGGTCCTTCTGCTGTAATTATGATGGTGAGAAGCAGGCTGCCTTAGCAGAGCAAGAGGCAGGGCCGGAGGAATAGAGCAGCACCGTGAGTGCATCATTTCCAGCACTACTGGAGTTGCCTCTAGGCATTCCTCTGCAGAGTTGGAGGGTGGGGCAGCACCAGTGCTTGGGATACCCGGAGGAGGAGGCCTCAGAATTCGCCTCAGACTTCATTTTAGCAGTGCACAAGGCCTATCGCCAACTGAAGGAGAAGCAGGGTATGGAAGCAGCCCCGTGAGAAGAAGGAGCAGGGACATAAGGATTTGGAGTCTCTGGTTTGGCTCAATACAGTCCCCACACCGACATCAGAAGCATCGACCTCCACAATGAATGACTTGTAGGGGTCTAGATAATGCAGGCATGGTTTGGTAGAAAAGGCAGTCTTTAAATCCTCAAAAGCGGAAATCTCCTCCACAGACCATTTAGAAGCGTTGGCCCCTTTCCGGGTCATTGCAGTTAAGGGCACAGTTAAAGAAGAATAATTCTTTATAAAGCTTCTATTGTAATTAGTAAACTCCAAAAATCATCTGAGGGCCTTCAGGCTGGTAGGTTGGGACCAATTTTTAATACTCTTTAATTTTTGGGGATCCAACTGGAAGCCATCTTTAGACACAATATAGCCAAGAAAAGGCACAGAGTCCTTATGTAGCTATCGCACTTGGATAGCTTGGCGTAGAGCCAATGTTCTCGAAGTCTTCGTACTACTTGGTTGATGTCCTCTTTCTGAGAAAATATCAGGATGTCAACTAGGTACACTATGACACTCTTGTACAACAAGTCCCGCAAGATGTCGTTCATCATGTTCTGGAACACGGTGGGTGCATTGCACAGGCCGAAGGGCATTACTAAGTACTAGGGATGTGAATCATTTTTCTGACGATTGAAAATATCATACGATATTTTCAAACATCAGAAATCAGGGGCCCCCCCAAAACCAATAGGAAAACCCCACGAAATTGTTCATGGGGTTCTCTTATCATTTTGGGGGAGGGCGGGAAAAATGGCACACAAAAACAACCCCTAAACCCACCCCGACCCTTTAAAACACATCCTTTAGCTTCCCCCACCCTCCCGACCCCCCCCCCCCAAACCTTTTAAAAGTACCTGGGGGTCCAGTGTGGGTCCCGGGAGCAATCTCCTGCTCTCGGGCCGTCGGCTGCCCCTAATCAAAATGGCGCTGATGACCCTTTGCCTTTATCATGTGACAGGGTATCCATGCCATTGGATGGCCGGCACCATCTTTTAAAATGGCGTGGGCCATCCAGTGCTCCTACCATGTGACAGGGGCCGGCCAATGGCACGGATACCCTCTCACATGGTAAGGGCAAAGGGCCATCGGTGCCATTTTTATTAGTGGCAGCCGACGGCCCGAGAGCGGGAGATCTCTCCAGGGACCCCCACTGGACCACCAGGTAATTTTAAAACATTTTGGGGGGGTCGGGAAGGTGGGGGAAGCTAAGGGAGTTGTTTTAAAGGGTCGGGGTGGGTTTAGGGGTTGTTTTTGTGTGCCGTTTTTCCCGCCCTCCCCCAAAACGATAAGAGAACCCCACAAACAATGTCGTGGGGTTTTCCTATTGGTTTCGGGGAGCCCCCGATTTCTGACGACTTTGAAAATATCGTACCATATTTTCAATCTTCAGAAAAACGATTCACATCCCTAGTAGTTTTCCACACTTACACAATGGCACAGATACCCTGTCACATGGTAAGAGCAAAGGGCCATCAGTGCCATTTTGGTTAGGGGCAGCTGATGGCCCGAGAGCGGGAGATCGCTCCTGGGACCGACACTGGATCACCAGGTACTTTTTACAAGTTTTTTGGGGGGTCGGGAGGGTGGGAGAAGCTAAAGGATGTGTTTTAAAGGGTCGGGGTGAGTTTTTTGTTTATCGGCTTGGGCGCAGCTGATCAGACCACATGAAAAAAATTCCCCGATAGTCCCCGAACCCGGAATCGGAACCAATTCCGGTTCCGATTCACATCTCTACTAAGTACTCGAAATGACCATCTTGAGTGTTGAAGGCTGTTTTCCATTCATCGCCATTGCAAATGTGAACTAAGTTATAGGCTCCCTTCAGGTCAAGTTTCGAGAATATCTTGGAACCTTGAAGTCGGTCAAAGAGCTCTGAGATTAAAGGCAGGGGATATCGTCTTTGATTGTGATCTCGTTCAGACCTCGATAGTCGATACAAGGACGTAAGGTACCGTCCTTCTTCCCCACAAAGAAGAAGCCTGCACCGGCTGGAGACTTTGATGGTCTAATGAATCATTTCTGTAAATTCTCCTCGATGTACTAGGACATAGCCTTATTCTCTATTACAGAGAGTGGATAGACACGTCCTTTAGGAGGTTCAAAGTTCGGTTTCAGCCTTATGGTACAGTCATAAGATCTATGTGGAAGAAGGATGTCAGCAGCTTCTTTGGAGAGCACATCACAGAATGATGCACATTGAGGCGGCAGTCCTGACATCACTGGAGTTATAGGCATGCAGAGGTCAAGAGAAACTTCCTTAAGGCAATTGCCATGATAACCTGGGCCCCAGCGGGCAAGTTCCAAGTTGGTCCAGTCGAATTGAGGCTGATGCAACTGCAACCAGGGTAACCCCAGAACGATATAGTGCATGGCCTTCTCTAACACAAAGAAGGGGATTGACTCAGTATGGAGGGCTCCGTGCAAAGGGTCACCGGTTCGGTGTGACAGGTCACGTCACCCAGCAAAGGCTCTCCACGGATAGATGATAAGAACAGTGGAACCTTCAAAGTGACGAGGAGAATCCTCAAATGTTCCACTAGTCATCGAAGTATAAAGTTGCCTCCTGCCCCTGAATCCACCAGGGCAAGAGTTTGAATTTAGATCAGGGAGACTGGGAGAGAGAGTGAAGGAGAGAGCGTAGTAAGGCCTAAGAACATTCCTCCCGCAGGACTTAGGCCGGCCCATTTTCCAGACAAATTGGGCATGTTGGGACATTGTAACCAGCTTGTCCACAGTACATACCCAGGCGATGCCTCTTCTGAAGTCTTCTCTCTTTTGAAGTCAGGTGACTGCGACCAAGTTGCATCGGTTCCTCTCCACTGGCGACAGGAATTGCTGGAACCATCCAAAGTACAGGTTTAGCTCGAACCTCCTTCTCAACTGGTCCTTTACTAGGCTTGAGTTCTTTCACCTTATCACGAAGCCGGTGCTCGATTCTAGTAGCCAAAGCCACTAGTTCATCCAGCGAGTCAGGTGTCTCACGAGCAGCCAGCTCGTCTTTCAAGTGAGTATCCAGATCTCTGAAGAAGAGGGTTTTCAGACATTTGGAATCCCAGCACAATTCCGTAGCAAGAGTCTTGAACTCTATTGCAAAATCAGCCAGTGGTCGGTTGCCTTGCTTCAGGTCCACCAGAGCAGAACCAGCAAAAGTCACTTGAGCAAGATAATAAAAAATGGATTTAAACAAATCAAAAAATCTGTCAATATCCTGCAGAATTGGATCCTTACGTTCCCACAGCATTGAAACCCAAGACAAGGCCCTTCCATCAAGATGAGATGGAACATAAGTAGTCTTGACGTAGTCTGTGGGGAAGTGTGCAGGCTGCAAAGCAAAATGCATGCAGTATTGGTTCAGGAAACCTCTAGTTCTTTGAATCTTTCCAGAGAAACGAACTGGAGCAGCCAGAGGTACCGTAGTCTTTATAGTTATTTCAGGTAACTGACCTTCATTACTGGAAGCAGCGCTTTGATTCTTCTGTGCGTGTAGCTGATGGAACGCAGAAGTGAGTTTCTCCAATGCGTTTTGTTGTTCAGCAATGTGCAGGGCCAGGCCTGGAATGGCCTGCAGGGCATTGAGCTGTGCCGGATCCATGGCAATAGTGATCATAATATGATCGAATTTGAATTAATGACTGGAAGAGGAACAGTATGCAAATCCACGGCTCTTGTGGTAAACTTGCAAAAGGGAAACTTTGATAAAATGAGAAAAATTGTTAGAAAAAAACTGAAAAGAGCAGCTACAAAAGTAAAAAGTGTGCAAGAGCCGTGGTCATTGTTAAAAAATACCATTCTAGAAGCACAGTCCAGATGTATTCCACACATTAAGAAAGGTGAAAAGAAGGCAAAACGATTACCGGCATGGTGATTCCAATTGTACTCTCTTCACCTAAGATTGGGTTATTGACTGTACATGTGTTGCTCTCTAATAAAAAAAAAAGGATTTTGGAAAAAAAAAAAAAAAAGGGAGGTGAAAGAAGCTATTTTAGTCAAAAGATCTTCATTCAAAAATTGGAAAAAGGATCCAACAGAAGAAAATAGGATAAAGCATAAACGTTGGCAAGTTAAATGTAAGACATTGATAAGACAGGCTAAGAGAGAATTTGAAAAGAAGTTGGCTGTAGAGGCAAAAACTCACAGTAAAAACATTTTTAAATATATCCGAAGCAGAAAGCCTGTGAGGGAGTCAGTTGGACCGTTAGATGATCGAGGGGTTAAAGGGGCACTTAGAGAAGACAAGGCCATCGCAGACAGATTAAATGATTTCTTTGCTTCGGTGTTTAATGAAGAGGATGTTGGGGAGGTAACCGTAATGGAGAAGGTTTTCATGGGTAATGATTCAGATGGACTGAATCAAATCACGGTGAACCTAGAAGATGTGGTAGACCTGATTGATAAACTGAAGAGTAGTAAATCACCTGGACCAGATGGTATACACCCCAGAGTTCTGAAGGAACTAAAAAATGAAATTTCAGACCTATTAGTAAAAATTTGTAACCTATCATTAAAATCATCCATTGTACCTGAAGACTGGAGGATAGCAAATGTAACCCCAATATTTAAAAAGGGCTCCAGGGGCGATCCGGGAAACTACAGACCGGTTAGCCTGACTTCAGTGCCAGGAAAAATAGTTGAAAGTGTTCTAAACATCAAAATCACAGAACATATAGAAAGACATGGTTTAATGGAACAAAGTCAGCATGGCCTTTCCCAGGGCAAGACTTGCCTCACAAATCTGCTTCACTTTTTTGAAGGAGTTAATAAACATGTGGATAAAGGTGAACTGGTAGATGTAGTATACTTGGATTTTCAGAAGGCGTTTGACAAAGTTCCTCATGAGAGGCTTCTAGGAAAAGTAAAAAGTCATGGGATAGGTGGCGATGTCCTTTCGTGGATTGCAAACTGGCTAAAAGACAGGAAACAGAGAGTAGGATTAAATGGACAATTTTCTCAGTGGAAGGGAGTGGACAGTGGAGTGCCTCAGGGATCTGTATTGGGACCCTTACTTTTCAATATATTTATAAATGATCTGGAAAGAAATACAACGAGTGAGATAATCAAATTTGCAGATGACACAAAATTGTTCAGAGTAGTTAAATCACAAGCAGATTGTGATAAATTGCAGGAAGACCTTGTGAGACTGGAAAATTGTAGGCATGTGAATCGTTTTTTGACGATTTAAAACAATCGTCAGATATATTTTAAATCGTCAAAAATCATTAAGAGTCGCGATACAATAGAAATTCCCCAGATTTATCGTAAAAAATCATAAATTGGGGGAGGGGGGAGGGCGGGGAAAACCGACACACCAAAAAAAACCTAAACCCACCCCGACCCTATAAAACTAATCCCTTACCTTCCCCCACCCTCCCGGACCCCCCCAAAGCTTTTTACGAATACCTGGTGGTCCAGTGGTGGCGCGGGGACCGATCTCCCGCTCTCGGTCCATCGGCGCCTTTTTGGCTGCCACTCAAAAATGGCACTGATGGCCCGATAAAAAAAAAAACCCACCTGACCCTTTAAAAACGACCCCTTAGCTTCCCACACACTCCCGATCCCCCCAAAACATTTTAAAATTACCTGGTGGTCTAGTGGTGGTCCCGGGAGCAATCTCCCATTCTCAGGCCGTCGGCTGCCACTCATAAAGATGGCGCCGATGGCCCTTTGCCCTTACCATATGACAGGGTATCCGTGCCATTAGCCGGCCCCTGTCACATGGGAGGAGCAATGGCTGGCTGGCGCCATATTTAAATATGGCCGCCGCCGTATTTAAAGATGGCCGCCGCCGTCATAAATATGGCCGCCACCATCTTTAAAGATGGCGCCGGCCATTCAGTGCTCCTACCATGTGACAGGAGCCGGCCAATGGCACGGATACCCTGTAACCTGGTAAGGGCAAATGGCCATCGCGCCATCTTTATGAGTTTGCAGCCGACGGCCTGAGAATGGTAGATCGCTCCCGGGACCACCACTAGAAAACCAGGTAAATTTAAAATGTTTTGGGGGGGCTTGGGAGGATGGGGGAAGCTAAGGGGTCGTTTTTAAAGGGTCAGGTGGGGGGGGGTGGTTTTATCGGGCCATCGGCGCCATTTTTGAGTGGCAGCCAAAATGGCGCCGATGGACCGAGAGTGGGAGATCGGTCCCCGCACCCCCACCGGACCACCAGGTTCTTGTAAAAAGCTTGGGGGGGTTCGGGAGGGTGGGGGAAGGTAAGGGGTTAATTTTAAAGGGTCGGGCCTCACTAAAAAAAAAGAATAACGATGTGAATCGGAACTAATTCCGATTCACATCACCCACATCACCCACGATCAGATTTTTTCCCCCCTCTAGCCGAACCCGATCGTTAAGATGATCGGGCACACGATTCACATCTCTAGAAAATTGGGCATCAAAATGGCAGATAAAATTTAATGTGGATAAGTGCAAGATGATGAATATTAGGGATGTGAATCGTTTTTGAACGATTAAAATTATCGTCAGATAATTTTAAAATCGTCCTAAATCGTTAGAGTGCACGATTACAATACAAATGCCCCCAATTTATCATCAGGGGCATTTGTATTGTATCATTAAATAGGGCACGGGAATTATTTGGGGGAGGGCGGGAAAACCAGCACACCAAAACAACCCCTAAACCCACCCTGACCCTTTAAAACCAATTCCTTACCCTCCCCCACCCTCCCAAACCCCCCCAAAATGTTAAGTTACCTGGTGGTCTAGTGGGGGGGTCCCAGCACGTTCTCCTGCTCTCTCGGGCCATCGGCGCCATTTTGGGCTGCCACTAAGTAAAAATGGCGCCGATGGCCCAATAAAAAAAAAACCCACCCGACCCTTTAAATCGACCCTTTTTTTTAGGGAGGCCAGCGCCCGCTAAAAAAAAAAAAAAAACACCCGATCTTTTAAATCGACCCCACCCTCCCGACCCCCCCCCAAAACCTTTTAAAATTACCCTGGTGGTCCATGGGGGCTTCAGGGGGCCGGCGCCATCCAGTGCTCCTACCATGTGACAGGGGCCGGCCAATGGCACGGATACCCTGTCACATGGTAAGGGCAAAGGGGCATCGGCGCACATTTTTTTTTTTTAGAACAGCTGATGCCTGGGAACGGGAACCTCTCTTCTCGAGGCCCCCTGGATCTCTCCTCTCCCGAGGCCCCCCTTGATCTCTCCCGAGGCCCCCCAAGGCCCCCCGGACCACCAGGTAATTTTAAAAGGTTTTGGGGGGTCCGGAGGGGGGGTCGATTTAAAGGGTTGGGTGTTTTTTTTTTTTTTTTAGCTACGCGGGCCTCCCTAAAAAAAAAAATTAGCGATGTGAATTGGAATCGGAAATGATTTCAATTCACATATCTTAGCGATCAGATTTCCCCCCCCCCCCCCCCCCAGCCGAATCTGATCGTTAAGACGATCTGGAACATGATTCACATCTCTAATGCATATAGGGAAAAATAACCCATGCTATAATTACACAATGTTGGGTTCCATATAGGTGCTACAACCCAGAAAGAGATCTAGACGTCATAGTGGATAACACATTGAAATCGTTGGGTCAGTGTGCTGCGGCAGTCAAAAAAAGCAAACAGAATGTTGGGAATTATTAGAAAGGGAATGGTGAATAAAACGGAAAATGTCATTATGCCTCTGTATCGCTCCATAGTGAGACCGCACCTTGAATACTGTGTACAATTCTGGTCGCCACATCTCAAAAAAGATATAATTGCGATGGAGAAGGTACAGAGAAGGGCTACAAAAATGATAAGGGGAATGGAACAGCTCCCCTATGAGGAAAGACTAAAGAGGTTAGGACTTTTCAGCTTGGAGAGGAGACGACTGAGGGGGGATATGATAGAGGTGTTTAAAATCATGAGAGGTCTAGAACGGGTAGATGTGAATTGGTTATTTACTCTTTCGGATAGTAGAAAGACTAGGGGGCACTCCATGAAGTTTGCATGGGGCACATTTAAAACTAATCAGAAAAAGTTCTTTTTTACTCAATGCACAATTAAACTCTGGAATTTGTTGCCAGAGGATATGGTTAGTGCAGTTAGTAAAACGGTGTTTAAAAAAGGATTGGATAATTTCTTGGAAGAGAAGTCCATTACCTCCTATTAAGTTCGCTTAGAGCAGGGGTCGGGAACCTTTTTGGCTGAGAGAGCCATGAACGCCACATATTTTAAAATGTAATTCCATGAGAGCCATACAAGACCTACCAAATTAATTTACTACAACCCTCTACTCTCCTGATCCCCCCAAGACCTGCCAAAAGTCCCTGGTGGTCCAGCGGGGATCCAGGGCTCGCAGACAAATCTTTAATAAAAAAGTAAAAATCTAACAAAACCCCCCACCCTCCTGATGCCCCCCAACACCTCCAAAATTAATTTACTACAATCCCCCACCCTCCTGACCCCCCCAAGACCTGCCAAAAGTCCCTGGTGGTCCAGCGGGGATCCAGGAGCGGTCTGGGAGCGATCTCCTGGACTTGGGCTGTCGGCTGCCAGTAGTCAAAATGGCGCTGACGGCCATTTGCCCTCACTATGTCACTGGGGTCGACCAATGGCAGCAGTAGCCCCTGTGACATAGTAAGGGCAAAGGGCTGTCGACGCCATTTTGATTACTAGCAGCCGACGGCCCTTTGCCCTTACTATGTCACAGGGGCTACCGCCGCCATTGGTCGACCCCAGTGACATAGTGAGGGCAAAGGGCCGTCGGCGCCATTTTGACTACTGGCAGCCGACAGCCCAAGTCCAGGAGATCGCTCCCGGACCGCTCCTGGACCCCCGCTGGACCACCAGGGACTTTTGGCAGGTCTTGGGGGGGGGGAGTCAGGAGGGTGGGGGGTTGTAGTAAATTAATTTTGGAGGTCTTGGGGGGCGTCAGGAGGGTGGGGGGTTTTATTAGATTTTTACTTTTTTATTAAAGATTTGTCTGCGAGCCAGATGCAGCCATCAAAAGAACCACATCTGGCTCGTGAGCCATTGGTTCCCGACCCCTGGCTTAGAGAATAGCCACTGCCATTAGCAATGGTAACATGGAATAGACTTAGTTTTTGGGTACTTGCCAGGTTCTTATGGCCTGGATTGGCCACTGTTGGAAACAGGATGCTGGGCTTGATGGACCCTTGGTCTGACCCAGTATGGCATTTTCTTATGTTCTTATTTACTGTATGCTTGCCTCTTCCTAAGTCCTGACGGCTCAACTCACTCGTTGCCGCAGCTTAAGTTACTGCTTCTGGAATGGGGGCCCTAGAGGTTTTTCGGTGAGATGTCACAGTCTGTGTAGACGACTGCTGGGGCCTTGCGCTTTTCCGACACGGCCGTCGATCGCCCCCACCGCGGGTCTGACGCAGTCACAGTATCTTGCCCTGTCGAGTTTCCTGTTGTGAGTTTGCTACCGAGGAGTGAGTAGGCTCTGGTACCTGTTTGGGGGATCCTGCGTTTTTTTCTGCACGATGTAGGGGGCTCCATTTTCAACATGCATTGTCTGTTCCAATCTGTCCCGTGTGCCGCTGCTTGTTCCCGAATCTCAGACAACAGCTGTTCAATGTCAGTCTGTTCTGCTGCTGTCGAGGTGTCCTCCTCTTGTCGACTTCTAGGCTTTGCTGCCCTCTGCCGTCTCTGGTGTGCTTCTGACTTCCGCCTTGTATTAGGAGTTCTGCTCCTATTTTGGACTCTTGTCTTTCGGTTTGAAGTTGTCGCCTCATTTGACGTCGTCTCTTGATCCAAGGAAGTCTCTGGTGTAAGACTTGCTGTACTCTAAATTGCAGCAAAGCAAACAAGATAGTAATCCCTAACATAATTTAACCTTCCCCCCATCTTTTTTTTTTTTTTGATAACCCATACTAACATGGCTGCCACAATGTGATGAGGAGCAACAGTGGGACTCAAACCCTGATTTCCTGATTCACAGTTCATTGCACTAACCAATAGGCTACTCCTCCACTTGAATTAAATGTCTTCCCTTCTAATATGTGGGAATCATGGAAGTTCCCCCCCCCCCCCCATCCCTTCCCCCCTGGACATTCTCAGAAAATCCCAATGCAAAATGTAACGTAATGTTGCCCAAGGTAATAGCATGGACCGCTGGTCCATAATTAAATTATAGTCATCTCACCTGTTTATATATGAAGGACGCAGGCCGCTTAACCTCCCCCCCCCCCCCCAAAAGAACTCCAGTCGTCAGAGGTTGTTTTTTGTTTTTTTTTTTATATACAATAACAGTTTTATTGGATGCAGGCTGATTAACCCCTCCCCCCCAAAGATCCCGAAATGCCAGGCAGCTGGCCAGTTTGGCATATCACACGCAAATAAATGCAAAATATTTAAGCATGGTCCGCTGACCCTGATGCCAATATTAAAGCATGGGCCACTGACCCCTTAATGATAGCTTAGCACCATAACATGGGCCGCTGGCCCTCCTTGATCATGTATAACCCCCCCACCAAGGGCCGCTGGCCCTTTAATAGCTTTTCAAAAAAATTTTTTTTTTATAATTACCCACAATACCATGCTGTAGGAAATCAATGAAGATGCAGGGGATCTCCGGGCTTCTACGGGCTCTCCCCCTTGCAAACGTGGGGGAACTCCGAACCTGTCCGGGCCCTCCAACCCGCAGACATGGGAGACCTCCGAGCCTCTCGGGGCTAACACGGGGAACCTCTGAACCTCTCCGGGCTCTCCGTCCCGCAAATGAGGGTCCGCCAAGACTCAGCCATTGATTGTAGTTGCTGCACTGGCCGGTATGCCACGTCAGTCGCTGGCACCAACCACAGCAACAAGGACGCAGTGCCGCCACTGAACGCCGCACAGGCTCGAGCCCACTCCCCCGGGCGAGATCGGATCACACTGCAGCTGGTGCTGAAAGCAAGACGAAACCCCGTCCGGTGGTGCCTGGATCTAACTGCAGCTCGTGCTGAAGCAAACGAAATTGAAAGCAAAACGAAATCTGTCCAGCGGTGCCTGGCTGAAAAGGAGGACGCATATGCTTCCCCTTTTCTAGCCAGGCATTGCCTGCCAGGCCAGCCCACCCCAGCCCCCGCCTTCCTGCTCCCACCCGCCTTGCCTTCCCTGCCCCCATTGTGCCCTGCTCTGTAATGGAGTAGTGGGCTCTTTATTACCACTGACAGCTAGGGATGAATAAACTTTTGAAAATTAATTTGCAATTGCAAATTTCTATTTCTGACAGTTTAATATGCACTTTATAGAAATTTATATCTAAAACCAATGAGTCACATTCAAAGGAAATGGCCACAGCTGTGCACTATTAGAATACATGTGTTAACTTTGTCAGAAATGTGTTAAAAAGTATCTATAAAAATGTATTTGTTTATTACCGAGAATTATGAAGTATTTGTGTTTATTTTCATATATATTTAATGTTTCATAAATAAAGAACTATCCATAATCAAAACTTCATTGACCGTATTTCTTGAAAACAAAGGTTGGCAATGCATTATAAAATGCAAGTGTGGGCATGAATTTTTGTATCTGTTTTGTTTATTTTCAAAAAAACAGAATCCTATTTTTTTCAGATTGCTTCAAATTTTTCCAAATCTACTCTCCAAAATAATGAATTTTCCTAGCAGATCTGTGGAAAGTCTGAAAATTCCATTCAATGTGAACCAAGCTGAAATTAACCTGGTTTCAATTCGACATAAATTGTTCGTACTTCTCTAATATAGATTATGGATCTAAATAAGCATATTGCAACAACAGTCAAAAGTAATACCAAGCATCAGTCTGAATCTCCTCCCCTCTGAGATGTTTAAGGTTTTCTTTACCTCATCCCTTCCCAGGATCTCCCCTCTGCCATATCCCCAACACTCTTGCCTACTCCATTCAATGGTGCCAAAGGGTGATTGGTAAGAGGAAACTCCCACCTATGGGAAAAGGAGACTACTAGCACCATTTTCTTTAGCAAAGAACATACAGGACATGTATGCAAACTGTAGAGAGGTATTCCAGGGGGCATAATTGGAACTTATGGGTGGGGGGAGGCCAAGATGACTACCGATTGAAGCACACACTTAGACGCTCTCTCTGTGAATTCCTAAAGATTTTTTCTTATAAACAAATTACAATGCCACACACCAAAAGAAAGGCAAAACTCCAGCAAATACCGGCATCTTCACCAATACCTGAACAATGACAAGCACGGATAGAATCATTCTTCACGTCTCCCCTGCTTCAAGCACTGGAGGGAGGAGCTGCAGTAGATGAATGGCATGGAGTGAATGCCGGTGCTGTTGGTAGAAGAGACGTCGTTGAGCCCTGGTGCGCTGATATTACCAGTGCCACCATTCAAGACTTTGGATGAAGATTCTAACTTAATGGATTCACCATTTTCCTCAATCAGACAGCTAACCCACAAGAAAAAACCTGAGGCCCCAAGAAGGGTTGCCATTTTGTCACCGCCTTCGGAGAGTCCCCTGTTTCAGGATTCCATGGGCCTCATGGAGGCTCTCCAGGCATCTGAAGCTCTGAAGAATGGTAGAAACCCTATGGAATCAGGAGAAAAGGAATCTAAGGTATGCCTAACATTGTAACTGTCACTAAGCAAACCATCAGTAATAACACTAGATTCTATATGGAATGCCTTGTCTTCTTTAGAGAAAGCCATAATTTTCTTAACTCAAGTACTGAAGGAAACTAATGCTAAGACGTTGACTATAGAATCTCAAGTAACACATCTTGATACAAAAATTAAAGTTTTGGATACGAGAGTGTGACTATAGAAACAGCCCAGAGTAATTTGATTCAATCAGAGATCATTCATTCAAAGAAATTGGAAAATTTGGAAAACTCCTCAAGAATTTTGAATTTAAGGATTTTGAACTTTCCCTATTTGCATATGGTGTCTCCAAAGGACTTATTTAGGAATTTCCTTGCTCAAGTTCTCAAAATCCCAGATTAAGCGTTACCTGCTATTACAAAAATCTATTATTTGTCTTCATCCAAGGATGAAACATCAGGGAATCTACCTCAAGATGCCTCCTTAAATATTATGGATATTTTGGAACTAACCCAAGAAACTTTTATTTAAACAAGAAGGACATTACTTGTGACTTTTGCGTTTGTTTCAGAAAGAAATTCTGTGCTAAGATTTTTCTTTCGTAATCAATCACAATTATTTCATAGGCAGAAAGTTCAGATTTTCCCTGATATAACTAGGTCTACACAAGAACGACGAAAGAAATTTCTTTTGATGAGAAAAGAGGCGGTAACGCGAGGTGCTAGATTCTCTTTAAGATACCCATGTAAATGTCTTCTTCAATATCAAAATTCTAAATATCTTTGAGCCCTCCCAGTTAAGAGCATACCTAGACTCACACTCCTAAATTGAATTTCATGGGGGGACTGTCTAAGTTAATGCAGGGGATAACTTTGGAGATTTCTTTTTTTTTTATTTCCCCATTTTGCTCAGTAAACCCTTGGTCTCCCATTTTCCTATTTGTGGAGAGATTTGATATGTTTACACTGTACTTGTGGTAAATAATATTAAGAGAAATATTCTAGATTATGTATCTTATTTCTTTGGCATAAGCATATCCTGTGTTTATTTGGAAATTTAATAAAAATAAAATTATAAAAAAAGAATTTATTTATTTATTTTATTTATTTAAAATTTTTATATACCGACGTTCATCAATGATATCACATCGGTTCACAGTGAAACGCAAAATTGGAACTTATGTGCATATATTTTGTTTTTAAGAATTGTGCATAAGAACTTAAGAAGTGCCATGCTGGGGAAGACCAAAGTGCATTGAGCCCAGCATCCTGTCTAACAGTGGCCAGTCTGGGTCGCACGTTCCTGACATATCCCTAATAGTTGATCATAATAATGTATGCATGCAAGTTATGACCTTTGATGATGAGATGTAACTATAGGCGAGATCATTTGCATTCGTACTCAACTAATTACCTGAAGGATTTTCAAAGCGAATGTATATCGGTAAGTATGTTTTGAATATCCTGAGTAATGTCTGTGTGTTAGGGATATGCACTAGGGGTATGCATTCATTTGCAACATACTGGCAATCCGCAATGTATATGTCCATATTCATTGTATTTGTGCGGTCGCGAAACGTACTGCGACTCCCCAAGAATATAAAATATCATCCGTTCCATATGCTTGGCACGCTCACAGATTTCTTAGGGGCCATTTCAAATAGGAGAACACTATTTGGATGTATCCATAGCCAAAACCAGCCCTTTACTGTGAGTCATCAGTGACCTCCACAGTCCTGTCAGAGTGGGTCGGACAGGTTGGCAAGGAGAGCAGAATGCAATGTAGCAGCAAAAAGAATTTTTGCAATGCAGCCAATCGTGCTCTCACTCAATGGTCGGTGACACTTTTGCTGATGACCCAGCACTATATATACTTAAGCATGTGGCGTGCCACTCACTTTCTTTGCAGGGGTGACCTGGGGAGGTTGTCTCTGCAGAAGGTAGCTGCACTTAGAGCTAGTCTGAGTTCTCAAATCTGTATTCAATTGCTAGCTAGGCTAGCTACTTAGAAAAAGATATTTGTTCTGCATTTGGCTGCAGAGCCAGCTAGCCCTGTTTTTTTTTTTTAAGCACTTTTTTTAGTTCATCTGAGACGGTCTCTCTGTGCCACGAAGAGAAGCTGCTAGCAGTGGCATTTTGCTGCTTAATTCACCCCCTGAGGTAGGTTGCAAGCACCATTTGAGTGTTGTGGGTGGGAGAGATTTATTCAATTTCTAGCTAGTTTTCTAGAATTTCCATTGAAAAATATAATTCATTGATTTTCCTGCTGTGCCAATTCCAGCTTTTTTGTTAAATGCATTTTTTAATTGAACTTACTCAGTCTCTCTGTGCACTGGGCATCAGTGCCAGTGGGCACTGGGCAGTTTTGCAGACTCAAGTATATTAGGATAAGAACATAAGAAAATGCCATACTGGGTCAGACCAAGGGTCCATCAAGCCCAGCATCCTGTTTCCAACAGTGGCCAATCCAGGCCATAAGAACCTGGCAAGTACCCAAAAACTAAGTCTATTCCATGTAACCATTGCTAATGGCAGTGGCTATTCTCTAAGGGGCGGATTTTAAGAGCCCTGTTCGCCTAAATCCGCCCAAATCCGGGCGGATTTAGGCGAGCAGGGCGCTGCGCGCCGGTGAGCCTATTTTACATAGGCCTACCGGCGCGCGCAGAGCCCCGGGACTCGCGTAAGTCCCGGGGCTTTCAGAGGGGGGGCGTGTCGGGGGCGGACCCAAACCGCACAGTGTTTTCGGGGCGTGTCGGGAGCGTGTCGGGGGCGGGCCCGGGGGCGTGGGTATGGCCCAGGGCGGTCCGGGGCGTGGCCTCGACCTCAGTACCCGCCCCCAATTCGCGTCCCGGCGCGCTTGCGGCCCACTTGGCGCGCGGAGGATTTACGTCTCCCTCCGGGAGGCGTAAATCCCCCGACAAAGGTAAGGGGGGGTTTAGACAGGGCCGGGCGGGTGGGTTAGGTAGGGGAAGTGAGGGGAAGGTGAGGGGAGGGAACGGGGGTGGGCTGCGCGGCTCGGCGCACGCCGGCTATACGGAATTGATAGCCTTGCGCGCGCCGATCCAGGATTTTAGCGGATACGCGCGGCTACGCGCGTATCTACTAAAATCCCGCGTACTTTTGCTGGCACCTGATGCGCCAGCAAAAGTACGCCAAATCGCGCGGTTTGAAAATCTACCCCCAAGTTAACTTAATAGCAGGTAATGGACTTCTCCTCCAAGAACTTATCCAATCCTTTTTTAAATACAGCTATACTAACTGCACGAACCACATTCTCTGGCAACAAATTCCAGAGTTTAATTGTGCGTTGAGTAAAAAAGAACTTTCTCCGATTAGTTTTAAATGTGCCCCATGCTAACTTCATGGAGTGCCCCCTAGTCTTTCTACTATCCGAAAGAGTAAATAACCGATTCACATCTACCCGTTCTAGACCTCTCATGATTTTAAACACCTCTATCATATCCCCCCTCAGTCGTCTCTTCTCCAAGCTGAAAAGTCCTAACCTCTTTAGTCTTTCCTCATAGGGGAGTTGTTCCATTCCCCTTATCATTTTGGTAGCCCTTCTCTGTACCTTCTCCATCGCAATTATATCTTTTTGAGATGTGGCGACCAGAATTGTACACAGTATTCAAGGTGCGGTCTCACCATGGAGCGATACAAAGGCATTATGACATTTTCCATTTTATTCATCATTCCTTTTCTAATAATTCCCAACATTCTGTTTGCTTTTTTGACTGCCGCAGCACACTGCACCGACGATTTCAATGTGTTATCCACTATGACACCTAGATCTCTTTCTTGGGTTGTAGCACCTAATATGGAACCCAACATTGTGTAATTATAGCATGGGTTATTTTTCCCTATATGCATCACCTTGCACTTATCCACATTAAATTTCATCTGCCATTTGGATGCCCAATTTTCCAGTCTCACAAGGTCTTCCTGCAATTTATCACAATCTGCTTGTGATTTAACTACTCTGAACAATTTTGTGTCATCTGCAAATATGATTATCTCACTCGTCGTATTTCTTTCCAGATCATTTATAAATATACAAGCCGTAAAGCCCGTTAAAACGGGCTACATCCCTCTGTCTCTCACCTCCCCCTCATTCTCTCTCCCCTCACTCTTCACCACCCCCCCTCCCCCACCCACTCCTCTCCACCCTCCCTCTCCTCTCACTCAGTCCCCCCTCTCCCTCCCACTCAGTCCCCCCTCTCCCTCCCTCCCACTCACTCAGTCCCCCTCTCCCTCCCTCCCTCCCACTCACTCAGTCCCCCTCTCCCTCCCTTCACCCACCTCCATTTCCTCCCGGCGCCGTAAGCGCGACTTCCCGCAACCCTCACCCGGCTCCATTAACTCCTCCCGCTCCTGCCGGCAGATCTCGGGGGGGGGGGGGGCGCGGGAGTGACACCCCCCCCCCGAGATCTGCCGGCAGATCTCGGTGGGGGGGGGCGCGGGAGTGACACCCCCCCCCCCGAGATCTGCCGGCAGATCTGGGGAGGAGAAGCAGCGGCACCGCGCGCGCGCGCGGCGCCGCTGCTTCTCCTCCCGCTCCTGCGGCCCCACCGCCATTTTTTTTTTCTGATCGACATCCTTGCCCGCACATGCGCAGTAGAGCTGTGCTCTACTGCGCATTTGCGGGCCGTCGGTCACAGGCCATTTATAAGGTAGATTGAACAGTAAGGGTCCCAATACAGATCCCTGAGGCACTCCACTGTCCACTCCCTTCCACTGAGAAAATTGCCCATTTAATCCTACTCTCTGTTTCCTGGCTTTTAGCCAGTTTGCAATCCACGAAAGGACATCACCACCTATCCCATGACTTTTTACTTTTCCTAGAAGCCTCTCATGAGGAACTTTGTCAAACGCCTTCTGGGTGTCTGTGGGTGTCTGTGAAGCCAAACGCCTTCTGGGTGTTTGTGGGTGTCTGTGAAGCCAAATCCCCAGTGGGCCTCTTTTGTAGTTTCAAGTTCGATGTGGGCACACAATTTACATTAGTGCACATCAAGGCATTGTGCCTGTGAGCAGCCAGTTTTGCAGACTCAATTATATTGGGACAGTGGGTGTCTGTGAAGCCAAATCCCCAGTGAGTCTCTTTTGTAGTTACAAGCTTGGTGTGTGCATACAAATTACATTTTGCCTGAATCTTCTTTTTTTTTTTTTTTTTTTAAATTTAATCTTTATTAAATTTTCATAAATCATGACAATATATATCATATTAGAAATACGAATGGCTAAATATTTATACTAGTTGCTACAACCATATAAATTCAAAAGTAAAATACCTAAGCTTTTAATTAGACATTCTATGTACTATGAAGTAAAGGGAAACAATATTAGTTGAGCATATAAAAGTAATTATTACTACATAAATTTGGAAATTTTTACCCCATTATTCTACTTTTGCGAATACTTTATGTTCAGTGTCCTACTCCCCCAGTAGATTCTTAGCCTCCAAAAATCTTTTTAAGTCTACAGGTTCATGATAGGGATGTGAATCGTTTTTCGACGATTAAAATTATCGTCCGATAATTTTAATATCGTCTTAAACCGTTATGGAACACAATACAATAGAGATTCTAACGATTTATCGTTATAAATCGTTAGAATCGTGAGCCGGCACACTAAAACCCCCTAAAACCCACCCCCGACCCTTTAAATTAAATCCCCCACCCTCCCGAACCCCCCCCAAATGACTTAAATAACCTGGGTGTCCAGCGGCGGTCCGGAACGGCAGCGGTCCGGAACGGGCTCCTGCTATTGAATCTTGTTGTCTTCAGCCGGCGCCATTTCCAAAATGGCGCCGAAAAATGGCGGCGGCCATAGACCAACACGATTCCACGGCAGGAGGTCCTTCCGGACCCCCGCTGGACTTTTGGCAAGTCTTGTGGGGGTCAGGAGGCCCCCCCCAAGCTGGCCAAAAGTTCCTGGAGGTCCAGCGGGGGTCAGGGAGCGATTTCCCGCCGTGAATCGTTTTCCGTACGTAAAATGGCGCCGGCAGGAGATAGACTGCAGGAGGTCGTTCAGCGAGGCGCCGGAACCCTCGCTGAACGACCTCCTGCAGTCGATCTCCTGCCGGCGCCATTTTCCGTACGGAAAACGATTCGCGGCGGGAAATCGCTCCCTGACCCCCGCTGGACCTCCAGGAACTTTTGGCCAGCTTGGGGGGGGCCTCCTGACCCCCACAAGACTTGCCAAAAGTCCAGCGGGGGTCCGGAAGGACCTCCTGCCGTGGAATTGTGTTGTTCTATGGCCGCCACCATTTTTCGGCGCCATTTTGGAAAATGGCGCCGGCTGAAGACAACAAGATTCAATAGCAGGAGCCCGTTCCGGACCGCTGCCGTTCCGGACCGCCGCTGGACACCCAGGTTATTTAAGTCATTTGGGGGGGGTTCGGGAGGGTGGGAGATTTAATTTAAAGGGTCGGGGGTGGGTTTTAGGGGGTTTTAATGTGCCGGCTCACGATTTTACGATTTTTCACGATATTTTACCCCCCCAAACGGCAACAATACGATTCCCTCCCCCTCCCAGCCGAAATCGATCGTTAAGACGATCGAGGACACGATTCACCTCTCTGTTCTTGATTAGATATAATTCACATTGTTCAATTTTACCACACATTTAGAAGGATAACGAATCAACATTTGAGCCCCCTACTTTTTCTGCTAGTTGTTTTAAAAGCTAGAAATTCTCTTCTCCTGTTCTGGGTAGTTTCTGCTACATCCGGATAAATCCATATTTGTTGGTTATAAATATTTAACCGATCTATTCTAAAGAATAATTTTAATACCAAATCCCTATCTGAAGGAAAGATAAACTTACACAGGACAATGCCCCCTCTTTTGGACTATCTCCTCACTAGATCCCTCTAACAAGTCAGTAACATTCAATAGTCCTTGTTGTTGTTGTTGTTGATCTTGCTGATCGTGTTGATCTTCTTGTTTCTTTCCCTTCCTTTCGGGTAGGTAATAAATTTTGCCAAAGGCGCATAGATTCTTTTGAAATTTTCAGAACTGTTCCCATATATAGTTTGAATTGCTCCTGAACTGATATTCCCACAACCTGTGGGAAATTGATCACTCTCAAGTTTAAATATCATCAGTTCATTCTCTATTTTCTCCATTCTTTTTTGCTGTTGATTTTCCCTAAAATTAAACCTGTTTGAACTTTCTCTATCTTTTGAATTTTTCTGATCAATGTCCTGTATTCGTGTCTTCTGTACCTCATTTTGTTGTTCCATATTTGACATCCGGTTATTTACATCTGTAACTACATTGGTGAGAACAGTAATAGATTTTTCTAATGTCACTATTGCAGTCCAGACATTTTCCAATGTTATTTTTGGAGGTTTTTAGAATCCCCGTGGGTTACTGGCTCCTGAGTCCATTGCTCTTACCACACCATTGTGTGTATCAGAGCTATTACCCTCCTCAGAGGCACAAGACCCCACGTTTCCTCCTTCTTGTGTCTCTTTCTCCCCTGTGTTGGGGGGCTTTGATTCACAAAGTCCAGATGATAATGAACCAACATGGGGGGGGGAGGGTGTATTCGGCGCTCCCGGGCTTAAAGATAGAAATGAGGTAGGTGACGCCACTCCATGCTCTATGGTAGGCATCACAGCACCTCCAACATCGGGAGTTAATTCTGGGGCTGGATTGAAGAATTTTTCAATCTTTGATTGATTTTGAGAGGAGGTTACTGGGGAGGAGGTAATTGTCACCTCCCTCAGTTTCCCCTTCCTTTTTGTGTGTGGCATCTCTTATACCAACGAAAAAGTCACGAGGAAGTAAACTTCAATCCTATCCAAATAATTAACACTTGGTTCCCTTTAATGGAGGATCCGGAACTTCAAATTATAATAAAGGTATAGACTTACTGAGTGAAGATATTCTCGGAGGCTTCCAGGAACTTGGTTCTCAGTTCTCAAGCAAAGTGGCGTGCCGGCGTCAGCTGCGCGCCGCAGGGGTGTCTGTTCTTATAGCCCTTCCGCCGGCTCCACCCTGGAACGTCACACCCGGAAATCTTTAGCGATTCTTGTCGGGCAGAGAACTCTACCCCGAACTCGAGCAAGAAATTCAAGGTAATAATTGATATCCTTCTCCTCGGGGTTTGAATCGCAGGGGGGGTCTGTTCTTATAGCCCTTCCGCCGGCTCCGCCCTGGAACGTCACACCCGGAAGTCTTTAGCGATTCTTGTCGGGCAGAGAACTCTACCCCGAACTCGAGCAAGAAATTCAAGGTAATAATTGATATCCTTCTCCTCTTGCCTGAATCTTCTGTTTTAATGTAAACCGGTATGATTTGTATATTATACAAGAATGTCGGTATATAAAAATTAAAAAAAAAAAAAAATCAAGGCACTGTGTCCGTGGGCAGCCAATTTTGCAGACTCAAGTATATTGGGACAGTGGGTGTCCTGAAGCCAAATCCCCTGTGAGCTTCTTCTGAAGTTACCACTTTGTTGTGTGCACACAAATTACATTAGTGCACATTAAGGCACTGTGCCCGTGGGCAGCCAGTTTTGTAGACTCAAGTATATTGGGGCAGTGGATGTCTGTGAAGCCAAATCCCCAGTGGGCCTCTTTTGTAAATAATTCTTTTAATTGAAATCCCTAGTAGACAGTGACATTAAATCCATAATGTCAGGGAAAGCTAGATGTGGATGAGTGATTGGGACTGGCAGAGGAAGTACTTCAAAAAGCACTAGTGCCAGTCCCCCATTGAAGTTAAAAAGGGACCTGTTGCAATCTAAACTCTTTGGAGCAGCAGGCAGTTCCATCCGGAAAAAAGTGAAATCTAAACATGATGCATCACCACCACCTGTTTCTGACCCTGTAGTTTTGGAGGTGAGGGAAGGGGAGGCTGAGTCATGCAAGACAAAATGGCGACACCCAAAAGCAGCAGTGCAACAGCAGTCTCGACTTAGAGTTGACAATGTAGCTCAGGCACTGTTTGCTTCTGATTCCGATGAAGAATCATCTTGTGTGGGATTCTCATCAGAAATGGAAGAAGTAATAGCTGACAAAGGTTTAGGAGGATCCGTTAGTCCTGTCTTAGCCTCCACTTCAATGCTGCAGGGGAGAGATGAAACTGATGATGATGAGGAGGACGAGCAGTCAGCACAGGCACAGAATGTGACTGATGCCCCTGGCATTGCTTCTCAGGGTGCACCTACTACTTCAGCTCCAGTGCCAGCATCCACCCCCAAGGCTATACAGAAGGGAAGATCACGAATCTGTGATCTGGAGCTACTTTAAAGTGATGGAGGACCTGTGTTTTCTTCAGTGTAATTACTGTGGCAGGGCTATTACCAGAGGCAAGCAAATGGGACATCTATCTCATTTTGGCATGATGCATCATATGAAGAGGCAACACCCAACAACAGTACTGCCATCTGGAGAAGGTGGCAGTACCAGTCAGGGGACCCCTTCCAAGCAGAGTAAAGTGGCTGAAAAGGAGCAGAGTCACCTCACGCCCTCAGCCCCTTATAGCAGTCAGGTGGCAGGCCAGCAACCCCCTGACATGTGGAAGAAGCGACAACCCACCATGGAGGAAATGGGGTAGAGTGTGGTAATGCTATCCCGGGGTAGGAGACAGGCAGCCTCAAAAGTTGTAGCCAGGAGCATTGAGGAAATGATTGCCCTTGATGACCAGCCCTTGCAGATAGTGGAGAATGTGGGTTTCAAGCATTTCTGAAGGTCATACTTCCAAATTAAAAAGTCCCCCCCCAGAACCACATTTAGCAGAAAGGTCATCCCCAGCCTGTATAAGCAGTGTCACAGTCGCATCTAAGCGCTGATAGCTAAGGCAGAGGGGAGTGTGCATTTCACCTGTGATATCTGGACCGCCATGAATGCTGCACACTCTTACCTCTCCCTGACAGCACACTGGTGGGACCTGACTGAGGCAGGGGCAGGCAGTAGCTCTATTAGTGAACAAGTATGAGGGTGGATGTGGGCTTTACTGCACACCCACCTGACGGACCAGGCCCACACTACAGCCAATACTCTAGCATGCATCAGAAAGATGCTGAAGGGCTGGCAACTACACCAGTGAGACAGGAATCCTCAGCCAGGGTTCTTTGTCACAGACAATGGTGCAAACATTGTTAAGGCAATAAACGACAGGCACTTTAACAACATCCGATGTTCTTCACAACCTGGTAGTGAAAGTCATCTCTGGGGTTGGAGTCCAATCACCAAGTGAATGAATACCTGCATACATTAATACAGATGTGCAGGAACATAGCAGCGCACTTCCACAGAAGTGTGAAGGCGGGGCAGGTTCTCTGAAAAAAGCAGATTGATTTGCAGATGCCTCACAAGCGTCTCATTCAAGACATTGCCACCCGGTGGAATTCCACCTTTATGATGCTGCAGAGGTTAGTGGAGCTGCAGACACCCCTTCATGAACTTTCTGGTTCAATGGACATAGGTGTGCAGAATCCCCTAAGGTATCATGATTGGTTAGTCATGAGTCAGCTGGTAAAACTTCTGCAGTCCTTCAAGGATGTCACGGAGGAGCTGAGTTCCAGAAGTGCAACCTTGGCTGACATCATCCCTATAGATAATTTCCTGGATGAAAATTTGGAGGGCTTTAAACAGGAAGAGGAAATGACAGCTGAGGTGCTGCATTGTCTGGACGTTTTGCACCAGCAGGTAGAAGAGAGATTAAGGCCTTTAACAGAAGACCAGACATACATGCTCGCCACAGTCTACTACTTAAGTTAACAGTTAACACATTACTACTACTTAAGTTAAGTTAAGTTAAGTTAACAGTTAACACATTACTACTACTTAAGTTAACAGTACCTGTACATATCCCTACTGTACATAGTCTCCCTCTATTCTATTTTATCTTTGTTTTATATTTCATTTGATATGCCTTTTCCCCTCCCTCCCTATGACCTTCCTCCCCCCTTTTTGTTATTGCTCCATTTTGGTTCATTTTGTATTCTGAATCTTGTTTCTGCTATCAATGTTATATTGTTATTTTGTTATTTTGTTATATTGATATATTGTTATATTGTTTTATATTGTTTTATTGTATTTCCCGCCTGAGTTCTTTGTAAACCGGCATGATGTGTTTCACGAATGTTGGTAAATAAAAGTTAATAAATAAATAATAAAATAAAAGTCTGTGATCCCCGTGTGAAAGGGAAACTCGCCCTACAGTACGATTGTCTCCTACTGGTGAAGAACCTGCTGATAGCAAAAGTCCATGAACAGGAGCGCCATAGGCAGATTATGTGTGAAGTAGAGGAGGAAACAGCGGGCACTTCAGAGAGTTGTGCCAGCACAAGCAGCAGCAGCACTCTGTCAGCGACAGCTAGTACCTCCTCCTCCTCTACTTCAGAACGTCAAAGTCATGTTGCCCATAAAGATTCATCTTTTGTGCTACAGGCTAGAGAGAAAGCAGCTGGCATGAGTGACTCTCAGCCCACCCAAGCAAAGGAGACACCAGCATAGCTGTCAGTGACATGGTATCTCTCAGAGCCTACAGTGGACATGCAGACAGATCCGCTGGCATATTGGGCACACAAGTCCACTGTCTGGCCACAAATAGCCAAAGTGGCTCAGGGATATCTGTCATGTCCACCAACCAGTGTGCCCAGTGAATATGTCTTTTCAATGACAGGGGATATCATGAGCCCTCACCGCTCAAGGCTGGCACCAGAGTTGATGGAAATGCTAGTGTTTTTGAAAGTAAACCTGCCTTTGCTTGGGTTTCCAAATGTTCCCTGTGAATGGCAAGATGAATAAAAGCAATTGAAAGCCTTGCAGCAGCTCCAACTGCCTCCTATGCTCCAGATAATATAGGCACTACAGCCATGTACCTGACCTGAAACACTGTGCCTGTCCGTCCACTGTCAAGGTGTACGGCCCTACAAGGGCCTGACTTGAAACGCTGTGCCTGTCCGTCCACTGTCCAGGTCATAGATTCCTACAAGGGCCTGACCTGTAATGCTGTGCCTGTACATCCACATTTGGAATGTAAGAACATTAAAAGCTGACTTAAGATGTTTGGAGCTTGCATATTTCATATGCTCAATATTTTTCATGACCTTGCCAACAGTAATGTTTCTAGTACTATCAAAAACTGGTGGTAGTTGTACTCTAGTTCATCCGCTGTGTTCCCATTGTTTACAGAGGCACTGTGTAAACCACAAAGTCAACATAGGTTGATATTGTAGATTTGGACTTGAGTAGTGGTTTTCTTATTTCTGAGAGCTCTTCGTGTTCCTTTGTTATCAGCTGAAGTTCATAAGTACAGTTAATAGCTTCTGGGTATTCACAAATAACCTCCAGCTCAATTCTTGCTGCACAAATGGCAGTCTCTATTGCTCTAAAAGCATCCTCTGTTGAATTATCTTTCAGAAATGAAAAAGATGCCATTTTCATCTGGCAGTGAACCAGTTCAGGAAGAAGTTACAGGTCAAACCACAACATACCTGCACAAAGGAAATCCTCTAATGCTGTGCCTGTCCATCTAGGCTTTACGTCTCTACGAGGGCTTGACCTCGAAAGCTGTGCCTGTCTGTCCAGGCCTTATGTCCCTACGTGGGCTTGACCTCTATCCTTGTATGCTGTGCCTATCCGTCCAGGCCTTATGTCCCTACATGGGCTTGACCTCTATCCTCAAATGCTGTGCCTGTCCGTCCAGGCCTTATGTCCCTATGTGGGCTTGACCTCTGTCCTTGAATGCGGTACCTGCCTGTTCATCCAGGCCTTATGTCCCTACAAGTGTTTGACCTCTATCCTTGAATGCTGTGCCTGTTTGTCCAGGCCTTATATCCCTACATGGGCTTGCCTTCTGTCCTCGAATGCTGTGCCTGCCTGTTCGTCTAGGCCTTATGTCCCTAAGAGGGCTTGACCTCAAACACTGTGCCTGTCCGTCCACATTTGAAATGTAAGAACATAAAAAGGTGACTTAAGATGTTTGGAGCTTGCGTATTTCATATGCTCAATAGTTTTCATGACCTTCATAATATGGGCCATGTTCCCTAAATCTTTCCTAGGTGTCAACATTAATGTTTCTTCTAGTACTATCGAAAACTGGTGGTAGTGGCACTCTAGTTCATCCTTTGTGTACAAGGGGTACAAAGTCAACATAGGTTGATATTGTAGATTTGGGCGGGAAATGACATCAGCGCTTCTTTTGGTCCTAACGGCTGAACCCTCGTTGCAAAGGGAAGCCTCAGTCTCTGGCAATTCAAACTACTAATCCTACACAGCATGGATCCTTAAATAAAACAAACAATTTTCTTTAGTTTCATGGCAGAGAAGAAAACTTCCTCCGTCTTGCTCATGAAGTCATTATCTGTTTGCAAATGCTTAAATCCTATCAATTTGTACCATTATACACTCTAGGGGCCAACCCATTCCAGGGAGCCCTTTCCTGCTCAAAGGAAAGGGAACTCTCCCTGGGTGTAGCAGCCTATCTCTTAGCACCTGTTGACCCATGTTCAGAATGAGAAAAGAGCTCCAAGTTATTTAGACTGCAGCAAACACAGTGAGACCATGCTCCACATCGCCACGCTTTGAAGGCTCGTGCTTCACTCTAGGGGCCAACCCATTCCAAGGAAGCCCTTTCCTGCTCAAACGAAAGGGAACTCTCCCCGGGTGTAACCAGCCTGTATCTACCCTCTGACCCATGTTGAACCGTTGTTTACATGGAAACCTCCTCCGCCTCATCCTTGAAAATTCTCGTTTGTATATCTGCTAACTCAACCAGATTTTAAAAGACCAGCGAGAACTCACTAGATGCCAGTGGAAGTACCCCACTCTAGGGGCGAACCCATTCTAGGGAGCCCTTTCCTGCGCAAAGGAAAGAGAACTCTCCCCGGGTATAGCCAGCCTGTATCTACCCTCTGACCCATGTTGAACCGCTGTTTACATGGAAACCTCCTCTGCCTCAGCCTTGAAAATTCTCATTTGTACATCTGCTAACTCCATCAGATTTTAAAAAACCAGCGAGAGCTCACTAGACGCCAATGGAAACACCCCACTCTAGGGGTGAACCCATTCTAGGGAGCCCTTTCCCTCTGCCACTCTGCCTTGCTGCCATACACCAGATGACTCACTCAACTCCTTGTGGTGTTCTTGCCACTATCATGGTTGCTCAGTGTGTTGGTGCTGGTCTTTCTGCTTTCTATGTTCCCCCTTCATTGTGCTGTAGGATGTTGATGTCACTTATCTTGCCGGTTTGCCTGACATGCTGCCTTCGAGGGTTCATGCATCTGTTATCAGTGCTCTCTTTTGAAGCTGTGGTGTGTTTTTGACACTCTCACTGCTGCTTTGCACCTCTATTAAAGCACTCTTGCCACTCCTGGTACCCCTTTGCCCTATAAAGTACCTTAGGCTATTCATGCCACTTTGTTGCCACTTTGCCACAGTCTAAGTACCTTGGATATCTTTTCTTGTTCTGATGATTGCTCCCAGAAGTTTCATCAAAATTGATAAGAAACCCCCAATTCTGCAGCCAAAAATAGGCTGCAAACATTTCCCCCATTGACTTTAATGGGAATCAGAAAATTAATAAAACTTATCAACAGATCGGGACCACCATTGAACGAATGCAACGTATTTGGGTCGCGACAAATACGAATACCGAATCGGATGAATCCGTCCCTTCTGCACATCCCTAATGTGCACAAAAAACATTTTCATTTTGGTTCATTTTTTTCATTTGTCTTCCAATTTGTTTCATGCTTATTTTGATTCTTTTCATTTGCTACATCAAATTAATCATTAAATAACACCCCCCCAAAAAAAAAAAAATACAGGGCCTCTTTAGGCTCCTTTGCAACTTCCTCAGGTTCTAAGTTCATCCCGGGACCTCCCTTGGGACCCTCTACTCCTCTCGACTTCTGCTAATAACTCAGGAGCAGGGCTGGGCCAGGGCCTCCCCTGACTGAGCTGAGTCAAACCCAGCTGGGGGCCTCCATGGACCCCTTTGCTCTCCCTCCCCTTGTACAGAAACTGAAGCAATGGCTGGGGTCTCCTCAGCTCTCAATTAGCCATTTTGTGGGGATCTTCATCTTCAAACAGAGCAGAAAGATCCCCAGTTACTCCTGCTCCACCAGCTTCTTCTTTAAAACTGATGCTGGCCAGTCAAAAGACCAGTGCAATTTTCTTGATTTCAAACTTGGTGTTGGTCTCAGGGCAAGTTGCTGTCATTTATACAGAGGAAGCTTACAAGGCAAAAGTGACTTGGGATCCTTCTGCTCCTATTAAGGATAAAGACCCTCATTAAAGAAGTAAGAGGGGACAGGGGAAGGCCTGACCCTAGCTTTGGATTCTTTTCATGGGGTAGGGGTTTTAAGAGCCCAGAGAGGCCCCCGCTGATCTTAGCTAAGCCCAAGCCAAGGAGGCCCTGGCCCTAGCCCCCAAGTTATTGGTGAGGATGGAGGGAGTATAGGAGCCTGGGGAGGCCCTGGAATGTCTTAGGATCTAAGAAAGCAGTGGAGGGCCCAGTGAGGCCCATTTTAAATTGTTGTTTAAATTTTTGAGAAACAAAAACAAAAATATTTGAAAACAAATGGATATTTTTGGGGTCATCCCATATAGAGTGCTGAAAAACATTCATTGAAAAATGAATGCACATCCTTTCTGAAGTAATGCATAAGCAGACTTTTTTTTTTTTAATTTTATTTTTCAGATTTTTAAAAAATCACAGCAAGTATAAAACTTACTTACAGAAAAGAAAGATGCAATTAATCTAGATTTCAACCATTTACAATGCTGAAACATTTTATAACATCTCATCTGTTAGATACATTATTGCATTTCATCGTACGAAACATGTGGCTGTGGGGACAGAAATTTAAGGAAGTTCAAAAACAAGAATCTAACATGCAAGAATAAGCTTTACGTAGTTAAAGGTACTAGTATTATCTTTTAGTTCCATATTAAGGCTTAACTATGGAGGGAGCTATTACTCTCCTAGCGTTAAGAAAGTATTTTAACTGTTCAGGATATTGGAAACATATATATCTTTCCCAGACCTAACAACACACTTACATGGGTATTTCAATACATAGGAAAAGCCCAAGGCTAATACTTGGGGTCTCATTACGAGGAACTCACGTCTCCTAGTTTGGGTAATGGGTGCATAATCAGGAAACACACGTATATTTACCCCCCGAAACTGGTTCTGAATATTTTTGAAGTACCGTTTCATTATATCATTTAAATCTTTTTCTACAATGAAAGATACCATTAAAGTAACTGTTTCATAAAATTCCATTGTTGAATCCTCTAGGAATCTTGTTAGATTCCCTTCATTAGTCTGCAAGACATTCCTATTTTTATTCGATGTAGGTATATAATACAATTTATTCACTTGAGGGATTTCTCCCTCTTGGAATTTCATATTTTCAACAAAATATTTTTTCAACGTTATATACGGAAGTTCACCAACAATTTTTGGAAAATTGAGGAATCTTAAATTTAAATGTCTAGAGTAGTTTTCCATATATTCCAACCTCCTTGAAATCGTAGTAATATCTTTTATAATCTTTACATTGCATTCCTGATTTCTTTTTACTTCAGCCTCCATCAATCCCAGCTTAGTTTTTATATCTTCTATCTGGGTTTCACATGACGATACTTTCTGCTCAACAATTTCCAAATTGACCTGAAAGTTTCCAATCACATTCACTAATGCCGCCATAATATCCCATATTGCTTCTAAGGTAATTTTCTCTGGCTTAGAAGGCATTTGAAAACGGGGTTTTACTGCAAACTCACCCATTTTTAACACCGGTGATATTCCGGCCAGGCTATTTTCCCTCTCCTGTGTTGAAGCAGTGCCTCTCAATATTCCATTGTCCTCACTCCGAATCGGGGTAGATACGGGGGGCACATCCTTATTTTCTGCCCCTGAGGTTCCGGGGACCTCTAGTTCTTGCTTCGGCGTTTCATCATCCACCGCCCTCTGACCTCCCTGCGCCGAGCCCAACAGCAACACGTCATGTGCCTGCGCCTCAGCGGCCTCTGGGCGTGAGGGGGAAAAAGCAATCTCGGGTTTACGAGGAACAGGGGGGCTGAGAGTCACATCTTCTGGAGAAACCAGTGCTTCCTTGATAGATCTCTCAACGGAGTTCGCTCCCCCAACTTCGAGGACCTTCACAGACGCGTAAGTTGTAATCAAATGCTGTGCTGCCATAAGCTCTGTATCTGAGGGATAGATACGGAGCTTACCCTTCCTTTTCGCGGGCATCTTTAGCAAGAAAAAAATTCAAACAGCGGAGCTCAGCGTACTAGCGTCTGCCTACGCTGCCATCTTGCCCCCAAATGCAGACTTTATTGTTATGCAGGAAGTCATAAAATTACCCTCCGTATGTACAGATATAGATAAGAATGCAAGGCAAGCAGTTAATGAATGCAAAATAAAGAGCTCCCAACAGCCTCTTCTATCCTCCCGTCCAGCTATACTAATACACACAAGACTTTACACATTCAGAATATGGAACAAGATACCTCTAGCACCTTGCCTGGAAACCTGTTACCTTATCTTCTGGAAATAGGTCAAAGCTTGGCTGTTTAGCCAGGCTTTCCCTTAGATTCTACAGTAGAAACTCATCCTCCAGTTTCTGCCCAATGAAGTCCTCCTAGCCACTAATCCCACAAAGTTTGCATACTACATCTGTCCAACTAGTGTTTAATATACTTCTTAACTAAATAAATGAAAAGTATACCCAATGTATGTACTTCCTTACTCCTATATATTGTATACCACTTCTTATCTATTTATTTGCAATTTATCTCATAGTTGTATGTTCACTTTACTTATGTACTCAGTGCCTTGTTACTTTATGTTATCCACCTTGGACCTACCACTATGAAAAGACAGAATATCAAATGATTATAAATGAATACGTAAATAAATACAACTGGTGGTGTAACAAGCCTTAAAGATCGCATAGTGCCATTACCAAAATGTTCCAAGTTTCTGCTAATGCAATGTTATTGCAAATTAGTTTGCAACTGAATTTAAAAGCTTGCATGCAAAATAACCTTTTTTTTAAATCAAAGTTTGAGCTCCTCTTATAAAACTTTCCAGGACAGTTTTGTTGACTTCCTGTCTGCCTGTCTTTTCACTGTGGGAAATTCATTTTCTTGCCTCTTGGCTTCCTTGAGGGTGGAGTCTGATGCTAGTGCTATATATAGTACCTACCTTGGACCTGCTCACTTTAATGCAATACTTGAATGCACTTCTCTTCATTATTGTCATGTGGTGTGAGAAATTCATCTATTGCTACATTTTTCTTCCTAGTGCTGCACAGTGCTATTTAGCGATAGCGCCAGAATGATAAATGAAGTTTCATTTCCTATGCTCAAAGCATGGAAGAAAGACATTTATTTGATGTCATACCCAAACGGGATAGCTTTTGAAGGAATTAGGGGATAATAGAGAATGAAGAACAATGAGACCCCAATGGTAGCAGGGTAAAGATGAGATACCTGGAGTAAAAAAGGAATTAAATATAAGAGCCATAACAGAAAACCTGTAGAAAAGAGAAAATGAAATCTATTGGCTCTTAATATATTTGGCAGTTCTTCCATACACTGATGACATGAAAATACTGAAAAGACTTAACAGCTGAATGAGCTTTATATGGTTTTCAAATAGGATAATTTCCTAAACTAGGGTTACCTTATTGTTAAGACTGTGAGGAAGCCTGTCTTATGGCTAAGCAATGGTTCTAATTACTTTGATTTATGTATATTAACATTGAAGATTTTGTCTCAAATATATACATTCGCATGAGAAGACACCTATTCCATTTTCTTTACATTCTTTGCTAAGTTTGTACATGACAATTATGTTAATTTGTAGATGGCATTAACCTTCCTTTTATAAAACACCTGCTTATATTTCACATCAATTGATGTATAAATTTGGTATTCCATTTCCAAACGCTATGCAGCTGCATGCTAATTATACCAGATTTATGCACAGCGAGAACTGTTGAAAGATGTTATACAATACAAGCTCATGTTCACATATTCAAAGCACCCTGAATAATTTTACTTGCTTATTTGAAGTCTGTCTGCTCTGAAGATATGAAGGGAAATCCAAGGAAAAAGGGGAAGGCAGGTGAAGAAACATTACAGTAAAAATATAATCCATTAGCTATCAAGAGATCCAACCTTCTTTGTAACATGGAGGAATTCAAATTACAAATTAGGTTAATCTTCCATCATAACGGCACTCAGAAAATTTTAAAAGTGAGAGACATACACGCATCGGTGTTACTGAAAGTTAGATATATGGAAAAAAAACAATTGCTTCAATGGCTTTCAATGTCAAAGACTGATAAAAGTGTTGAGAATTTTGTTGCTAAACTTTAACATAATTCATACATCCACATAAGATGAATAACAATCAGAGCTCACTAAGTACTGGGTATATGCATTTTCTGTCCTCATGATAATTTAAAGAGTACTACTATAAATGTAGCTATTTTGTATTAAATGTATATTTCTTATTGTTTAAGGGCAGGAATGTGCAGCAGGAAAAATGTGTATTGTTTCAAAATTTGTTTTGTGGGGATCCCAATTCCTTTCTATAATTTCAAAACAAAAAAAAATCATTTTTTAGTTTGATTTGTTTTCAGTTGCCATTAAAGACAATGGGGGAAGCATTACGGTAATTTACAGCCTATATTGGGCTCCAGAACAGGGGTTCTCTAATCAATTGTCTTAAAACTTGAGGGAAGAAAGCAACAGAAAGGGGAAAGAACTTCATGGTACCTAGAAAGACTGAAGAGAGTGGAAAGTGACACCAAAAGTGGCATGAATAGCCTACGACTCTGTAAAGGGGCAAAGGGATACCAGCTAGGGATGTGAATCGTTTATCTGATGATTGAAAATATCGGAAGATATTTTCAATCTCATCAGCACTGGATGGCCCGTGCCATTTTTAAAGATGGAGCCGGCCGTCCATTGCTCCTACCATGTGACAGGGGCCGGCCAATGGCACGGATACCCCTGTCACATGGTAAGGGCAAAGGGCCATCGGCGCCATTTTGTTTACTGGCAGCCGACAGCTCGAGAGTGGGAGATCGCTCCTGGGACCCCTGCTGGACCACCAGGTACTTTAAAAAAGTTTGGGGGGGTCAGAAGGGTGGGGGATTAGAAATAATTAAATTTAAAGGGTCAGGGTGGGGGGGGGTTTGGTACGAGACAGCCGATTAAAACTGGTAAGAACCGCCGGAACGAAGATTTCCTTGCGGGTTTTTACCCAAACTCGATACCGGAAACGAGTCTGGTACCGATTCACATCCCTAATACCAGCAATGTCAGGAATTTACCATGTCACTGTAAGAGGTGCAAAGAAGCTGAAAATGAGGGAAGAATACACAAGACTCCAAAACAGGGCATCAGCAAGAGTGACATGAGCCCTTGGTGGCATCTCAAGTGGCACTGGCGAATTGGTACACAAAGTGGCATTAGCATCCTCAGGCAGCATAAAGGGGAACAAAGCAGAAAAGGTGGCAGGAAAACCTCCAAGGCATGCATGCATAAAGGGGCCAAGCAGCACAAGCAGTAGCTTCATGACTTCAAAGCTCCATTAGAGGTGCAAAGTAGGGATGTGAATCGTTTTAGGACGATTAAAATTATCGTCCGATAATTTTAATATCGTCTTAAACCGTTATGGAACACAATACAATACAGATTCTAACGATTTATCGTTATAAATCGTTAGAATCGTGAGCCGGCACACTAAACCCCCCTAAAACCCACCCCCGACCCTTTAAATTAAATCCCCCACCCTCCCGAACCCCCCCCCCAAATAACTTAAATAACCTGCGGTCCAGCGGCGGTCCGGAACGGCAGCGGTCCGGAACGGGCTCCTGCTCCTGAATCTTGTCGTCTTCAGCCGGCGCCATTTTCCAAAATGGCGCCGAAAAATGGCGGCGGCCATAGACGAAAAAGATTGGACGGCAGGAGGTCCTTCCGGACCCCCGCTGGACTTTTGGCAAGTCTCGTGGGGGTCAGGAGGCCCCCCACAAGCTGGCCAAAAGTTCCTGGAGGTCCAGCGGGGGTCAGGGAGCGATTTCCCGCCGCGAATCGTTTTCGTACGGAAAATGGCGCCGGCAGGAGATCGACTGCAGGAGGTCGTTCAGCGAGGGTTCCGGCGCCTCGCTGAACGACCTCCTGCAGTCGATCTCCTGCCGGCGCCATTTTCCGTACGAAAATGATTCGCGGCGGGAAATCGCTCCCTGACCCCCGCTGGACCTCCAGGAACTTTTGGCCAGCTTGTGGGGGGCCTCCTGACCCCCACGAGACTTGCCAAAAGTCCAGCGGGGGTCCGGAAGGACCTCCTGCCATCCAATCTTTTTCGTCTATGGCCGCCGCCATTTTTCGGCGCCATTTTGGAAAATGGCGCCGGCTGAAGACGACAAGATTCAGGAGCAGGAGCCCGTTCCGGACCGCTGCCGTTCCGGACCGCCGCTGGACCCGCAGGTTATTTAAGTTATTTGGGGGGGGGGTTCGGGAGGGTGGGGGATTTAATTTAAAGGGTCGGGGGTGGGTTTTAGGGGGTTTTTAGTGTGCCGGCTCACGATTCTAACGATTTATAACGATAAATCGTTAGAATCTGTATTGTATTGTGTTCCATAACGGTTTAAGACGATATTAAAATTATCGGACGATAATTTTAATCGTCCTAAAACGATTCACATCCCTACTTTGCACCTCTAATGGAGCTTTGAAGTCATGAAGCTACTGCTTGTGCTGCTTGGCCCCTTTATGCATGCATGCCTTGGAGGTTTTCCTGCCACCTTTTCTGCTTTGTTCCCCTTTATGCTGCCTGAGGATGCTAATGCCACTTTGTGTACCAATTCGCCAGTGCCACTTGAGATGGACCCGCAGGTTATTTAAGGTCAAGCCCTTCTATGGACATAAATCCTGGATGGACAGGCAGGCACAGCATTCGAGGATAGAGGTCAAGCCCTTGTAGGATGTAAGGCCTGGATGGACAGACAGTGGCACAGCATTCGAGGATAGAGGTCAAGCTCTCGTAGGGACGTAAAGCCTGGAAGGACAGGCAGGCATAACATTAGAGGATAGAGGTCAAGCCCTTGTAGGGATGTAAGGCCTGGACGGACAGGCAGTGGTACAGCATTCGAGGATAGAGGTCAAGCTCTCGTAGGGACGTAAAGCCTGGAAGGACAGGCAGGCACAACATTAGAGGATAGAGGTCAAGCCCTTCTATGGACATAAATCCTGGATGGACAGGCAGGCACAGCATTTGAGGATAGAGGTCAAGCCCTTGTAGGGACATAAGGCCTGTAGGAACAGGCAGAGGCACAGCCATCGAGGATAGAGGTCAAGCCCTCGTAGGAACATAAAGCCTGGACGGAAAGACAGGCACAGCATTTGAGGATAGAGGTTAAGCCGTCGTAGGGACGTAAGGCCTAGATGGGCAGGCAGGCACAGCATTCAAGGATAGAGGTCAAGCCCTCATAGGGACATAATGCCTGGACGGACAGGCACAGCATTAGAAGTCAAGCCCTTTTAGGGACATAAGGCCTGGACGGACAGGCACGGCATTAGATGTCAAGCCCTTGTAGGGACGTAAGGCCTGGATGGACAGGCACAGCATTCGAGGATAGAGGTCAAGCCCTCGTAGGGACGTAAATCCTGGATGGAAAGGCAGGCACAGCATTCGAGGATAGAGGTCAAGCCCTTATAGTGACATAAAGCCTGGACGTACAGGCAGGCACAGCATTCGAGGATAGAGGTCAAGCCCTCGTAGGGATGTAAGGCCTGGATGGACAGGCACAGCATTAGAATTCAAGCCCTTTTAGAGAGATAAGGCCTGGACAGACAGGCACGGCATTAGAGGTCAAGCCCTTATGGGGACATAAGGCCTGGATGGACAGGCACAGCATTCGAGGATAGAGGTCAAGCTGTCGTAGGGATGTAAAGCCTGGACAGAAAGGCAGGCACAGCATTTGAGGATAGAGGTCAAGCCGTCATAGGGATGTAAGGCCTGGACGGACAGGCAGGCACAGCATTAGAGGACAAGCCCTTTTAGGGATATAAGGCCTGGATGGACAGGCAGGCACAGCATTCGAAGATAGAGGTCAAGCCCTTGTATGGACATAAAGCCTGGATGGACAGGAAGGCACAGCATTCGAGGATAGAGGTTAATCCCTTGTAGGGACATAAAGCCTGGACATCCAGGCAGGCACAGCATTAGAGGATAGAGGTCAAGCCATTGTAGGGACATAAGGCCTGTAGGGAGAGGCAGTGGCACAGCATTTGAGGATAGAGGTCAAGCCCTCATAGGGACATAAAACCTGGACAGAAAGGCAGTCACAGCTTTTGAGGATAGAGGTCAAGCTGTTGTAGGGATGTAAGGCCTGGACGGGCAGGCAGACACAGCATTCGAGGATAGAGGTCAAGCCCTCGTAGGGACGTAATGCTTGGACGGACAGGCACAGCATTAGAAGTCAAGCCCTTTTAGGGACATAAGGCCTGGATGGACAGGCACGGCATTAGAGGTCAAGATCTTGTAGGGATGTAAGGCCTGGATGGACAGGCACAGCATTCAAGGAGAGAGGTCAAGCCATTTTAGGGACATAAATCCTGGATGGACAGGCACAGCATTAGAGGATAGAGGTCAAGCCCTTGTAGAGACATAAAGCCTGGACAGACAGGCATGCACAGTATTTGAAGATAGAGGTCAAGCCCTTGTAGGAACATAAAGCCTGGATGTACAGGCAGGCACAGCATTCGAGGATAGCGGTCAAGCCTTGCAGGGACATAAAGTCTGGACGTACAAGCAGGCACAACATTAGAGGATAGAGGTCAAACCCTTGTAGGGACGTAACGCCTGGATGGACAGAAAGTGGCACAGCATTTGAGGGTAGAGTTTAAGCTCTTGTAGGGACATAAGGCCTGGACGGACAGGCACAGCATTAGAGGTCAAGCCCATTTAGGGACATAAGGCCTGGACGGACAGGCAGACACACCATTCGAGGATAGAAGTCAAGCCCTTGTATAGACATAAAGCCTGGATGGACAGGCTGGCACAGCATTTAAGGATAGAGGTCAAGCCCTTGTAGGGACATAAAGCCTGGATGTACAGGCAGGCACAACATTAGAGGATAGAGGTCAAGCTCTCATAGGGACATAAATCCTGGAAGGACAGGCTGGCACAACTTTAGAGGATAGAGGTCAAGCCCTCGTAGGGATGTAAAGCCTAGACAGACAGGTAGGCACAGCATTAGACGATAGAGGTCAAGCCTTTATATTGACATAAAGCCTGGACGTACAGGCAGGCACATCATTAGAGGATAGAGGTCAAGCTCCTAGGGATGTAAAGCCTGGATGGAAAGGCAGGCACAGCATTTGAGGATAGAGGTCAAACCGTCGTAGGGACGTAAGGCCTGGATGGGCAGGCAGGCACAGCATAAGAGGATAGAGGTCAAGCTCTCATAGGGACGTAAGGCTTGGACGGACAGGTACAGCATTAGAAGTTAAGCCCTTTTAGGGACATAAGGCCTGGACAGGCAGGCACGGCATTAGAGGTCAACTCCTTGTAGGGACGTAAAGCCTGGATGGACAGGCACAGCATTCGAGGATAGAGGTCAAGCCATTTTAGGGACATAAGGCCTGGACAGACAGGCACAGCATTCGAGGATAGAGGTCAAGCCATTTAAGGGACATAAGGCCTTGACGGACAGGCCCAGCTTTAGAGGATAGAGGTCAAGCCATCATAGGGATGTGAGGCCTGGACGGACAGGCAGGCACAGCATTCAAGGATAGAGGTCAAGCCCTCCTAGGGACATAAATCCTGGATGGACAGGTAGGACAGCATTCGAGGATAGAGGTCACGCTCTCGTAGGGACGTAAAGCCTGGAAGGACAGGCAGGCATAGCATTAGAGGTTAGAGATCAAGCCCTCGTAGGGACACCAGTTTTCTATAGTACTAGAAACATTACTGTTAAGAACATAAGAACATAAGAACATGCCATACTGGGTCAGAGTAAGGGTCCATCAAGCCCAGCATCCTGTTTCCAACAGTGGCCAATCCAGGCCATAAGAACCTGGCAAGTACTCAAAAACTAAGTCTATTCCATGTTACCGTTGCTAGTAATAGCAGTGGTTATTATCTAATCAACTTAATTAATAGCAGGTAATAGACTTCTCCTCCAAGAACTTATCCAATCCTTTTTTAAACAGAGCTATACTCACTGCACTAACACATCTTCTGGCAACAAATTCCAGAGTTTAATTGTGTGTTGAGTGGCAAAGAACTTTCTCCGATTAGTTTTAAATGTGCCACATGCGAACTCCATGGAGTACCCCTTAGTCCTTCTATGATCCAAAAGTGTACATAACCGATACGCATCTACTTGTTCAAGACCTCTCATGATTTTAAAGACCTCTATCATATCCCCCCCTCAGATATCTCGTCTCCAAACTGAACAGTCCTAACCTCTTCAGCCTTTCCTCTTAGGGGAGCTGTTCCATCCCCTTTATTATTTTGGTCGCCCTTCTCTGTACCTTCTCCATCACAACTATATCTTTTTTGAGATGTGGTGACCAGATTTGTACACAGTACTCAAGGTGCAGTCTCACCATGGAGCGAGACATAGGGATTATGACATTTTCCGTTTTATTCACCATTTCCTTCCTAATAATTCCTAACATTCTTTTTGCTTTTTTGACTGCTGCAGACCACTACCGGGGATATCATCTACGAGCCACCCATACCTCTGGACTGTGTCTATCTATCGCACTTGGTGGGATCCTCTACATTTCCAGTATAATAAATTCCATTGCTGTTGTGTCCGTCTCAGCTAAGACCACGCCAATCATGGTGAGCCCCCACAGGGCTCCTTCCTGTGGGTGGAGTTAGCTCTCACATTGATCCAAGCTCTACAAACATACCAGAATATAACAGAAGGTAGAACATAGCAAGCAGAAATGGTGTCAGAAAAAACACCACGGCACAGATAGAGGGACAAAGCAGCTGAAAGACTAGCATCAACACACTGAGGAACCATGATAGTGGGAAGAACACCAGAAGGAGTAGAATCGTCTGACATCTGCTGTATGGTAGCAAGGCAGAGTGGCAGAAAGTTGATAGGGACAAGACAGGCTGGCACAGTGAAGGTAGTCAGATCCCTGTGGTGTTGATAGTAGGGATGTGAATCGTTTTTCAACGATTAAAATTATCATCAGATAATTTTAAAATCGTCTTAAATCGTTAAAGAACATGATACAATAAGAATTCTAATGATTTGTCGTTAAAAAATCGTTAATCGGGTTAGTGCGCACTAACGGGAGTGCGCACTAACTGGGAGTTAGTGCACACTAACCATTGTTAGTGCACACTAACAGAAAATGATACAAATTGACACATTTCAGGTCAGTTAAGGTCAGTTTAGGATTGAATATGTATTCCTATTGGCTGGCTGCCCTCTTATTTATTGATGTTACCAAGGTTCCCACTGAGGTGATGGTTGGGGGGATGGGAAATGGAAACGGTTGGTAGCTTGACAAAAAAAGTAATGTGATCAGTCAATGTGACTAGAACTTGTGCCCTATCCCTGATACCGGGAGTGTTGTGATTAGGGATGTGCAGAGCAAAAGTTTAAGTTCATATGTCCATATGTCCAAAGGGGGTCCCATTTGCGATCAATATGGACATAAACAGAATTCAATGAGTTGAGTATATGTCCATATGTGCAAATAAAAATTTAAACCCCTCACTCTCCTTAATCCCCCCCCCCCCCCCCAAGACTTACCACAACTCCCTGGTGGTCCAGCGGGGTCAGGACGCCATTTCTGACCAACTTTGCAAGGAGCACGTGACGTCGGCGTCACGTCGGAGTAGCCAGCTTGGGGGGGCCTCCTGACACCCCCAAGCTGGCCAAAAGTTCCTTTTGGGCCGAACGAGGATCCGGGAAGCGACTCCGCGGGGAATCACGTGACGTCGGCGTGACGCGGCGTCACGTGATTCCCCGCGAGTTCCCTCCGGCACCCTCGTTCGGCCAAAAAGGAACTTTTGGCCAGCTTGGGGGGGCCTCCTGACCCCCCCAAGCTGGCCAAAAGTTCCTTTTGGGCCGAACAAGCGTTCCGGCGCGAACCCGCGGGGAATCACATGACGCCGCGTCACTCCGACGTGGCGCCGACCTCACGTGCTCCTCGGAAAGGCTTTCAGAAATGGCGTCCTCACTCCTCGCTGGATCACCAGGGAGTTGTGGTAAGTCTTTGGAGGGGGATTAAGGAAGGTGAGGGGTTTAAATTTTTATTTTGGATCAACAATCGCGATTTCCAACTTATTCAACATAGCTATGTTGAATAAGTTGGAAATCCGATCGTTTATGTCTTATCACTTTTTTAAGTTAAAAAAAAAAAAAGTAGCGTTTTACATTTATGTTCAATACGAATGCACACCCCTAGTTGTGATCTTCCTGCATGCAGTGCCGTATCCCTGATACTGGGAGTGTTGTGATCTTCCTGCACGCAGTACCCTATCCCTGATACCAGGGGTGTTGTGATCTTCCCACATGCAGTGCCCTATCCCTAATACCAGGAGTGTTGTGAACTTCCTGCATGCAGTGCCCTAACCTTGATACCGGGGGTGTTGTGATCTTCCTGCACACAGTGCCCTAACCCTGATACCAGGGGTGTTGTGATCTTCCTGCACACAGTGCCCTAACCCTGATATCAGGAGTGTTGTCATCTTCCTGCATGCAGTGCCCTAACCCTGATACCGGGAGTGTTGTGATCTTCCTGCACACAGTGCCCTAACCCTGATACCGGGAGTGTTGTGATCTTCCTGCACACAGTGCCCTAACCCTGATACCGGGAGTGTTGTGATCTTCCTGCACGCAGTGCCCTAACCCTGATACCGGGGGTGTTGTGATCTTCCTGCACGCAGTGCCCTAACCCTGATACCGGGAGTGTTGTGCAGTGCCCTAACCCTGATACCGGGAGTGTTGTGATCTTCCTGCATGCAGTGTCATATCCCTGCTCTGTGCAGGAAGATCACAACACCCCCGGTACCAGTGCCCTATCAGGGATAGGGCACTGCGAGCAGGAAGATCACAACCTTGCCAGGTTCTTATGGCCTGGATTGGCCACTGTTGGAAACAGGATGCTGGGCTTGATGGACCCTTGGTCTGACCCAGTATGGCATTTTCTTATGTTCTTATGTTCTTAAGATCACAACACTCCCAGTATCAGGGATAGGGCACTGTGTGCAGGAAGATCACAATACTCCTGGTATTATGGATAGGGCACTGCATGCAGGAAGATCACAACACTACCGGTATCAGGGTTAGGGCACTGTGTGCAGGAAGATCACAACACTCCCGGTATCAGGGATAGGGCACTGTGTGCAGGAAGATCACAACACTCCTGGTATTAGGGATAGGGCACTGCATGCAGGAAGATCACAACACTCCCGGTATCAGGTTTAGGGCACTGTGTGTAGGAAGATCACAACACTCCAAGTATGAGGGATATGGAACTGAGTGCAGGAACATAAGAACATAAGAACATAAGAAATTGCCATGCTGGGACAGACCAAGGGTCCATCAAGCCCAGCATCCTGTTTCCAACAGAGGCCAAAAACCAGGCCACAAGAACCTGGCAATTACCCAAACACTAAGAAGAACCCATGCTACTGATGCAGTTAATAGCAGTGGCTATTCCCTAAGGGGTAGATTTTCAAACCGCGCGATTTGGCGTACTTTTGCTGGCGCATCAGGCACAAGCAAAAGTACGCGGGATTTTAGTAGATACGCGCGTAGCCGCGCGTATCCGCTAAAATCCTGGATCGGCGCGCGCAAGGCTATCGATTACGTAAAGCCGGCGCGCGCCGAGCCGCGCAGCCTACCCCCGTTCCCTCCAAGGCCGCTCTGAAATCGGAGCGGCCTCGGAGGGAATCCTCTAACGCCTTTCCCTCACCTTCCCCTCCCTTCCTCTACCTAACCCACCCCCCCGGCCCTGTCTAAACCCCCCCCGTTACCTTTGTCGGGGGATTTACGCCTCCCGGAGGGAGACGTAAATCCCCGCGCGCCAGCGGGCCGGTAGCGCGCCGGGACGCGACCTGGGGGCGGGTACGGAGGGCGCGGCCACGCCCCCGGACCGCCCTGGGCCGTAATAAATCCGCCCGGATTTGGGCGGATTTAGGCGAGCAGGGCTCTTAAAATCCGCCCCTAAGTATAATTGATTAGTAGCCATTAATGGACTTCTCCTCCAAGAACTTATCCAAACCTTTTTTGAACCCAGCTACACTAACTGAGCTAACTACCTTCTCTGGCAAGAAATTCCAGAGCTTTATTGTGCGTTGAGTGAAAAAGAATTTTCTCCGATTAGTCTTAAATGTGTTACTTGCTAACTTCATGGAATGCCCCCTAGTCCTTCTATTATTCGAAAGTGTAAATAACTGAGTCACATCTACTCGTTCAAGACCTCTCATGATCTTAAAGACCTCTATCATATCCCCCCTCAGCCGTCTCTTCTACAAGCTGAACAGCCCTAACCTCTTCAGCCTTTCCTCATAGGGGAGCTGTTCCATCCCCTTTATCATTTTGGTTGCCCTTCTCTGTACCTTCTCCATCGCAACTATGTCTTTTTTGAGATGCGGCGACCAGAATTGTACACAGTATTCAAGGTGCGGTCTCACCATGGAGCGATACAGAGGCATTATGACATTTTCCGTTCTATTAACCATTCCCTTCCTAATAATTCCTAACATTCTATTTGCTTTTTTGATTGCTGCAGCACACTGAGCCGACGATTTTAAAGTATTATCCACTATGATGCAGGAAGATCACAACACTCCTGGTATTAGGGATAGGGCAATGCGTGCAGGACGATCACAACACTCCCGGTATCAGGGATAGGGCACTGTGTGCAGGAAGATCACAGCACTCCCAGTATCAGGGATAGGGCACTGTGTGCAGGAAGATCACAACAATCCCAGTATCAGGGATAGGGCACTGTGTGCAGGAAGATCACAATACTCCTGGTATTAGGGATAGGGCACTGCATGTAGGAAGATCACAACACTCCCGGTATCAGGTTTAGGGCACTGTGTGCAGGAAGATCACAACACTCCCAGTATCAGGGATATGGCACTGAGTGCAGGAAGATCACAACACTCCCGGTATCAGGGATAGGGCACTGTGTGCAGGAAGATCACAACACTCCCAGTATCAGGGATAGGGCACAGTGTGCAGGATGATCACAACACTACTGGTATTAGGGATAGGGCACTGCATGCAGGAAGATCACAACACTCCCGGTATCAGGGCTAGGGCACAAGTTCTAGTCACATTGACTGATCACATTACTTTTTTTGTCAAGCTACCAACTGTTTCCATTTCCCATCCCCCATATATTGTCAGTGGGAACCTTGGTAACATGAATAAATAAGAGGGCAGCCAATAGGAATTCATATTCATTCCTAAACTGACCTTAACTGACTTGAAAAGTGTCAAATTGTATCATTTTCTGTTAGTGCGCACTAACAATGCTTAGTGCGCACTAACTCCCGTTAGTGCGCACTAATCGGAAAAAACGATTTTTTAACTGAAAAATCGTGCCAAACACGATTTTCTTCTCCTGCCAGATGATTTCGATCTTTAAGACGATCAGGCACACGATTCACATCCCTAGTTGATAGGGGTATGACAGCCAGGCACAGTGGAGGTAGACAGGCCCCTCTGGTATTGATAGGAGCATGATAGGCAGGCACAGTGGAGGTAGTCAGGTCCCTCTGGTGTTGATAGGTGCATGATAGGCAGGCACAGTGGAAGTCGTCAGGTCCCTATGGTATTGATATGGGCAAGACAGGCAGACACAGTGGAGGTGGTCAGGTCCCTCTTTTGTTGATAGGGTCATGACAGCCAGGCACAGTGGAGGTCATCAGGTTCCTGTGGTGTTGATAGGGGCATGACAGGCAGGCACAGTGGAGGTTGTCAGGTCTCTCGTGTTGATAGGGGCATGACAGGCAGGCATAATGGAGGTAGTCAGGTCCATCTGGTGTTGATAAGGGCATGACAGGAAGGCACAGTGGAGATCATCAGGTCCCTGTGGTGTTGATAGGGGCATGACTGGCAGGCACAGTGGAGGTTGTCAGGTCCCTGTGGTGTTGATAGTGGCATGACAGGCAGGCACAGTGAAGGTAGTCAGGTCCGTCTGGTGTTGATAAGGGCATGACAGGAAGGCACAGTGGAGATCATCAGGTTCCTGTGGTGTTGATAGGGGCATGACAGGCAGGCACAGTGGAAGTCGTCAGGTCCCTCTCGTGTTGATAAGGGCATGACAGGCAGGCACAGTGAAGGTAGACAGGTCCCTCTAATGTTGATCGGGGCAAGACAGGCAGGCACATTGGAGGTAGTCAGTTACCTCTGGTGTTGATAGGGGCATGACTGGCAGGCACAGTGGAGGTAGACAGGCCCTTCTGTTGTTGATAGGAACAAGACAGGCAGGTACAGTTGAGGTCATCAGGTCCCTCTGGTATTGATAGGGGCATGACTGGCAGGCACAGTGGAGGTAGACAGGCCCTTCTGTTGTTGATAGGAACAAGACAGGCAGGTACAGTTGAGGTCATCAGGTCCCTCTGGTATTGATAGGGGCATGACAGGCAGGCACAGAGATGTCTGCAGTCACACCCTCCTCTGGTACCCCTCTCATGAGGGGGGGCAGGACAGGGGGGGAAGTGGGACGGGTCCTCCCACTACCAGCATGTCTGTCAAACGGGCGTACTGTGCTCCCGACCCATCTTGAAACATGGACCAAGGAGTCTAACACACATGCTAGGACCTGAAAGATGATGATCTATGCCTGGGTGGAGCCGCTGCAGAAGCAAATCTTGGTGGTAGTAGCAAATATTCAAACGAGAACTTTGAAGGCCGAAGTGGAGAAGGGTTACATGTGAACAGCAGTTGAACATGTGTCCTGTCGTTCCATAAGAGATAGGCGAGCGCCGTTCGGAAGGATCGTGCGATAGCCTCTGTTGCCGATCAAAAGAGAGTCAGGTTCAGATCCTCGAACCCGGAGTGGCAGAGACGGGCGCCACGAGGCATCCAGTGCGATAACGCCACCAATCATGGAGAAGCCGGCGGGAGCCCCGGGGAGAGTTCTAGGGCAGGGCGCCCTGGAATGGGTTTGCCCCCAGAGAGGGGCCCGAGCCTTGGAAAGCGTCACAGTTCCGGTGGTGTCCGGTGAGCTCTCACTGCTCTTTGAAAATCTGGGGGAGATAGCAAATATTCAAATGAGAACTTTGAAGGCCGAAGTGGAGAAGGGTTCCTTGTGAAGAGCAGTTCAACATGGGTCAGTTCAGACTTCTGGGGTTTTGCCTCCCCAGCAGCAGATGAAGACAGAGAATTTTGACTAACTCTGTCTTATATGTTCAAAGCAGGCCGGTCACCTGAATACTTCAGCTAAGAATAATGGAATAGGACTCCATTTCTATTTTGTTGGTTTTCGGAACTGGGGCCATGATTAAGAGGGATGGACAGGGGTATTCGTATTGTGCCGCTAGAAGTGAAATTCTTGGACCGGCGCAAGATGAACCAAAGCAAAAGCATTTGCCAAGAGTGTTTTCATTAATCAAGAACGAAAGTCAGAGGTTCAAAGATGATCAGATACCGTCGTAGTTCTGACCACAAATGATGCCGACTAGCGATCCGGTGGCATTATTCCCATTACCTGCCGAGCAGTTTCTGGGAAACCAAAGTTTTGGGCTCCGGGAAGAGTATGGTTGCAAAGCTGAAACTTAAAGAAATTGACGGAAGGGCACCACCAGGAACATGAAATTGTTCCAGCTTTTCGTCATTCACAGTTTATTAATGCTGCCATACTGCGCAAGGTAGCAAACCATGTGTATGACTCTCAGGACCGGGCCAGCTGCGGAAAGCATTGAGAGATTGATAGCTCTTTCTCGATTCTGTGGGTAGTGGTGCATGGCTGTTCTTAGTTGGAGCGATTTGTTTGGTTAATTCCAATAACGAACAAGACTCCTCCATGCCAACTAGTTATGCAACCCCCAGTGGTTGGTGTCCAACTTCTTAGACGGACAAGTGGCTATCAGCAACACGAGATCGAGCAATAACAGGTCTGTGATGCCCTTAGATGTCCAGGGCTGCGCGCGTGCTATACTGAATGGATCAACGTGTGTCTATCCTTCGCCGACAGGTGCAGGTAACCTGCTGAATCCCATTCGTGATAGGGATTGCAATTATTTCCCATGAACGAGGAATTCCCAGTAAGTGCGGGTCATAAGCTCGCATTGATTAAGTCCCTGCCCTTTCTATACACCACCCATCACCACTACCAATTGGATGGTTTAGTGAGGTCCATGGATCAACCCCACCAGGGTTGGCTGCGGCCCTAGCAGAGCTCCAAGAAGACAATCAAACTTGACTATCTAGAGGAAGTAAAATTCGTAACAAGGTTTCTGTAGGTGAACCTGCAGAACAATCATTACAGGTGCCCCAGATAGGGGGGGAGAAGTGGCCTGACTCCTCTCCACAAATGACCCCCTCCTCCCGTCGGTGAGGTGGAGCATGAGCGCATGATAGCACCTGAAAGATGGTGAAATATGCCTGGGGAGGGTAAAGCCAGAGGAAACTGATATGCAAATCGGTCATCCGACCTGGGTATAATGGCGAAAGACTAATCAAAACCATCTAGTAGCTGGTTCCCTCCGAAGTTTCCCTCAGGACAGCTGGCGCTTGGGCAGTCCCCTAGTTTAATCTGGTAAAGCAAATTATTAGAGGTCTTGGGGCCGAAACAATCTCAACCTATTCTCAAACTTTAAATGGGTAAGACACCCGGCTCACTGGCATGGAACTGGACACAGAATACAAGAGCGTGGTAGGCCAATTTTGGTAAGCAGAATTTGCACTGCAGGGTGAACCGAACACCGGGTTAAGGCGATGTTGCCGACACTCACAGACCCCAGAAAAGGTGTTGGTTGATATAGCATAAGGCGCAAGACAGATAGGCACAGCAATGAGGTCAGGCCCTTGTAGTGATATAAGGTGCGATACAGACAGGCACAGCAATGAGGTCAGGCCCTTGTAGTGACATAAGTGGTGAGAGAGACAGGCACAGCAATGAGTTTAGGCCCTTGTAGTGACATAAGTGGCGAGAGAGGCAGGCACAGCAATGAGGTCAGGCCCTTGTAGTGACAAAAGGCGTGAGATAGACAGGCACAGCAATGAGGTCAGGCCATTGTAGTGACATAAGTGGCGAGAGAGACAGGCACAGCAATGAGGTCAGGCCCTTGTAGTGACATAAGGTGTGAGACAGACAGGCACAGCAATGAGGTCAGACCCTTGTAGTGACATGGCACGAGACAGACAGGCACAGCAACGAGGTTAGGCCCTTGTAGTGACATAAGGCGTGAGACAGACAGGCACAGCAATGAGGTCAGGCCCTTGTAGTGACATAAGGCGCGAGACAGACTGCCAGCAATGAGTCAGGCCCTTGTAGTGACATAAGGAGAAAGACAGGCAGGCACAGCAATGAGGTCAGGCCCTTGTAGTGACAAGGCGCAAGACAGACAGGTACTGTCGCATGAAGTCAGGACCTTGTAGTGACATAAGGGGCAAGACAGACAGGCACATGCAATGAGGTCTATGGCCACTTGACGTGACTATAAGGTACAAGACGGACCATGACACAGCAATGAGGTCAGGCCTTGTAGTGACATAAGGTGCGAGACAGACAGGCACAGCAATGAGGTCAGGCCGTTGTAGTGACATAAGACGCAAGACAGACAGGCACAGCAATGAGGTCAGGCCCTAGTATTTTATTTATTTATTTATTATTTTTATTATACTGAGTTTCATGATAAGAATCACATCAACCCGGTTTACAATTAACGTGTGTAAAGGCAGAGAGTAACATAGTAATAAACATTTCCCAATTCAACATCAAATATAGTATGAAACTTAAAAAATATTATAACAATATTTAGGATGTGAGAAAGTTACAAAAAACAAGGAAAAATAACTAGGATCTGAAAGGGGGAGGGAATTAAAGAGAGAGTATTTACATTTCAGCCAACTGTATCAATTAATGGATATGTATAATATTATAAAAATATAGATGTGTAGCATAAAAGACCAAATATGATACTGTTGTGTAGTATAATAATATATTGCTGTGACTGCGTGGGAAGTTAGTGGGTTTTTTATTACAGTTCACTAACTTTTGTGTTTGTGCTGATGGGTGGAGAATTTAATCCAGTTCTGGGAAAGCTTTTTTGAAAAGCCAAGTTTTTAGTCTTTTCCTAAAAGTTGGAACGCATGGTTCTTGTCTTAAGTCCGGTGGGAAAGAGTTCCAAAGGATTGGACCTGCTGATGAGAGAGCTCTTGAACTGTAGGATTTATGTTGGAAGGTTTTGGCATGTGGAACCTGAAGTGATTCTTTGTAGTGTTCCCTGATGGGTCTGGCGGATGTGTGTTTTTTAAAAGGGATTTGTAGGTCGAGTTGAGTGTGTTGTTGGATGTTCTTGTAGATAATCATGATGGTTTTGTACATGATTCTGAAGTGGATCGGTAACCAATGAAGGTCTTTGAGGATGGGGGAGATGTGGTCGATTTTCCTGGAGTTTGTAAGGATTCTGGCTGCTGTGTTCTGTACCATTTGTAGAAGCTTGGTGTAGGAAGCTGAGAGGCCTAGTAGTAGAGAATTGCAATAATCTAGTTTGGAGAAGATTAATGCTTGCAGGATTGATCTAAAGTCATGCGCGTGGAAGAGTGGCTTTATTCTTTTCAGAATATGTAATTTGTGGAAGCAGTCTTTGGTAGTTCGGTTAATGAATGGTTTGAGGTTAAGACGGTTATCTAAGGTGGCTCCTAGATCTCTTACATGGGTGGTTTGAAGGAGGGTTGGTGGCTTTGAAAGTGTGTTGTTGTTTTCAGGTGCTATAAGGAGATATTCCGTTTTCGATGCATTAAGGACTAGGTTTAGGCTATTGAGGAGGTGTTTGATTTCTAATAAGCAACTATCCCAATATTCCATTGATGTCGAGATTGATTCTTTTATAGGGATCACAATCTGTACGTCGTCAGCGAAGAGGAAGTGTTTCAGGCTTAATTTTGTGAGTAGTTGACATAGTGGTAGAAGGTATACATTAAATAGAGTGGGTGAAAGCGATGAACTTTGTGGCACCCCTCTGGTGGAGGGGTGATATTGGGATTCTGTATTATGAATTTTGACCCTATATCCTCTGTTTTCCAGGAAGGTTTTGAACCATGTTAGTGAAGTACCTGTCACTCCAATATTTGCCAGTTGTTTTAGAAGGAGGTAATGGTTGACGGTGTCAAAGGCCGCCGAGAAGTCGAGGAGGATTAGTAAAAATTAATTAGTAGTGACATAAAGCGCAAGACAGACAGGCACAGCAATGAGGTCAGGCCCTTGTACTCACATAAGGTGCAAGATACACAGGCATAGCACATGAGATCAGGCCCTTGGAGTGACATATAAGGCAAGACAGACAGGCACAGCAATAAGGTCAGGCCCTTATAGTGACATAAGGCGCAAGACAGACTGGCACAGCCCATGATGTCATGATCTTGTAATGACATAAGGGGAGAGACAGAAATGCACAGCAATGAGGTCAGGCCCTTGTAGTGACATAAGGCGCGAGACAGACTGGCACAGCCCATGATGTCATGATCTTGTAATGACATAAGGGGAGAGACAGAAATGCACAGCAATGAGATCAGGCCCTTGTAGTGACATAAGGCGCGAGACAGACAGGCACAGCAATGAGGTCAGGCCCTTGTAGTGACATAAGGCGTGAGACAGACAGGCAAGACAATGAGGTCAGGCCCTTGTAGTGACATAAGGTACAAGACAGACAGACAGACACAGCAATGAGGTCAGGTCTTGTAGTGACATAAGGTGTGAGGCAGACAGGCACAGCAATGAGGTCAGGTCCTTGTAGTGACATAAGGCATGACACAGATAGGCACAGCAATGAGGTCAGGCCCTTGTATTGACATAAGGGGCGAGACAGGCACAGCAATGAGGTCAGGCCCTTGTAGTGACATAAGGCTGGAGACAGACAGGCAAGACAATGAGGTCAGGCCCTTGTAGTGACATAAGGTACAAGACAGACAGACACAGCAATGAGGTCAGGTCTTGTAGTGACATAAGGTGTGAGGCAGACAGGCACAGCAATGAGGTCAGGTCCTTGTAGTGACATAAGGCATGACACAGATAGGCACAGCAATGAGGTCAGGCCCTTGTAGTGACATAAGGCGAGAGACAGACAGGCAAGGCAATGAGGTCAGGCCCTTGTAGTGACCTAAGGTACAAGACAGACAGACACAGCAATGAGGTCAGGTCTTGTAGTGACATAAGGTATGAGGCAGACAGGCACAGCAATAAGGTCAGGTCCTTATAGTGACATAAGGCATAACACAGATAGGCACAGCAATGAGGTCAGGCCCTTGTAGTGACATAAAGCGTGAGACTAACAGGCACAGTAATGAGGTCAGGCCCTTGTAGTGACCTAAGGCGCAAGACAGACAGGCACAGCAATCAGGTCAGGCCCTAGTAGTGACATAAGACGCGAGATAGACAGGCACAGCAATGAGGTCAAGCCCTTGTAGTGACATAAGGCGCAAGACAGACAGGCACAGTGCATGAGGTCAGGACCTTGTAGTGACATAAGGGGTGAGACAGACAGGCACAGCAATGAGGTCAGGCCCTTGTAGTGACATGGCATGAGACAGACAGGCACAGCAATGAGGTCAGGCCCTTGTAGTGACATAAGGCGCAAGACAGACAGGCAAGGCAATGAGGTCAGGCCCTTGTAGTGACATCAGGCGTGAGACAGACAGACACAGCAATGAGGTCAGGCCTTGTAGTGACGTAAGGTGCGAGGCAGACAGGCACAGCAATGAGGTCAGGTCCTTGTAGTGACATAAGGTACAAGACAGACAGACACAGCAATGAGGTCAGGTCTTGTAGTGGCATAAGGCATGAGACAGATAGGCACAGCAATGAGGTTAGGCCCTTGTAGTGACATAAAGCGTGAGACTAACAGGCACAGTAATGAGGTCAGGCCCTTGTAGTGACCTAAGGCGCGAGACAGACAGGCACAGCAATGAGGTCAGGCCCTAGTAGTGACATAAGACGCGAGACAGACAGGCACAGTGCATGAGGTCAGGACCTTGTAGTGACATAAGGGGTGAGACAGACAGGCACAGTGCATGAGGTCAGGACCTTGTAGTGACATAAGGGGTGAGACAGACAGCCACAGCAATGAGGTCAGGCCTTGTAGTGACATAAGGCGTGAGATAGACAGGCATAGCAATGAGGTCAGGCCCTTGTAGTGACATAAGACGCGAGACAGACAGGCACAGCAATGAGGTCAGGCCCTTGTTGTGACATAAGATGTGAGACAGACAGGCACATCAATGAGATCAGATCCTTGTAGTGATATAAAGCACAAGAGAGACAGGCATAGCAATGAGGTCAGGCCCTTGAAGTTACATAAGGGGCGAGACAGACAGGCACAGCGCATGAGGTCAGGCCCTTGTAGAGACATAAGGCACGGGACAGACAGGGACAGCAATGAGGTCAGGCCTTGTAGTGACATAAGGCGTGAGATAGACAGGCATAGCAATGAGGTCAGGCCCTTGTAGTGACATAAGATGTGAGACAGGCACAGCAATGAGATCAGATCCTTGTAGTGATATAAAGCACGAGAGAGACAGGCATAGCAATGAGGTCAGGCCCTTGTAGTTACATAAGGGGCGAGACAGACAGGCACAGCGCATGAGGTCAGGCCCTTGTAGAGACATAAGGCACGGGACAGACATGCACAGCAATGAGGTCAGGCCCTTGCAGTGACATAAGGCGCGAGATGGACAGGTATAGCAATGAGGTCAGGCCCTTGTAGTGATATAAGGGGTGAGACTGACAGGCACAGCAATGAGGTCAAGCCCTTGTAGTGACAAGGCGCAAGACAGACAGGCACAGCGCATGAGGTCAGGCCTTGTAGTGACATAAGGCGTGAGACAGACAGGCACAGCAATGAGGTCAGGCCCTTGTAGTGACTTAAGGGGCGAGACAGACAGGCACAGCAATGAGGTCACGCCCTTGTAGTGACATAAGACCCGAGAGAGACAGACAAGGCAATGAGGTCAGGCCCTTGAAGTGACATAAGGTACAAGGCAGATAGACACAGCAATGAGGTCAGGCCTTGTAGTGACATAAGGTGCGAGGCAGACAGGCACAGCAATGAGGTCAGGCCGTTGTAGTGACATAAGGCGCGAGACAGACAGGCACAGCAATGAGGTCAGGCCCTTGTAGTGACATAAGGGGCGAGACAGACAGGCACAGCAATGAGGTCAGGTTCATGTGCTGATATATCTGGAGCATATGAGGCAGACAGAGCTGCTGCAAGGTTTTAAAGTGCTATTATTCATTTTGCCATTCACAGGGAAAATCTGGAAACCCAAGCAAAGGCATGTTTATTTTCAAAAACACTAGCTTGTCCATCAACTCTGGTGTCAGCCTTGGGTGATGAGGGCTCATGATATCCCCTGTCATTGAAAAGACATGTTCAATGGGCACACTGGTTGCTGGACAGGACAGATATCGCTGAGCAACTTTAGCTAGGTGTGGCCAGACATTGGAGATATGTGCCCAGTATGCCAGCGGATCTGTCTCCATGTCCTCAGTGGGGTCTGTGAGATACCGTGTCACTGACATTTGTGCTGGTGTCTGCTTTGCTTGGTTGGGCTGAGAGTCCTTCTTGCCAGCTGCTTTCGCTCTAGCCTTTGCCAGAAGATATGATTTTTTAGGGGCAGCCTGGCTTTGGCATACTGAAGTGGAGTAGGAAGTACTAGCTGTCGCTGACAGAGTGCTGCTCCTGCTTGGGCTTGCACTACTCTCTGAAGTGCCCGCTGTTTCCTCCTCTCCTTCATGCCTAATCTGTCTCTGCCTATGGTGCTCCTATTCACAGACCTTTTCAAACAGCAGGTTCTTCACAAATTTGAGTCAATCGGACTGTAGGGTAAGTTTCCCTTTCACATGGGGATCACAGACTGTGGCGAGCATGTATCTGTTGTCTTTTGTTAAAGGTCCTAATCTCTCTTGCACCTACTTCTGCAAAAAGTCCAGACAACACAGCACCTCTGCTGTCATTCCCTCTTCCTGATTCAAGCCCTCCAAATTTTCCTCCAGAATATTAACTATAGAGAAGATGTCACCCAAGATGGCACTTCTGGGACTCAGCTCCTCCATGGCATCCTTAAAGGGCTTCAGGATTTTTACCAGCTGACTCATGACTACCCAATCATGATGCCCTAGGGGACTATGCACACCTATCTCCATTTGCAGAGAAAGACCATGTAGGGGTGTCTGCTGCTCCACTAACCTCTGCAGTATCATATAGGAATTCCACCGGGTGCCAATTCTTGAATGAAATGCTTGTGAGGCATCAGCAAATCAATCTGCTTTTGACAGAGAACCTGCCCCGCCTTCATACTTCTGTGGAAGTACCCTGCTATGTTCCTGCACTTCTGTATTAACGTTATGCAGGTATTCATTGTCTTGGTGCTTGGACTCCAACCCCAGAGATGACTTCACTACCAGGTGTAGAGTGTGTGCAAAACATTGGATGTTCTCAAAGCCTCCGTCTTTTGCTTTTATCATGTTGCACCACTGCCTGAAATTTCTTGGCTCTCTGGTGTAGCTGCCAGCCCTCCAGCATGTCTATGATGCATGATAGAATATTGGCCGAAGTATGGGCCTCGCCGTCAGGTGGGTGTGCAGTAAAGCCCACCTGCACCCTGATACTTGGTCACTGATAGAGCTGCTGCCTGCCCCTGTCTCAGCTACGTCCCACCAGTGTGCTGTCAGGGAGAGGTAAGAGTGTGAAGCATTCATTGTGGTCCAGATATTGCAGGTGAAATGCACACTCCCTTCTGCCTTAGCTAGCAGCACCTCGATGAGACTGCGACACTGGTTGTACAGGCTGGGTATGACCTTTCCGATAAATGTGGTTCTGGAGGGCACTTTGTAATTTGGAGCTAAGACCTGCAGCAAACGCTTGAAACCCACATTCTCCATTACCTGCAGGGGCTTGTCATCAAGGACATTCATTTCCCTGAAGCTCCTGGTTACAACTTTTGAGGCTGCCTGCCTCCTTCCCCAGGATAGCGCTACCGAACACCACCCCATTTCCTTCATGGTGGGTTGTTGCTTCTGATGAATGGCAGGAGCCTGCTGGCCTGCCACCTGACTGCTGGAAGGGGCTGAGGGCATGGGAGGACTCTGCTCCTTTTCAACCACTTTACGCTGCCTGAAAAAAGGGGTCCCCTGACTGGTACTGCCACCATCCCCAGATGTCAGTACTGTTGGGTGTTGCTTCTGCTTATGATGCATCATTCCAGAATTAGTTAGATGGCCCACTTTCTTGCCTCTTCTAATATCCCTGGCACAGTAATTACACTGAGCAAAATGCGGGTCCTTCCTTACTTTATAATGGCTGCAGATCACAGATTTCTTTCGTTATCCCTTCTCTAAGGCCTTCGGGGTGAATGCTAGCACTGGAGTTGAAGTATTGGTACCCTGAGAAGCAATGCCAGGGGCATCAGTCACACTCTATGCTTGCACTGACTGCTCTTCCTCATCATCATCACCAGTTTCCTCTCTCCACTGAAGTGGAGGCTAAGACGGAAGTAACTAATTCTCCTAAACCTTCGTCAGCTATTATGTCTTCCATTTCTGATGAAGGGACTCCCATACAAGATAATTCTTCATTGGAATCAGAAGCAAACAGTGACTGTACTACATCGTCAGCGCTAAGTAGAATATGCTGTCGCACTGCTGCTTTTGAGTCTTGCTCTTTTGCTTTCTCCGCTACCCCAAGTGCCTTGGATGGCTCAGCCTCCTTCCCTCACCTCCAAAACAGGGTCAGAAACAGTGGTGGTGCATCATATTTAAACTTAAGATTTTTCTGGCTGGAACTGCCTGCCCCTCCAGAGATTTTGGATTGGAACAGGACCCTTTTTAACTTTAATGGGGGACTGCCTCTTGAAGTACCTCCTCTGCCAGTGCCTCCTCTGCCAGTGCCAATTCAATCTACCTGTACCTTTCCCTGACATCATGGATTTTAATGTCACTGCCTACTTGGGATTTGGATTAAAAGGATTATTTCTTTATTGGTTGTACTGAACACCACTGTACCAATATATGTGAGTGTGGAAAACTACACACACACACAGACACACAGTGCAGTGTATGCTGTATGCTACAACTGAGATTGCTCTATGTGCACAAAAACTGAAACTCCAGATAAAACACTGGAAGCCTCAGCCTGTATACTCCTGCTGTGAGTCTGCAAGCCAAATTCCTACAGTACTCACTGTGATGCTGGTTGTAGTTGAACAATGCCCACTACCAGACAGCCACTGCAACTCTCCCATTATCTCCCACCCATACTACCCAAATCCTGCCTGTAACCTACCCCAGGGGGGTAAGATCGGCAGCAAAATGCCACTGCTAGCAGTGTCTCAGTGGGTGAGACAGAGAGACAGTTTGAGTGCAGTAAAAAAAAAGTGCAGTAATAAAAGCCTGGCTGCCTGGCACAGCAGCAAAAATGGACAAAATTATTTTTCAGCAATAGCAATAGCTCTGATTTTCAGCAACTGAATAGAGAATCGAGACACTGTGAGAGAGTTAATCAGCAAACAACCTTCTCAGATAGAACCCAAGAAGAAAGTGCACTGTGGTACACTTGCTCAGGGTAGAAAAACACCAGGATCAGCATCACAGATTGGCTGAATTAAAAAAATGCTTCACTCTGATATGTTGGCATTCTGGTCTCCTTGCCAACCTGTCTGACCCACACTATGATAGGGCTGTGAGGTCACTTATGAGTCACAGGAAAAGGGCTGGTGTTGCTATGGATACTCCGACATGACCTTCTCCTATTGCAAAAGGCTTCTAAGAAAGCACTGTGAACCAAACAAATTAAACTAATATGATATGTTTCATTTTTGGGGATCGTCATTCATTTCGTAGTCCCACGAATTAAACAAATAGGGATCTTTTCATTGCGGATGTGACATTCGTTGTAAACAAATGCACATCCCCAATGGCTTATAGAAATCATTCTATTCAAAACAAATAGGATTCATTTGGGGGACCCTCTCAATTCATTATGGGGTCCCCAGAAAAAAATTAATTAGACCCTATTCATTTCATTTTTCAATTTGTTTAAAACTAATGCACATGCCTATTTAAGGTTATTCTTAGCTAAGAGAAATAATAGCTTAGATTTAAGAATATATTTCATAGCTAATTCTAGTATCTCTACTCAACAAATTTTTCAGCAAAACTAGTGTATTCTACAGTGTATTGCATGGAAGGTACCCCATTTCTAAATGGTTGCTATAGTACATCTTTTGTAATTCTCATTCTTAAAGCACTGTAAGTAGTTCTAGACTAGTCAAGATGCAGAATGCCTTCTCTTTGCAGAATTTTGCACAGGTTATGCAAACTATAGTAATAATTAATCCATTGTGCATACACAAACCAAACACTGAATAATGTACAATATTTCATTAAGGTAGACATACATGAATTACTGCTAGCTCAGAGGTATTCTTGCAAATATTTTTACATTTTCACTTGCAGTTTGATAATCTATCTGAATTGAAGTGGTGGTTATAGCCCAATCCCAAATGGATAGGGCTTGGCATCTCCACTGGCATTAATCAACACTCTACAATCTCAGCAAAAATATCAAAATTTGAATTAATTAGGATCGAAACACCACTTTTACATCTAATTCCTTCATTGATCTCTCCAGAAGTGAGTAAAGGCATACTGGCTATAAAGAAAAGTGTGCTGTCATGATTTTCTCATGGTACATTGCTGTTTACCCTACCAAATGACTTTAATTGTTGTAAGGATAATTTTCTAGGCAACTAGATACATTCTCATTCACAAAAATTGCCATTAAAAGAGTTTTAATAGAATAATAGTAAGATGTAAACCATGGGGGTCATTTTTCACATTGTGTTAAGGCCCTAACACCCATGATAATGCCATAATACATCATGAGATGCATATGCAAATTTAGTTGTGGGATGAGTAAATCAAGGGCACTTAACATTGCATGTGATAGTGTAACACACACTATTGCAGGATGTAACTACACCTTTTTTCCTGGCATTATGCTGTGGTTAGGTGAGTGAGAGAGAGAGAGAGAGAGAGAGAGAGAGCCTGAGCCTCTAGGGAGGCACATATATTAGTCAAATTTTATACCACTGTAAAAGAGGTCTTTCTGAACTGAGAGTAAGGTTTTGGTTGTGGTCTGGGTTTTGGAGGACAGTTTTACATGGACAGTCAGAGGTACGAACAGCAAAGTTAACATCAGTGATGATTTTATGTGATTTGGAGTGATGAAAGGTATAAAAAGATGAGATTTGTGCAATGTATTCTTGACCTAGCTTGATGCTATCTCTACTAGGGATGTGAATCATTTTTTAATGATTAAAATTATCGTCAGATAATGTTAAAATCGTCCAAAATCGTTAGAGTGCACGATACAATACAAATGCCCCCAATTTATCATCAGAGGCATTTGTATTGTATCGTTAAATAGGGCGCAGGAAAACCGGCACACCAAAACAACCCTAAAACCCACCCGACCCTTTAAAATAAATCCCCCACCCTCCCGAACCCCCCAAAAATGTTTTAAATTACCTGGGGTCCAGTGGGGGAGTCCCGGCGCGATCTCCCACTCTCTGGCCACGGCTGCGTTGAGAAATGGCGCCGGTGGCCCTTTGCCCTTATCATGTGACAGGGCAAAGGTAGCGCCGGCGCCATTTTGGTTCCTGGCTCCCGATGTCACACGTGCAGGAGATCGCTCCCGGACCCCCGCTGGACCCCCAGGGACTTTTGGCCAGCTTGGGGAGGCCTCCTGACCCCCACAAGACTTGCCAAAAGTCCAGCGGGGGTCCGGGAGCGACCTCCTGCACGCGGGCCGTATTGCCAATATTCAAAATGGCGCCGGCACTACCTTTGCCCTCACTATGTCATACAGGCGACGGTCGCGCCGGGAGATCGCGCCGGGACTCCCCCACTGGACCCCAGGTAATTTAAAACATTTTTGGGGGGTTCGGGAGGGTGGGGGATTTATTTTAAAGGGTCGGGGTGGGTTTTAGGGTTGTTTTGGTGTGCCGGTATTCCCGCCCTCCCCCGATTTACGATTTTTAATGATTTAGAAACAAAACACGACGATCAGATTTCCCTCCCCCCCCAACCAAAATCGATCGTTAAGACGATCGATCACACGATTCACACCCCTAATCTCTACCTAGCTGGTGTCAAGTTATGTCGAGAGTACAGTGTAGAAATCTTATCTTTGTGTACTTTTCATCACTCCAAAATCACATAAAATCTTCACTGATGTCTACTGTGCAGTTCATAGTTCTGACGTTGCATGTAAAACTGTCCCTGAAGACCTAGCCCACCACCAAAACCTCACCCTGAAGTTGCCCCTCTTACAGTGGTATAAATAGTTTACTTATATGTAAGCCTTATAAAGAGTCTCTCCCCCCCGCCATGATAAAAGCCTGTCTGGGCACATCTCAGTGAGGTGTAATAAATTTTATAGCAACATCTAAGGGAATGTGAATAGGAACCCTCCCCCTCATACACATTCGATAACAAATATTACGGGGAGGAAGGTGAGAATTTATATCTAATTTCACAAATAATATGCTTTTTATCAATATTTTTAATTGTGTGGAAACATTGGGTTTCTGTGGTTTGGGGAATTGTGATCTAAAACATTTAGGCCCTTAACTGTCAAAGGCTTTCTCCATTATGTGTCTCCTGGAAAAGCCTATGATTAATCTTAATCTTCTCTAGGGGTCTGATTCACTTAACCTTTTTCCATAGACTCAGAATGGGAAAAAAAAGTGAATCTGATTCTAAGTTACTCTCCAAACTTTCTGTTGACTACTGTTGATTCTAGCAGTTGATTTGCATTATATTCATTATATGCCTATGCATGCTTCTTTGTGACACTCATAGTTCTTGATTATGAGTAGTTATCCCATTCAATCAGGATGTTCTCGTCTTGTATATCATTATATAAAAGGGAGTCTAATCAATGAAAAAGCTTCTAAGCTTAGTAAACAACTTTCCTTGCTCCTGCAGAGTACTATCTTAAAATAATGTAACAAAAGTACAAAACCTTATAAGTTTAATAAGTACAAAGCATACTATAAAGTGATATGGGAGCTATTTCAGATATTAGGATAGCAACATGCATATGATCAATGAAACATTTTGCTGTCTTTTATTCATTAGCAATCAAAAAAATCAAATGTAGGTCTATACTATAGATACAGCTCTTACAGATCCATTGTATCAAATATGATATCTTCATTACGGTAAATAAATATATATTTTTTTAAATAATGTTAGGAGCAATTTTACAAGAGCTTGTATTTCTTTGCCGGCTGTTATGTGCTCAAATTGCCCAATTGTCAAAGTAAACTTAAGCATGTGAGTTCACTTTAAAAATTATCCTGGCATAATGACACAATTACACCTGGTATTTGATGCATGTGGTTTTGCTGAAAGAATTTACATGCTTACTGTTTTTACATAAAAAGTCACATGTAAGTTCCAGCCCTGCCTAGATATCACCCCTGAAACTCCTCTCTCCTATGGCTTAAAATTATACTTATTCAGTACGGGCCGGATTTTAATAGCTATGCACGGGCGTAGATTTGTGCGCGCAACCTGGCGCGCACAAATCTACACCAGATTTTATAACATGCGTGCACAGCTGCGCACATGTTATAAAATCCAGGGTCGGCGCACGCAAGGGGGTGCACACTTGTGCACGCCGAACCCTAGGGGAGCCCCGATGGCTTTTCACGTTCCCTCCGAGGCCGCTCCGAAATCGGAGCGGCCTCGGAGGGAACTTTCCTTCCGCTCCCCCCACCTTCCCCTCCCTTCCCCTATCTAACCCACCCCCCAGCCCTACTTAAATCCCCCCTACCTTTATTTTGTTATTTACATCTGCTAGAGGCAAGCGTAACTTGCGCGCGCCAGCTGGCAGCCAGTGCGTGACCCCCCGGCACAGCCACTGTTCCAGAGGCCTCGGTCCCTCCCCCTTCCTGCCCCTGGACCGCCCCCAGACTGGCATCCTGCCCACGGCCCTGCCCCCTTCCCGCCCCTTTTTCAAAGCCCCGGGACATACGCGCATCCCGGGGCTTGCACACATCGCCGGGCCTATGCAAAATAGGCTCGGCGCGCATAACCCTCCTGCACGTGTAAATCCAGCCAGATTTACGCACGCAGGGCTTTTAAAATCTACCCCTATGTATGTGCCTATTTTTATGCATTTATTAGTCACCAATTTTCTCAATGGCTATTTCTGTGGGTAAATCACTATTTTACGTATAGAAGCCCTCTTGAAAATTTACCTCAGTATGTGTATGGTCTAAACATCCAATTCAGATTTTTGTGACATGGATGGTTTTGTCAAATGAACAACTGCAACAATAGAACATTGCTCAATTGCTCATTCAGAATCATGGATAAAAAACCCAATCCAACTCTGCCACCCCTGACAATCCTAGATAAACAAATGACAACTATAATCCCTACCACCCATACCAGGAACCTTGGAGTTACCATTGATGCTGAACTTTCTTTCAAACCCCACATTGTAAATAAAATGAAAGAAGGATACCACAAGCTACTAACCCTAAGACACATAAAGCCATTTCTCAACCCTTCTGACTTCAGAACCGTCCTCCAATTGCTTTTTTTCTCCACCTTCAATTACTGCAACTCATTACTTATTGGAATCTCTTCATCATCCCTCAAACCACTCCAAATACTGCAGAACTCAGCTGCCAGAATCCTTACCGGAAAAAAAGAAACGAACACATTACACCCATTTTAACCTCTCTTCACTGGCTTCCTATTTCTGCACGAATTACCTTAGTTTTTGGGTACTTGCCAGGTTCTTATGGCCTGGATTGGCCACTGTTGGAAACAGGATGCTGGGCTTGATGGACCCTTGGGCTGACCCAGTATGGCATTTTCTTAGGTTCTTATGTTCTTAAATCTATGACCATCATTCATAAAATCTTAAATGATGATCTTCATGGACTAAAAGGCTTAAACATTACCCCCCAAAACCCACAAAGAAACCTACGCTCCAACAACACAGGATTCCTAAACATCCCCACCTTAAGAGATGCTCATCTTTCAACTACGCGAGAAAGAGCATTTTCCATTGCTTCCCCCAAAACTTGGAACACCCTACCCATAGAACTGAGGACCCAGCACATCCAAAAAACATTTTAAAAAGACCTAAAAACATTTTTATTCCGCAAACTCTATTCTAACTATCTGACACCTGATCATCCCAGCACTCAACAGAACTCGCAAGCATAATCCTCCTCCTTCATGCTCTCCTGATGTACCCTCCTTTTCTACCCCTCCCTGCTCACTCCCTTGATCCGTTAAGTTCTTTGAAAATGTTCTCCGCAATATTCTGTTATTCAACGACTAAGAAAATATGTTGATTGTTCACAAAACCCTACTGTTCCCAACTTCTATGTTAACTCTATTTGATTGTAAGATAATTGCATATGTTGGATGATAATTGCAGATTTGTAAACCGTTATGATGGCTCTACTGAATAACAGTATATAAAACCCTACAAATAAATAAATAAATAAAGTTATTTTTTTATTTACATAATTGATTGCCCGCCGATCCACCAATTTTAGCAGATAATTTCACAAACATAAAGTTGTAAAAACAACTTTACAAAAAATCACAAAACAAAGGAAACAATAAAACATAAAATCATCTGGGGAGCACAAAAAGAAAAAAAAATTAAATAGGGAAAGAGAGTCCAAAGAAGTGGGCTTTCATAAGCTTTCTAAAACAAACATAGTCATTTTCAAGTCTAATGACTACTAGAAGGGCATTCCAGAGCCTAGGACCTGCTATGTTAAATATCTGGTCCCTAGATTCAGCTAAATGGGCTATCCTTAGAGATGGAACTTCTAATAACAGTTTTGCTGAAGAGCATAGGTGTCTAGAAATGAGGTATTTTTAAATTGAGCCTTGGATACTAGAACGAGCAAGAATTGTAGTGTTTTAAAAATGAGGGAGAGAATGTTTAGACCTCACTCTCCATTCCATTGGAAGCCATTGAAAACTAGCTATGACTGGAGTTATATGATCACTAGAGGAGACATCAGAGATTAGACATGCAGCAGAATTTTGGATGAGATGTAATACTTTTAAGTGAGATTGGGGTAGACCAAGGAATAATGCATTGCAATAGCCAATGAATGGGAGTCTCATAGCTTGGGTCACTGTATGAAAGTTGGCGCAGTCAAGAAAAGGTTTAAGAGAACACAGAATTCACAAATTGAAGTATGAAGCCTGGACTACAGAGTTAATATGCAGATGAAGTATAGTGATGAATCTATTTTGATACTAAATTATGAGCTGAAGTTTAATGGGAATAACATGATTATCAAAGATGAGATTTGTAGGGTAGTTCTCCGGAGGAATGTGTGATAGTAAAACAATATTGGTCATTGATATTAAGGGCCAGTTTATTAGATGTCAGCCACCAGCTGTGAATAGCTTTAAATACATTATGCTAAAAGTTTAACTCTCTGGGCATTGTTGACCTGTATTGAATCGATTTCTGAAAACTGTATTTCAAGCAATGATTTCAGAACACTGCATTTTTGTCCATTTAATCCATGACTTCATATTTGACAGAAAAAGGCCTATGCAATAAAATTTAGTGTGCACATTAAGGCCCTCTTGTGCACACTACAAATAGTGAACTGTCCAGGAAGATATTACAATGCTCTTTAAAGGGGATCTAGAAGATATTAGCAATAAGAAATCTGCAAGCCTATGCTGCAAATGAAGGGACATCATATATAAATGACCATCGGGATCAGGGGAGGTGGACCTGAAGTACGGAGCCCCCCCAAACCGGCCTGAACACAACGAGGGAGAGCGGTAAGCCCACCCACCATTACCTGACATCATCGTTGGCACCTCCGGAGCCCTTTAAAGGGCACTTGACGGCGCTAGGCATCACGCGCCTAAGGAGCGCGACAAAGGGCCCTTTGTGCGCCCCTTCGTGCACACCGGAACGCAGCTCTGCAATCCTCCACCCTCTCTACCCTCCAGCAAACGGACTCTCTCTCAGATTGCACCCACTTCCCAGCTCTCCAGCTGACGGACTCTCACTCAACATTCATATATCTCCCTGCTCTCCAGCTGACGGACTCTCACTCAGCATTCATCCACCTCCCAGCTCTCCAGCAGATGGACTCCCACTCAGCATTCATATACCTCCCAGCTCTCCAGCTGACGGACTCTCACTCAGCATTCATCCACCTCCCAGCTCTCCAGCAGATGGACGCTCATTCATCATTCATTTACCTCCCAGCTCTCCAGCAGACGGACGCTCATTCAGCATTCATCCACCTCCCAGTTCTCCAGCAGACAGACGCTCATTTAGCATTCATCCACTCCCGTTCTCCAGCATTCATCCACTCCCCAGCTCTCCAGCAGACAGACGCTCATTCAGCATTCATCCACTCCCCAGTTCTCCAGCATTCATCCACTCCCCAGCTCTCCAGCAGATGGACACTAATTCAGCATTCATCCACTCCCCAGTTCTCCAGCATTCATCCACTCCCCAGCTCTCCAGCAGACGAACGCTCATTCAGCATTCATCCACTCTCATTCAAAACTCACCCAAGTCACAACAAGAGAAGCATGACACAAGGCTACCCAATCCCAATCCTACACCACAGTGTCCTCACCATTGAAAAATCACCCACGCAACCCCGGAGATGCTCTACCAGGACTCTCATCCCAATCATGATCTCCCCCTTTACTCAACTTCCAGGTCTAGCACTATTCTCATTGACACTCTTCAATGCACAATCTCTCACAAAGAAATCGCATATTCTCAATGATTATCTCTTCAACTCAAAGCCAGACATCTGCGCTATAACGGAAACCTGGCTCAAACCTACAGATATAGCCTTGATAAATCAACTACCTATACATCTTTATGATTTCTTCTCACTTCCCAGACAAAAAAAAGAGGCGGCGGCCTGCTTTTAGCTGCCAAAAAAGAGCTGAGGCTAACACTACTGCCAGCCAAGTCTGCATCTAAACTAGAAGTAGGCCTTTTCAAATCTAGCCTGCCTCATATCCTCCTCATATATGCTCCGCCAGGACTCCTAGACACTGATGCCTCCCCCATTGTAGAAACCATAGCTAAGTATATAAACTTGGATTCCCCAGCTATGATCTTAGGGGATTTCAACCTACACGTTGATTCAACCCCACTCTTTACCAACTGCGATGCATTTCTTACCTCCCTTACGGCCATGGGCTTCAAACAAATTATCAACAAGCCCACCCATAAAGCTGGCCACACCCTAGACCTTATTTTCATAAACGCCGGCTTCACATACTCTACCCCTCCAAAATGCATCCCAGTCCCCTGGTCAGACCATTCACTGATTTCCACCACCCTCATGATGAAAGAAAGTCCTACTTCTCACCCCCCTCCCCAATCTAAATTTCACTACAGGAGATCATGCACCCCTGATGTCCTCAGCGAACACCTAGCCAAAGAACTTCTTAACCTAGATGTCTCAAACCCCAACTCGGCTCTACTATCATGGCACAGCATCACAGAATCGGTAGCTAACAAACTATGCCCTCTGTCAACCAAAAAAATCAGTCTGGCATCGAACAGAAAACAACCGAGGTTCACCAATGAACTCTGAAAACTTAAGCAAAACCTTAGACAGAAAGAGAACAAATGGCGCAAGGCCCCCTGCCCCAGCACACTAGCTGCCTACAAATCAGCCCTCCACTTCTACAGGAACTACACCCTACGAACAAAAAGAGATTTTTACGCTCACAGAATTCACGACCTCGTATATGATGCCAAGGCCCTATTCTCCTACGTATCTGATCTCACAAAAACCACCACCCCGTCCATCCCGGATGACCAAGCACAATCTAAAGCCAACGAACTTGCAACCTTCTTCCAGAGCAAAATCTCCAACCTTTTAACACTCCTGCCCTCCAGCTCTACCTCATCTCCTATCTCCATCTCCTCTTCCTCAAATATGGGAGCCTCACTTGAATCATTTGAACCTACATCTGCCCTGGAGATTGAATCCCTAATAAAGAGAATGAAACCCTCTACCCACCCTTATGACCAAATCCCGACTAAACTACTCTTATCGGTGCCAGACACCAACTCCAAGCATCTGGCTGATATCATAAAATGCTCACTATCACAAGGAATCTTCCCTGACGTTCTAAAACTCACCACTCTCAAACCCCTTCTTAAGAAATCAAACCTAGACCCCAGGGAACCCAACAATTTCCGTCCCATCTCTAATCTGCCTTTTGTCGCCAAGATTATGGAAAAACTAGTCAATACCCAACTATCAGATTATCTCGAAGACCATAAAATACTCCACCCAACTCAATATGGACTCCGCAAATCGCTAAGCACCGAAACCCTCCTCATTTCCCTCACAGACCACCTCATCATGGGCTTGGACACAGGACACTCCTTCCTACTAGTACTTCTTGACATCTCGGCGGCTTTTGACACGGTGAACCACTCCATTCTCCTAAATCGACTATCCGACATTGGGATAACAGGAACGGCCTTCAGATGGTTCGATTCTTTTCTCAGTAACAGAGGCTATAAAGTCAAACTCAACAACAAAGAGTCCCCACGCATCAATTCTTCACTAGGAGTACCTCAGGGCTCTTCCCTTTCCCCCACTCTCTTCAATATCTACCTCCTTCCCCTCTGCCAGCTGCTAACAAAACTAAAACTAAAACACTATCTTTACGCCGATGACCTACAAATCCTGATCCCTATATTTGAATCCCTTACAAAAACACTTAAGTTCTGGGACAACTGCCTCCAAGATATCAACCTCCTCCTCCTCACCAGCCTAAACCTTGTACTGAACTCTGCTAAGTCGGAACTCCTCCTTATATCTCCTGACTACAGCGATATCCTTCAGCCGACCCACCCCAACACCCTGGTCACCCAAACAAGAGATCTTGGAGTTATAATTGACAATCATCTGAATTTAAAGAAGTTCATCAATCACACAACAACCAAGGACTGCTTCTACAAACTACAGGTGCTAAAAAGACGTAAACCTCTTCTGCACTTCCATGACTTCAGAACTGTCCTCCAGGCCATTATATTCTCCAAGTTAGACTATTGCAACTCTATTCTGCTAGGTCTCCCCGCCTCTTCCACCAAACCTCTTCAGATGCTTCAAAACGCGGCCACTAGAATCCTAACAAATACCAACAGAAGAGATCACATCACGCCCATCCTCAAAAATCTGCACTGGCTACCTATAAGCTTTAGAATCCTACACAAGTCCCTCACCATCATTCACAAAACCGTTCACAACCAGATCCCCATCGATCTTCAATGCCCACTCAGACTCCACACCTCTTCAAGACCTATCAGAGAAACTTACAAAGGATCTCTGCACGCCCCGCTAACCAAATCCACCCTTCATTCAGCCACTAGAGAACGGGCCTTCTCGACAGCGGGGCCAGCTATTTGGAATGCTATTCCCCCTGATCTCAGACAAGAACCCTGTCTGTTGACGTTTAGGAAAAATCTCAAGACCTGGCTGTTTCAACAAGCCTTCCCTTAACTCAGGCCCTTCTCAGCTGGAGTCATTTACCTATGCCTTCTATTCAATGCACTCCGATACCGACATTGTAAATGATTTGTTATTGTTATAGTTACCGAGTTACCTTCTGCTACTGGCTCCTCTTCTCCCCAGTTCCAGTACCCTTGTTTTAATGTAACTTTTGCCTTTTCCTCTATGTTTAAGTTAATGTTATAACCCCTGTTCCTTGTAAACTGATATGATATTATCTGTATCATGAATGTCAGTAAAAAAAAAAGAAGCACTAAATAAATAAATAAATAAATGAGGGCTCATTTACTGAACTCTCACAAAAAAACCTATCCCCCAAGCTTTTTTGTGAGAGTTCAATAAATGACCATTATTTAATATCTACCACTGGTGTTAATATAAGCCTGTTTGCTGAGGGGAAGCTCAAGAGTGTGATCATGCTAAACTGAGCATGCTCAGTTCTTTTTCTTTTGACTTCTTGCTGGCTTCTAAGTAGTATACAAGAAAACCTGGCCAAGGGGATTGCTTGTCAATGCGGAGAGAAGAAATGGAATTCCTAATAATCCAGGACAGGAGGTTAAAGGAGATCAGAGAGTTCCTGGAAAGGAAGAACCAGAGCAAAAACACACTACCTAGGAGATAGATAATATAGAGGGAGGAGAAATGTGCAGCTTGTCAGACAGACAGAGGCATTGCTATATCCATAGAAGACCCAGGACACAGGCTCATAATCCCTCCCCTCTCCTCCCCCTCCCAGAGATTTTAATAATTAATCAACTCAATCATGATCAACAGCTTTATAGTCCTTCTCCCCTGAACACTTTTGTAAAATACACAATTGCCCAATGAAAAAGAGGCAAAACAAAATCACAAAAATGTTCAAGATAGCATATGAATAGGATGGATTAAATATATGGTATAAGAACATAAGAACATAAGAAATTGCTATGCTGGGTCAGACAAAGGGTCCATCAAGCCCAGCATCCTCTTTCCAACAGAGGCCAATCCAGGCTTCAATTACCTGGCAAGTACCCAAACACTAAGAAGATCCCATGCTACTGATGCCAGTAATAGAGGCCATTCCCTAAGTCAACTTGATTAATAGCAGTTAATGGACTTCTCCTCCAAGAACTTATCCAAACCTTTTTTAAACCCACCTCCACTAACTGCACTAACCACATCCTCTGGCAACAAATTCCAGAGCTTAATTGTGTGTTGAGTGAAAAACAATTTTCTCTGATTAGTCTTAAATGTCCTACTTGCTAACTTCATAGAGTGGCCCCTAGTAGAGATGTGAATCGTTTTCCATATCGTCTTAACGATAGAAATCGTGTGGCAGGGCAAGAAAATCATGTTAGGCACGATTTTTTAGCTAAAAAATCGTTAAAAATCGTTTTTTCCGATTAGTGCGCACTAACTCGAGTTAGTGCGCACTAACGGGAGTTAATGCGCACTAACTGGGAGTTAGTGCGCACTAACTGAAAATGATACAATTTGACACTTTTCAGGTCAGTTAAGGTCAGTTTAGGAATGAATATGTATTCCTATTGGCTGCCCTCTTATTTATTCATGTTACCAAGCTTCCCACTGACAGTATATGGGGGATGGGAAATGGAAACAGTTGGTAGCTTGACAAAACAAGTAATGTGATCAGTCAATGTGACTAGAACTTGTGCCCTAACCCTGATACCAGGGGTATTGTGATCTTCCTGCACACAGTGCCCTATCCCTATTAATACCAGGAGTGTTGTGATCTTCCTGCACACAGTGCCCTAACCCTGCCACCAGGGGTGTTGTGATCTTCCTGCACACAGTGCCCTATCCCTATTAATACCAGGAGTGTTGTGATCTTCCTGCACACAGTGCCCTAATCCTGGCACCAGGCGTGTTGTGATGTTCCTGCGCACAGTGCCCTATCCCTATTAATACCAGGAGTGTTGTGATCTTCCTGCACACAGTGCCCTAACCCTGGCACCAGGGGTGTTGTGATCTTCCTGCGCACAGTGCCCTATCCCTATTAATACCAGGAGTGTTGTGATCTTCCTGCACACAGTGCCCTAACCCTGGCACCAGGGGTGTTGTGATCTTCCTGCACACAGTGCCCTATCCCTATTAATACCAGGAGTGTTGTGATCTTCCTGCACACAGTGCCCTAACCCTGGCACCAGGGTTGTTGTGATCTTCCTGCACACAGTGCCCTATCCCTATTAATACCAGGAGTGTTGTGATCTTCCTGCACACAGTGCCCTAACCCTGGCACCAGGGGTGTTGTGATCTTCCTGCACACAGTGCCCTATCCCTATTAATACCAGGAGTGTTGTGATCTTCCTGCACACAGTGCCCTAACCCTGGCACCAGGGATGTTGTGATCTTCCTGCACACAGTGCCCTATCCCTATTAATACCAGGAGTGTTGTGATCTTCCTGCACACAGTGCCCTAACCCTGATACCAGGGGTGTTGTGATCTTCCTGCACACAGTGCCCTATCCCTGGCACCAGGGGTGTTGTGATCTTCATGTACACAGTGCCCTATCCCTATTAATACCAGGAGTGTTGTGATCTTCCTGCACACAGTGCCCTATCCCTAATACCAGGGGTGTTGTTATCTTCCTGCACAAAGTGCCCTATTCCTGATACCGGGGGTGTTGGGATCTTCTTGCACACATCCTGGTATCAGGGATAGGGCACTGCATGCAGGAAGATCACAACACTCCTGGTATCAGGAATAGGGCACTGTGTGCAGGAAGATCACAACACCCCTGGTATTAGGGATAGGGCACTGCGTGCAGGAAGATCACAACACTCCTGGTATTAATAGGGATAGGGCACTGCATGCAGGAAGATCACAACACCCCTGGTATCAGGGATAGGGCACTGTGTGCAGGAAGATCACAATACCCCGGAGGAGTGAGGGTCAGGCAGCTCCCCCCTGTCTGTGAAGCCAGCCTCTCACTAGTAATGCAGGGAGGGAGCTGTCTCAGACTTCACCATCCTCCTCCCCCCCCCCTCACCCACACACCATTCACTAGCTGGGACATGGGGGAAGTCAGGAGTGAGGGTCAGGCAGCTCCCCCCTGTCTGTGAAGCCAGCCTCTCACTAGTAATGCAGGGAGGGAGCTGTCTCAGACTTCACCATCCTCCCCCCCCTCACCCACACACCATTCACTAGCTGGGACATGGGGGAAGTCAGGAGTGAGGGTCAGGCAGCTCCCCCCTGTCTGTGAAGCCAGCCTCTCACTAGTAATGCAGGGAGGGAGCTGTCTCAGACTGGTATCAGGGTTAGGGCACTGTGTGCAGGAAGATCACAACACCCCTGGTGCCAGGGTTAGGGCACTGTGTGCAGGAAAATCACAACACCCCTGGTGCCAGGGTTAGGGCACTGTGTGTGCAGGAAGATCACAACACTCCTGGTATTAATAGGGATAGGGCACTGTGTGCAGGAAGATCACATCACCCCTGGTATTAATAGGGATAGGGCACTGTGTGCAGGAAGATCACAACACCCCTGGTGCCAGGGTTAGGGCACTGTGTGCAGGAAAATCACAACACCCCTGGTGCCAGGGTTAGGGCACTGTGTGCAGGAAGATCACAACAGTCCTGGTATTAATAGGGTTAGGGCACTGTGTGCAGGAAGATCACAACACCCCTGGTGCCAGGGTTAGGGCACTGTGTGCAGGAAAATCACAACACCCCTGGTGCCAGGGTTAGGGCACTGTGTGTGCAGGAAGATCACATCACCCCTGGTGCCAGGGTTAGGGCACTGTGTGTGCAGGAAGATCACAACACCCCTGGTGCCAGGGTTAGGGCACTGTGTGCAGGAAAATCACAACACCCCTGGTGCCAGGGTTATGGCACTGTGTGCAGGAAGATCACAACAGTCCTGGTATTAATAGGGTTAGGGCACTGTGTGCAGGAAGATCACAACACCCCTGGTGCCAGGGTTAGGGCACTGTGTGCAGGAAAATCACAACACCCCTGGTGCCAGGGTTAGGGCACTGTGTGTGCAGGAAGATCACAACACCCCTGGTGCAAGGGTTAGGGCACTGTGTGCAGGAAAATCACAACACCCCTGGTGCTAGGGTTAGGGCACTGTGTGTGCAGGAAGATCACAACACTCCTGGTATTAATAGGGATAGGGCACTGTAAGAGATGACTGTAGTAGATTGAATAAAGATCTGATGTTTCTGCTCTCCTCACACCAAACAAAAGCAACACACAAGCAGAGAAGCCCTTCTTACAAAGCTGAGCTAGTGAGTTAAGTAGGAGGAAAAGTAAACATACTGGTGCCAGTGTGGCTACTTAAAAAATACACTTACCAACAATCAATTACATATATTTGAACTGTGTACAGTTCCAGCCAGGACCACCTTTCTAAAATGCACAGTGATTGGCAAATTCAACATGCACTAGCATTTCAGGTGCCTGCTAACAAAAATAATAAACAAACAAGTTCTAGTCACGTGAGTGCTGATCATCACATTACTTTTTTGTCAAGCTTCCAACTGTTTCCATTTCACATCCCCCCAACCATTACCTCAGTGTTAACCTTGGTAACATCAATAGATAAGAGCACAGCCAGCCAATAGGAATACATATTCATTCCTAAGTGACCTTTACTGACCTGGGAAGTGTGAACACTTTGTTTCATTTTCTGTTGGTGTTCGTGAGTTTCCAGTTCCATTTCCCATCCCCCCAACCATCACCTCAGTGGTAACCTTGGTAACATCAATAGATAAGAGGGCAGCCAGCCAATAGGAACACATATTCATTCCTAACTGACCTTCAGTGACCTGGAAAGTGTTTATTTGTATCATTTTCAGTTAGTGCGCACTAACTCCCGTTAGTGCGCACTAACACGATTTAACGATTTTTAACGATAAATCGTTAGAATTTCTATTGTATCGTGTTCTATAACGATTTAAGACGATATTAACATTATCGGACGATAATTTTAATCGTTGAAAAACGATTCACATCCCTAGCCCCTAGTCCTTCTATGATCCGAAAGTGTACATAACCGATTCACATCAACTTGTTCAAGACCTCTCATGATTTTAAAGACCTCTATCATATCCCCCCTCAGATATCTCTTCTCCAAACTGAACAGTCCTAACCTCTTCAGCCTTTCCTCATAGGGGAGCTGTTCCATCCCCTTTATTATTTTGGTTGCTCTTCTCTGTACCTTCTCCATCACAACTATATCTTTTTTGAGATGTGGTGACCAGATTTGTACACAGTACTCAAGGTGCAGTCTCACCATGGAGCAAGACAGAGGCATTATGACATTTTCCGTTTTATTCACCGTTTCCTTCCTAATAATTCCTAACATTCTGTTTGCTTTTTTGACTGCTGCAGCACACTGAGCCAACGATTTCAAAGTATACACTGTGCTAGAGCATTGTCAAACCTGGTATATCTTATTACTCAAAGCACTGTTATAATCTTTTAGCAAAAGTCCTCTGCAAATTAAATTTCAATGTCTTTCAGTGTCTTTCAAAATGTATGTTGCTTCAAAATATTTTATATTCTTCAATTTACTTCATATTCCAGCAATTCTTGAAAAAAATATTTAGTTCTAAAATGGCATCTATAGAAATACCATCTTGAGAATGCTTCAGCGTAGATATTCATAAACTCCCTCGACATCAACACAAATTGCCTACTTCAGGGGTCTCCACTGGGTATAATTCTAAAAATATAAATCAATAAAAACATGAAAAAGTAGCTACAATGTTTAACCTCAGAGAGGCCTATTTGGTCCCCTTGAATGGACCACCTTATTGATATTGCAGCTTTTGATTGCGTACCGGGGTTTTCTTTCCTTCTATAAAATCAGGAGTTTGGGTCTGGTTCCGTAGACTAGGGATGTGCATTCGTTTTTGACGTATTGGCAATCCGCAATGTATATGTCCCAATTCGTTGAATTCGTGGGGAAGCGAAACGTATCACGACTCCCCATGAATATAACATATCATCCGTTCCATACGTTTGACGCCGCGTGCTTTTCTTCGCCGCCATTTGCAATCGGAGAATGCCATTTGGGTGTATCCAGAGCCAAAAACCAGCCCTTTCCTGTGAGTCATCAGTGATCTCACAGCCCTGTCAGAGTGGGTCGGACAGGTTGGCACAGATACCAGAATGCAATGTATCAGCGATAAGATTTTTTGAAATGCACTGAGTGCAGCCAATCGTACTGTCATTCAGTGCTCGGTGATGCGTTTCCTGATGACCCAGCACTATATATACTTAAGCACGTGGCGTGCCACACACTTTCTTTGCAGGGGTAGTGTGGGGAGGTGGTCTCTGCGGAAAGTGGCTGCACTTAAGAGAAAACGATATTTATTCTTTATTTGGCAGCAGTGCCAGCTAGCCCTGTTTGTTTTTTAAGCAGTTTATTTAGGTGATCTGAGATGGTCTCTCTGTGCCAGGGAGAGAAGCTGCTATCAGTGCCATTTTGTTTAATTCACCCTCTGGGCTAGGCTGCAAGCAAGCACCATTTGGGTGTTGTGGGTGGGAGAGATATATTCAATTTTTAGCTAGTTTGCTAGAACATCCATTAGAAAATATATTTCATCGATTTTCCTGCTGTGCCAACAATTCCAGCTTTTTTAAACTGAATTTGTTTAATTGAACTCACTCAGTCTCTCTGTGCACTGGGCATCAGTGCCAGTGGGCTGGCAGTTTAGCAGACTCAAGTTTATTATTGGGACAGTCTGTGCAGTGAAATCCCCAGTCTGCCTCTTTTGTAGTTACAAGCAAGCTCTGTGTGTGCACACCACACACATTACATTAGTGCATAAAAAGGCACTGTGACAGTGGGCACTGGGCAGTTTAGCAGACTCAAGTTTATTATTGGGACAGTCCATGCAGTGAAATCCCCAGTCTGCCTCTTTTGTGCTTACAAGCAAGCTCTTTTTGTACATACCACACACATTACATTAGTGCATATCAAGGCACTGTGACAGTGGGCACTGGGTAGTTTAGCAGACTCAAGTTTATTATTGGGACAGTCTGTGCAGTGAAATCCACAGTCTGCCTCTTTTGTACTTACAAGCAAGCTCTGTGAGTGCACACCACACACATTACATTAGTGCATATCAAGGCACTAGGGATGTGAATCGTTTTTTGACGATTTTAAAAAATCGTCCGATATTTTTTAAATCGTCAAAAATCGTTAGAGTGCGCGATACAATAGAAATTCCCCCGATTTATCGTGAAAAATCATTAATGGGTTAGTGTCCACTAACGGGAGTTATTTGGGGGGAGGGCGGGAAAACCGGCACACCAAAACAACCCCTAAACCCACCCCGACCCTTTAAAACTAAACCCTTACCTTCCCCCACCCTCCCGACCCCCCCAAAACTTTTCACGAGTACATGATGGTCCAGTGGAAGCCCTGGGACCGATCGCCTGCTCTTGGGCCATCGGTGCCATTTTGGCTGCCACTAATAAAACTGGCGCCGATGGCCCGATAAAAAAAAAACCACCGACCCTTTAAAAATGACCCCTTTGCTTCCCCCACCCTCCCAACTCCCCCCCCCCCAAACCATTTTAAAATTACCTGGTGGTCCAGTGGGGGTGCAGGGAGCGATCTCCCGCTCTCGGGCCGTCCATCCAGTGCTCCTACCATGTGACAGGGGTCGGCCAATGGCACGGATACCCTGTCACATGGTAAGGGCAAAGGGCCATCGGCACCATTTTTATTAGCGCAGCCGATGGCCTGAGAGCGGGAGATCACTCCCTGCGCCCCCACTGGACCACCAGGTAATTTTAAAATGGTTTTGGGGGGGTTCGGGAAGCAAAGGGGTCATTTTTAAAGGGTCGGGGTGGGTTTTTTGTTTATCAGCTCGGGCGCAGCCGATAAACAAAAAACCAATCGTGCCGGACTATAAAAATTGTAAGATTTGAATCGGAACCAGAACCGAACCGATTCCGGTTCCGATTCACATCTCTACAAGGCACTGTGACAGTGTTAGTGTTCGTGGTAGTTGTGGGTGGATCCTTGGGCTGGTAGCAGATGACCATGCCCCCAGGGGAAGATCCCGAGGGGGACCACCGGTCAGGCTCAGAGTGTGGATACAGACACACACTAGTTCTTTTATTAAACAGTATATGGAACCACCTGAGGTGGCAGTAGTGAGCTGGAAGTGGTCACCTGGGCTGTAGTCCCTCAGATACTGGAATAGCGATCCTGGATAACTGAGCTGTAGAAAAACTGAATATAGTGAGTAGGCAGGGTATGCAGACTTCAGGAACAGAACCTTGATGGTAACACTCACACAATAGTCTCTTAGAAGCAGCCCAGGAGCTGGAATGAAATAGGCCCTCGAGGAGCGAGTACCTGGTTCCAGGGAACGCTCTGAGAGAGAGATGGTAACTCACTGGTGCTGTAGGCAGCGATGACTTCCTGGCAGAAGTGGTATTCAGAAGCAAGTCCGGGAACGTGGGCCCTCAAGGAGCGAGTACCGGTTCCAGACTGTGATCTGAAAAGCAAAAAGAGAAAGCAAGGCCCCCCGAGGAGCGGGTACCCCTGGTAAGTCTGAGGAGGCAGAGTAGCAAGGTATGCGGAGTAGGGATGTGAATCGTTTTTGAACGATTAAAATTATCGTCCGATAATTTTAAAATCGTTCTAAACCATTAGAGTACACGATACAATACAAATGCCACGATTTATCATTAGGAGCATTTATATTGTATCGTTAAATAGGGCACGGGAATTATTTGGGGGAGGGTGGGAAAACCGGAACACCAACACAACCTCTAAACCCATCCCGACCTTTTAAAACAAATTTCTTACACTCCCCCACCCTCCCCAACCCCCCCCCAAAATGTTAAATTACCTGGTGGTCCAGTGGGGGGGGGGGGGGGGGTCCCCGGCGCGATCTCCCGCTCTCGGGCCATCGGCGCCATTTTGGCTACCACTGATAAAAAGGCACCGATGGCCCGAAAATAAAAACCCACCCCGACCCTTTTCAAATTACCCCTTTGCTTCTCCCACCCTCCCGACCCCCCCAAAAACCTTTTAGATGTACCTGGTGGTCTAGCGGGAGGTCCAGGAGCCATCCCTTCAATCGCCTTTGCCCTTAACTTGTCACAGGGAGCGACCGTCGCTCTCTGTGACAAGGTAAGGGCAAAGGCGATCGGCGCCATTTTGAAACCTCCAGCACCGGCACCGGCACGATTGAAGGGATGGTTCCTGGACCCCCCGCTAGACCACCAGGTACATCTAAAAGGTTTTTGGGGGGTCGGGAGGGTGGGAGAAGCAAAGGGGTAATTTGAAAAGGGTCGGGTGGGTTTTTTTTTTCGGGCCATCGGCGCCTTTTTATCAGTGGTAGCGCCGGGGACCCCCCCCCCCCCCCCCTGGACCACCAGGTAATTTAACATTTTTTTGGGGGGGGGGGGGTCGGTGAGGTTTTGTTTATCTGCTCAGGCCTCACTAAAAAATTAACAATGTGAATTGGAATCGGAACGATTCCAATTCACAATCTTTAACGATCCGATTTTTCCCTCCCACCATCCGAACCTGATCGTTAAGACGATCGGGCACACGATTCACATCTCTAATGCGGAGAGCGAATCCCATCCGTCGATACCTGGAGAAAAGCCCTTGCTAACTCGATTCGTTAGCGATTTCAGAGACCTTAAATATCCGGCTAGAATGACGTCACCTCAGGGGGACACCCCTGAGGTTTGCGCTACTGCTGGTACTTGAGTCGGGGCCACGCCTCGTGCGCACCCTTAGCATACTGGGAAACATGGTGGAGTGCAGCGTCTAGCCGGTCCGGGGATGCCGGAGGAGAACGGCACGATGATGCCGCGATAGCCAAACTTCCAACAGGCAAAGAGGGAGTCGCCAAAGAGGTAAGGTGGGCGTAGTGGAGACGTCGGGCAGTGACGGTCGCAACAGTACCCCCCTTCAAAGGGCGATTTCCTCTTCGGGTATCAGGCTTGGGTTTTGAAGGATGCGTGAGGTGGAACTGACAAAGCATCTCTTTGTCCAGAATATTGGTCTGAGGCTCCCAAGAGTTTTCTTCAGGGCCGAAACCTTCCCACTTCAGAAGGTATTCAAAATATTGCCTCTTTTACGAACATCCAGGGCCTCTTTGACTTTGAATTCTAAGTTGTCTTCTGCATTCATGACAGGTGGATCTTGAGGTTTGGAAGAAAATTTGCTGAGTATGAGTGGTTTCAGAAGAGAAATGTGGAAAGCATTATGAATATCAGCAGCAGTGGATTGAGCTGCTGGGACGTCACTGAGCTTCAGTGGATGTGGCGGTGTTGGGGAACGTCCATAGCCCACTTCAAATGATGACACAGTAGTAGATCTTTCAGCTTGGTGAGGGGACTCCTTAAGTCTTCCACTAGACTCTGAGAATGAAGTTGCTTCCTGCCCCTGAATCCACCAGGGCAAGAGTCTGAACCGTGACCGGTCCTTAAGTCAAAGAGACTGGAAGAGAAAGCGGAGGAGAGGGTGCAGTATGGCCTAAGAACAGTCCTCCTGCAGGACTTAGGCCCGTCTGTTTTCTGGATGAATGGAGCATGTGGAGACATTATGGCCGGGCTGACCACAGTACATACTAACGCCACGCTTTTTCCGAAGTCTTCTTTCTTTGGAAGTTAAATGTCCATGACCAACTTGCATCGGTTCATCTTTATCAGCAGCAAGAATTACTGGAACCATCCGAGGTCTGGATATAGAACTAGCCTGTTTCAACCCAGGTAACACCTTAGGCCGGAGTTCCCTCACCTTGTCTTGGAGCCGGTGATCAATCTGAGAGGCCATGGCTACTAATTCGTACAGAGAGTCAGGTGTTTCGCGAGCAGCCAGCTCGTCCTTTAAACGGGTATCCAGGCCTCTGCAAAAGAGTGTCTTGAGACATTTGGGGTCCCAGCAGAGTTCTGTCGCAAGAGTTTTGAACTCGATGGCAAATTCAGCCAATGATCTGCTGCCTTGCTTCAATTCCACCAACGCAGAATTGGCTACAGCAGTTCGAGCAGGGTCATTGAAAACGGATTTAAACAAGTCCATAAATCCTTCTATGTCCTGCAAAATGAGGTCTTGTGCTCCCACAAGGTAGATGTCCAAGACAAGGCCCTACCATCCAGGTAAGAAAGGATGTAGGTACTCTTGGAAAGAGCCGTAGGAAATAAAGATGGCTGTAAGGCAAAATGCATGCAGCACTGGTTTAAGAAGCCCCGTGCCTTCTGGATTTCACCGGAAAAGTGGATTGGAGCTGCCAGTGGTACAGCAGTTTTTTAAAGTGTACCTCCTGTAACTGACCTTCATGGTTGGAAGCTGTGCCTTGAACCTTCTGTGTGTGTAGCTGATGAAACGCTGAAGTAAGTTTCCTCCAAGGCGTTTTGCTGCTCCATAATGCGCTGGGCCAGGCCCGGTATGGCCTGGAAGGCATTGAGTTTGTGCCGGATAAATAGAGTTAGCAATCTGTTAGTGTTCATGGTAGTTGTGGGGTGGATCCTTGAGCCGGTGGCAGATGACCACGCCCCTGGAGGGAGATCCCGAGAGGGACCATCGGTCAGGCCTCAGAGTATGCAGACAGACACACACTAGTTCTTTTATTAAAACAGTATATGGAACCACCAGAGGTTGGCAGTAGTGAGATGGAAGTGCCCAGCTGGGCTGTAGTCCCTCAAATACTGGAATAGCGATCCTGATAACTGAGCTGTAGAGAAACTGAATATAGTGAGTAGGCAGGGTATGCAGAGTTCATGAACAGAACCTTGATGGTAACACTCAAACAATAATCTCTTAGAAGCAGCCTAGGAGCTGGAAAGAAGTAGGCCCTCAAGGAGCGAGTACCTGGTTCCAGGGAACGCTCTGAGAGAGAGATGGTAACTCACTGGTGTTGTAGGCAGTGATGACTTCCTGGCAGAAGTGGTATTCAGTAGCAAGTCTGGGAACATGGGCCCTCGAGGAGTGAGTACTGGTTCCAGACTGCGATCTGAAAAGCAAAAAGAGAAAGCGAGGCCCCCGAGGAGCGGGTACCCCGGTAAGTCCAAGGAGACAGAGTAGCAAGGTAGGAGGAGAGCAAATTCCATCCCGCCGATACCTGGAGGAAAAGCCCTTGCTTAACTCGATTCGTTAGCGATTTCAGAGACCTTAAAATATCTGGTGAGGATAACGTCACCTCAGTGGGACGCCCCTGAGGTTCGCACCACTGCTGGTACCTGAGTCGGGGCCGCGCGCGCGCCCTTAGGCTTCTCGGAAACATGGCGGAGTGCAGCATCTAGCCGGTGCATTGACACCGGAGGAGAATGGCATGATGATGCCGCTGCAGCCAAACTCCCAACAGGCAAAGAGGGAGTCACCAAAGAGGTAAGGTGGGCATAGTGGAGATGTCGGGCAGCGACGGTCTCAACAGTCAGTGGGCACTAGGTAGTTTAGCAGACTTAAGTTTAATATTGGGACAGTCTGTGCAGTGAAATCTCCAGTCTGCCTCTTTTGTAGTTACAAGCAAACTCTGTGTGTGCACACCACACACATTACATTAGTGCATATCAAAGCACTGTGCCAGTGGGCAGCCAGTAGGCACTAGGCAGTGACATTAAATCCATAATGTAAGGGAAAGCTAGATGTGATCGAGTGATTGAGACTGGCAGAGGAGGCACTTCAAAAGGCAGTGCCAGTCCCCATTAAAGTTAAAAAGGGACATGTTGCAATCTAAACTCTTTGGAGGGGCAGGCAGTTCCATCCAGAAAAAAATGAAATCTAAACATGATGCATCGCCACCACTTGTTTCTGACCCTGTAGTTTTGGAGGTGAGGGAAGGGAAGGCTGAGTCATGTCAGACAAAATGTTGACACCCAAAAGCAGCAGTGTATCAGAAGTCTCGACTAAGACTTAGCATTGACAATGTAGCGCAGTCACTGTTTGCTTCTGATTCAGATGAACAATCATCTTGTGTGGGATTCTCATCAGAAATGGAAGAAGTAATAGCTGAGCCTGACGAAGTTTTAGGAGGATCAGTTAGTCCTGTCTTACCCTCCACTTCAGTGCAGCAGGGGAGAGCCACAAAACTGATGAGGAGGAGGAGGAAGAGCAGTTTTGTCAGCGTAGGCACGGAGGGTGACTGAGAACTCTGGCATTGCTTCTCAGGGTGCACCCACTACCTCAGCTCCAGTGCCAGCATCCACCCCCAAGGCAATAGAGAAGGGAGGATCATGAAAGATATCTGCAATCTGGAGCCAGTTTAAAGTGACGGATGACCTGCGTTTTGCTCGGTGTAATTACTGTGGCAGGGCTATTAGCAGAGGCAAGCAAATGGGACATCTATCTAAGAACATAAGAACATAAGAAAATGCCATACTGGGTCAGACCAAGGGTCCATCAAGCCCAGCATCCTGTTTCCAATAGGGATGTGAATCGTTTTTTGACGATTTAAAATATTGTCCGATATATTTTAAATCGTCAAAAATCGTTAGGGCCACGATACAATACCAATTCCCCCGATTTATCGTCAAAAAATCGTAAATCGGGGGAAGGGGGAGGGCAGGAAAACCGGCACACTAAAACCCCCTAAAACCCACCCCCGACCCTTTAAATTAAATCCCCCACCCTCCCGAACCCCCCCCCCAAATGCATTAAATTACCTGGGAGTCCTCCGTAGCGGCGGTCCGTGGCTAAATCGGGGGAAGGGGGAGAGCACGAAAACCGGCACACTAGATCGTGAGGTCTTCAGCCGGCGCCATTTTTCAAAATGGCCGCCGCAAAAAACCCTCGCGAGATTTCCGGACCTCGCTGAACGACCTCCTGCAGTCGATCTCCTGCCGGCGCCATTTTCCGTACGGACAATGGCGCCGGCCATATGCGTATGGCCGGCGCCATTTTCCGTACGGAAAACGATTCGCGGCAGGAAATCGCTCCTTGACCCCCGCTGGACCCCCAGGAACTTTTGGCCAGCTTGGGGGGGCCTCCTGACCCCCCACAAGACTTGCCAAAAGTCCAGCGGGGGTCCGGAACGACCTCTTGCGTCGAATCGTTTTCGTCTATGGCCGCCGCCATTTTGCGGCGGCCATTTTGAAAAATGGCGCCGGCTGAAGACCTCACGATCTAGTGTGCCAGTTTTCATGCTCTCCCCCTTCCCCCGATTTAGCCATGGACCGCCGCTACGGAGGACTCCCAGGTAATTTAATGCATTTGGAGGGGGGGATTCGGGAGGGTGGGGAATTTAATTTAAAGGGTCGGGGGTGGGTTTTAGGGGGTTTTAGTGTGCCGCTGGACCACCAGGTAATTTAAGGCATTTGGGGGGGGGGGTTCGGGAGGGGGGGGATTTAATTTAAAGGGTCGGGGGTGGGTTTTAGGGGGTTTTAGTGTGCCGGCTCACAATTTTAACGATTATGACGATACTTTACACACACAAACGGCAACAATACGATTCCCTCCCCCTCCCAGCCGAAATCGATCGTTAAGATGATCGAGGACACGATTCACATCTCTAGTTTCCAACAGTGGCCAATCCAGGCCATAAGAGCCTGGCAAGTACCCAAAAACTAAGTCTATTCCATGTAACCATTACTAATGGCAGTGGCTATTCTCTAAGTGAACTTAATAGCAGGTAATGGACTTCTCGTCCAAGAACTTATGCAATCCTTTTTTAAACACAGCTATACTAACTGCACTAACCACATCCTCTGGCAACAAATTCCAGAGTTTAATTGTGCGTTGAGTAAAAAAGAACTTTCTCCGATTAGTTTTAAATGTGCCCCATGCTAACTTCATGGAGTGCCCCCTAGTCTTTCTACTATCCGAAAGAGTAAATAACCGATTCACATCTACCCATTCTAGACCTCTCATGATTTTAAACACCTCTATCATATCCCCCCTCAGTCGTCTCTTCTCCAAGCTGAAAAGTCCTAACCTCTTTAGTCTTTGGCATCTAGCATCACATTAAGAAAGGTGGAAAGAAGGCAAAACGATTACCGGCATGGTTAAAAGGGGAGGCGAAAGAAGCTATTTTAGCCAAAAGGTCTTCATTCAAAAATTGGAAGAAGGATCCAACAGAAGAAAATAGGATAATGCATAAACGTTGGCAAGTTAAATGTAAGACATTGATAAGACAGGCTAAGAGAGAATTTGAAAAGAAGTTGGCCGTACAAGCAAAACCTCACAATAAAAACCTTTTAAAATATATCCAAAACAGAAAGCCTGTGAGGGAGTCAGTTGGACCGTTAGATGATCGAGGGGTTAAAGGGGCACTTAGAGAAGATAAGGCCATTGCGGAAAGATTAAATCATTTCTTTTCTTCGGTGTTTACTGAAGAGGATGTTGGGGAGGTACCCGTACTGGAGAAGGTTTTCATGGGTAATGATTCAGATGAACTGAACCAAATCATGGTGAACCTAGAAGATGTGGTAGACCTGACTGACAAACTTAAGAGTAGTAAATCACCTGGACCAGATGGTATACACCCCAGAGTTCTGAAGGAACTAAAAAATTAAATTTCAGACCTATTAGTAAAAATTTGTAACCTGAAGACTGGAGGATAGCTAATGTAACCCCCATATTTAAAAAGGGCTCAAGGGGCGATCCGGGAAACTAAAGACCCGTTAGCCTGACTTCAGTACCAGGAAAAATAGTGGAAAGTATTCTAAACATGAAAATCACAGAACATATAGAAAGACATGGTTTAATGGAACAAAGTCAGCATGGCTTTACCCAAGGCAAGTTTTGCCTCACAAATCTGCTTCACTTTTTTGAAGGAGTTAATAAACACATGGATAAAGGTGAACCTGTAGATGTAGTGTTCTTGGATTTTCAGAAGGCATTTGACAAAGTTCCTCATGAGAGGCTTCTAGGAAAAATAAAAAGTAATGGGATAGGTGGCGATGTCCTTTTGTGGATTACAAACTGGATAAAGACAGGAAACAGAGAGTAGGAATAAATGGACAATTTTCTCAGTGGAAGGGTGTGGGCAGTGGAGTGCCTCAGCGATCTGTATTGGGACCCTTACTTTTCAATATATTTATAAATGATCTGGAAAGAAATACGACAAGTGAGGTAATCTAATTTGCAGATGATACAAAATTGTTCAGAGTAGTTAAATCACAAGCAGATTGTGATAAATTGCAGGAAGTCCTTGTGAGGCTGGAAAATTGGGCATCAAAATGGCAGATGAAATTTAATGTGGACAAGTGCAAGGTGATGCATATAGGGAAAAATAACCCATGCTATAGTTACACAATGTTAGGTTCCATATTAGGTGCTACTACCCAAGAAAGAGATCTAGGTCATACACATTGAAATCGTCGGTTCAGTGTGCTGCGGCAGTCAAAATAGCAAACAGAATGTTGGGAATTATTAGAAAGGGAATGGTGAATAAAACAGAAAATGTCATAATGCCTCTGTATCGCTCCATGGTGAGACTGCACCTTGAATACTGTGTACAATTCTGGTCGCTGCATCTCAAAAAAGATATAATTGCGATGGAGAAGGTACAGAGAAGGGCGACCAAAATGATAAAGGAATGGAATAGCTCCCCTATGAGGAAAGACTAAAGAGGTTAGGACTTTTCAGCTTGGAGAAGAGACTGCTGAGGGGGGATATGATAGAGGTGTTTTAAAATCATGAGAGGTCTAGAATGGGTAGATGTGAATTTTTTTTTTACTCTTTCGGATAATAGAAAGACTAGGGGGTACTCCATGAAGTTAGCATGTGGCACATTTAAAACTAATAGGAGATAGTTCTTTTTCACTCAACGAACAATTAAACTCTGGAATTTGTTGCCATCCTCGTGTGAAAGGGAAACTTGCCCTACAGTACGATTGTCTCTTATTGGTGAAGGACCTGCTGTTATCAAAAGTCCGTGAACAGGAGCACCATAGGCAGAGACAGATTAGACGTGAAGCAGAGGTGGAAACAGGGGGCACTTCAGAGAGTTGGGGTAGCCCAAGCAGGAGCAGCACTCTGTCAGTGACAGCTAGTACCTTCTCCTCCTCCTCCTCCAATTCAGAATGCCAAAGGCATGTTGCCCATAAAGATTCATCTGTTGTGCTACGGGCTAGAGAGAAAGCAGCTGGCATGAGTGACTCTCAGTCCTCCCAAGCAAAGGAGACACCAGCACAGCTGTCAGTGACACGGTGTCTCTCAGAGCCGATAGAGAATATGCAGACAGATCCACTTGCATAATGGGCACACAAGTCCACTGTCTGGCCACACCTAGCCAAAGTGGCTCAGTGATATCTGTCATGTCCACCAACCAGTGTACCCAGTGAACGTGTCTTTTCAATGACAGGGATATCATGAGCCCTCAACGCTCAAGGCTGGCACCAGAGTTGATGGAAATGCTAGTGTTTTTGAAAGTAAACCTGCCTTTGCTTGGTTTTCCAAATTTGCCCTGTGAATGCCAAGATGAATAAAAGCAATTGAAAGCCTTGCAGCAGCTCCAACTGCCTCTGTGCTCCAGAAAATGTAAGCACTGTACCTGACCTGAAACACTGTGCCTGTCCATCCACTGTCCAGGCCATACATCCCTACAAGAGCCTCACCTAAAACGCTGTGCTTGTCCGTCCACTGTCCAAGCCGTATGTCCCTACAAGGGCCTGACCTCTAATGCTGTGCCTGTCCGTCCACTGTCCAGGCCATACGTCCCTACAAGGGCCTGACCTCTAACGCTGTGCCTCTCCGTCCAGGCTTTATGTCCCTATAAAGGGTTGACCTCGATTGCTGTGCCTGTCCATCCAGGCCTTATGTCCCTAAGAGTGTTTGACCTCTGTCCTCGACTGCTGTGCCTGTTCATCCATGCCTTATGTCCCTACATAGGCTTGACCTCTGTCCTTGATTGTTGTGCCTGTCTTTCCAGGCCTTATGTCCCTACAAGGGTTTGACCTCGATTGCTGTGCCTGTCCGTCCAGGCCTTATGTCCCTAGGTGGGATTGGCCTGTGTCCTCGACTGCTGTGCCTGATCGTCCAGGCCTTATGTCCCCATGTGGGCTTGACCTCTGTCCTCGATTGCTGTGCCTGTCCGTTCAAGCCTTATGTCCCTAGGTGGGATTGATCTCTGTCCTTGACTGCTGTGCCTGTTCATCCAGGCCTTATGTCTGTACAAGGATTTGACCTCGACTGCTGTGCCTGTTCGTCCAGGCCTTATTTCACTAAGTGGGATTGACCTCTGTCCTTGACTGCTGTGCCTGTTCGTCCAGGCCTTCTGTCCCTAGGTGGGACTGACCTCTGTCCTCAATTGCTGTGCCTGTCCATCCAGGCCTTATGTCCCTACAAGGGTTTGACCTCGATTGCTTTGCCTGTTCGTCCAGGCCTTATGTCCCTACATGAGCTTGACCTCTGTCATCGATGCTGTGCCTGTCCGTCCAGGCCTTATGTCCCTAAGAGTGTTTGACCTCTTTCCTCTATTGCTGTGCCTGTCCGTCCAGGCCTTATGTCCCTAAAAGGGTTTGACCTCGACTTCAGTGCCTTTTCTTCCAGGTCTTATTTCCCTATGTGGGCTTGACCTCTGTCCTCGATTGATGTGCCTGTCTGTCCTGGCCTTATGTCCCTAGCTGGGATTGACCTCTGTCCTCGACTGCTGTGCCTGTTCATCCAGGCCTTATGTCCCTAAGAGTGTTTCACCTCTGTCCTCGACTGCTCTGCTGTTCGTCCAGGCCTTATGTCCCTAGGTGGGATTGACCTCTATCCTCGACTGCTGTGCATGTTCGTCCAGGCCTTATGTCCCTAGGTGGGATTGACCTCTGTCCTCGACTGCTGGGCCTGTTAGTCCAGACCTTATGTCCCTAAATGGGCTTGACCTCTGTCCTCCAATGCTGAGCCTGTACGTCTAGGCCTTATGTCTCTACAACGGTTTGACCTTGACTGCTGTGCTTGTTCGTCCAGGCCTTATGTCCCTAAGAGTGTTTGACCTCTGTCCTCGACTGCTGTGCCTGTTCGTCAGGCCTTATGTCCCTAGGTGGGATTGACCTCTGTCCTCGACTGCTGTGCCTGTTCGTCCAGGCTTTATGTCCATATGTAGGCTTGACCTCTGCCTGTCTGTCCAGGCCTTATGTCCCTAGGTGGGATTGACCTCTGTCCTCGATTGCTGTGCCTGTCCCTCCAGTCCTTATGGCCCTACAAGGGATTGACCTTGATTGCTTTGCCTGTTCGTCCAGGCCTTATGTCCCTACAAGGGTTTGACCTCGATTGCTTTGCCTGTTCATCCAGGCCTTATGTCCCTACAAGGGTTTGACCTCGACTGCTGTGCCTATTCGTCCAGGACTTATGTCCCTAGGTGTGTTTCACCTCTGTCCTTGACTGCTGTGCCTGTTCGTCCAGGCCTTATGTCCCCAGGTGGGATTGACCTCTGTCCTCGACTGCTGTGCCTGTCCGTCCAGGCCTTATGTCCCTAGGTGGGATTTTCCTCTGTCCTCGACTGCTGTGCCTGTTCATCCAGGCCTTATGTCCCTATGTGGGCTTGACCTCTGTCCTCGATTGATGTGCCTGTTCGTCCAGGCCTTATATCCCTAGGTGGGATTGACCTCTGTCCTCGACTGCTGTATCTTTTCGTCCAGGCCTTATATCCCTAGGTGGGATTGACCTCTGTCCTCGACTACTGTATCTTTTCGTCCAGGCCTTATGTCCCTAGGTGGGATTGACCTCTGTCCTCAACTGCTGTGTCTGTCCATCCAGGCCATAAGTCCCTACGGGGGCTTGACCTCTGTCCTCGATTGATGTGCCTGTCCATCCAGGCCTTATGTCCCTACATGGGATTGACCTCTGTCCTCGATTGCTGTGCCTGTTCGTCCACGCCTTATGCCTCTAGGTGGGATTGATCTCTGTCCTCGACTGCTGTGCCTGTTGGTCCAGGCCTTCTGTCCCTACATCGGCTTGACCTCTGTCCTCGAATGCTGTGCATATCCATCCAGACCTTATGTCCCTACAAGGGTTTGACCTCGATTGCTGTGCCTGTTCGTCCAGGCCTTATGACCCTAAGATTGTTTGACCTCTGTCCTCGATTGCTGTGCCTGTCCGTCCAGGCCTTATGTCCCTAGGTGGGATTGACCTCTGTCCTCGACTGCTGTGCCTGTTCATCCAGCCCTTATGTCCCTAAATGGGCTTGACCTCTGTCCTCCAATGTTGTGCCTGTACGTCTAGGCCTTATGTCTCTACAACAGTTTGACTTCGACTGCTGTGCTTGTTCGTCCAGGCCTTATGTCCCTAAGAGTGTTTGACCTCTGTCCTCGACTGCTGTGCCTGTTCGTCCAGGCCTTATGTCCCTATGTGGGCTTGACCTCTGCCCTTCTGTCCAGGCCTTATGTCCCTAGGTGGGATTGACCTCTGTCCTTGATTGCTGTGCCTGTCCCTCCAGTCCTTATGGCCCTACAAAGGATTGACCTCGGTTGCTTTGCCTGTTCGTCCAGGCCTTATGTCCCTTTTCGTCCAGGACTTATGTCCCTAAGAGTGTTTGACCTCTGTCCTTGACTGCTGTGCCTGTTCTTCCAGGCCTTATGTCCCCAGGTGGGATTGACCTCTGTCCTCGACTGCTGTGCTTGTCCATCCAGGCCTTATGTCCCTAGGTGGGATTTTCCTCTGTCCTCGACTGCTGTGCCTGTTCATCCAGGCCTTATGTCCCTACATGGGCTTGACCTCTGTCCTCGAATGATGTGCCTGTCCATGCAGGCCTTATGTTCCTACAAGGGTTTGACCTCGTTTGCTTTGCCTGTTCGTCCAGGCTTTATGTCCCTTCGTGGGCTTGACCTCTGTCCTCGATTGTTGTGCCTGTCCATCCAGGCCTTATGTCCCTACAATGGTTTGACCGCGATTGCTTTGCCTGTTCGTCCAGGCCTTATGTCCCTACATGGGCTTGACCTCTGTCCTCGATTGCTATGCCTGTCAATCCAGGCCTTATATCTCTAGGTGGGATTGACCTCTGTCCTCGACTGCTATGCCTGTTCATCCAGGCCTTATGTCCCTAGGTGGGCTTGACCTCTGTCCTCAATTGCTGTACCTGTCCTTCCAGCCTTATGTCCCTACAAGGGTTTGACCTCGACTGCTGTGCCTGTTCATCCAGGCCTTATGATCCTAGGTGGGATTGACCTCTGTCCTCGACTGCTGTGCCTGTTCATCCAGGCCTTATGCCCCTACATGGACTTGACCTCTGTCCTTGACTGCTGTGACTGTCCATCCAGGCCTTATATACCTAGAAGGGTTTGAACTCGATTGCTGTGCCTGTCCGGCCAGGCCTTATATCCAGTCCGAAGTGCTGAACCCTCGTTGCAAAGGGAAACCTCAGTCCCTGGCAATTCAAACTAGTAATCCTTGACAAGGATCCTTAAATAAAACAGTTTTCTTTAGTTTCAGGGCAGAGAAGAGAACTTCCTCCATCTTGCTTATGAAGTCATGTTCTGTTTGCAAATGCTTAAACCCTAACAATTTGTACCATTATACACTCTAGGGGCCAACCCATTCCAGGGAGCCCTTTCCTGCTCAAAGAAAGGGAACTCTCCCCGGTGTAGCAGCCTATCTCCTTAGCACCTCTTGACCCATCTTCAGAACGCGAAAATAGCTCCTAGGTACTTAGACTGTGGCAAACACAGTGAGACCATGCTCACAGTGAGACCCTGCTCCAGGTTGCCACGCTTTGAAGGCTCGTGCTCCACTCTAGGGGCCATCCCATTCCAAGGAAGTCCTTTCCTGCTCAAAGAAAGGGAACTCTCCCCGGTGTTGCAGCCTATCTCTTAGCACTGGTTGACCCATGTTGAACCGCTGTTCACATGGCACCCTGCTCCTCGTCACCACGCTTTGAAGGCTCGTGCTCCACTCTAGGGGCCAACCCATTCCAAGGAAGCCCTTTCCTGCTCAAAGGAAAAGGAACCCTCCCCGGGTGTAGCCAGCTTGTATCTACCCTCTGACCTATGTTGAACCGCTGTTCACATGCACCCTCCTCCATCTCGGCCTTGAAAACTCTTGTTTGTATATCAGCTAAGTTCACTAGATTTTAAAAGAACAGCGAGAGCTCACTAGATGCCAATGGAAACACCCCACTCTAGGGGCAAACCCATTCTAGGGAGCCCTTTCCTGTGCAAAGGAAAGGAAACTCTCCCCGGGTGTGGCCAGCCTGTGTCTACCCTCTGACCCATGTTGAGCCGCTGTTTACATGGAAACCTCCTTTGCCTCGGCCTTGAAAATTCTCATTTGTATATCTGCTAACTCCACCACATTTTAAAATACCAGCGAGAGCTCACTAGATGCCAAAGGAAACACCCCACTCTAGGGGTGATCCCATTCTAGGGAGCCCTTTCCTGCACAAAGGAAAGGGAACTCTCCCTGGGTGTAGCCAGCCTGTATCTATCCTCTGCCTCTGTTCTTGCTGCCATACACCAGATGACTCACTCAATTCCTTGTGGTGTTCTTGCCACTTTCATGGTTGCTCAGTGAGTTGGTGCTTGTCTTTCTGCTTGCTATGTTCCCCCTTCATTGTGCTGTAGGATGTTGATGCCACTTGTCTTGCCGCTTTGCCTGTCGTGCTGCTTTTGAGGTTTCATGCATCTTTTATCGGTGCTCTCTTTTGAAGCTGTGATGTGTTTCTGACACTCTTGCTGCTGCTTTGCACCTCTATTAAAACATTCTTCTTGCCACTCCTGGTACCCCTTTGCCCTTTTAAAGTACCTTAGGCTATTCATGCCACTTTGGTGCCACTTTGCCATAGTCTAAGTACCTTGGAGCTCTTTTTTTGTTCTGATGATTGCTCCCTAGAAGTTTCATCAAACTGATAAGAAAACTCCAATTCTGCAGCCAAAAATAGACTGCAAATACTTCCCCCATTGACTTTAATGGGAACCGGAAAATGAATGCATGTATCAACGTTTCGGGGTCGCCACTGAACGAATGCAACATATTTGCCCACCAATGAATACGAATACCGAATCGGACGAATCCGTACCCCTCTGCACATCCCTACCCTAGACAACATGAGATTTATTTATTTATTTATTTAGCATTTTTCTATACCGACTTTCCAATAACAGAATTATTGATCAATTCGGTTTACATTCTCAACAATAACAATGACAAGTAAATGAGATGGATGTCTGGTTGTAATTCTGGAATGACTGTATAATATTGTGGTGTCATTCCTTTGAGTGTTTGGTTAGATACACTTTTTCATATTTTTATTGATTGATATTTTAGAATTTGGGAGTTAGGCACTTAAATCAATCCCTTTGAAAATTGAGTATAGCTGAGTGTCTTCATTTAGGGACCTTTTTTCATTAGCTTTCTAAATTTAGCTGCTATTATGTGAGTTACTACAGGGGTCGAGATAGGGAGAGGAAAAGATTAGGAACTTCTTACTGATTTTTAGAACTAAGTATCTAATTCTAGGCAATTAAATTGTAGGCCAAAATTTAGGTACCTAAGCTTCATGCCCCTAAATTTAGGACCATTTCCAGCTAAGAACGTAGGACTCTAAACTTAGCAGAAAATCTACCTCAGTTTAGGAACCTAGTGTGCACACTATACCAGTCCCTGAAGATATCAACCTGTATGTGCTAAAATTAAGGTGTATGTGCATGTAAATGAAGAAAAGTCAGGTGCAAATTATTTGCTTATTTATAATTAGGCTTTAGTGTTCTCCTCCAGATGCTATTTAGCATGCACTCTCCAAGGCCTGCTTCGGACCTTTGAACATGTTATGCTATTTAAAGGGCTTGGCTACCAGCAAGCACTATGTTGTTATTACGTGTGTTTTAGAGGATCCTTGGGTGCTGTGGAGATAACCACGCCCACGGGGAGGAGCCCCGTGAGGTGCCACAGCACTGGGCTAGACTCTATACACAAAACACCAGAATTGAACTCTTTATTTATACAGCTTGAAGACAGCCACCAGGTGGCAGTGGTGAGTTGTAGTCTCAGGGACCTCAGCAGAGGGAGCGCTTCTCTCCTTGGTGACATCAGGAGGTTCCGCAGCAAGGGTTACTGTGGATGAGACAGGTGAGATGTTAGAGTACTCACTCGGTATTAGCTGTTATGGATGCAATTCTACCAGATAGTTGTTGAGGTACTGGCACTGAGGCAGGGAGAGCAGGCCCTCGAGGAGCGAGTAACTGTTCCCTGAATGGCACCTAAAAATAGAACAGAGGGCCCCTGAGGAGCAGGTACCCAAGTTAATAGTAAAACCCCAAAGGGCAGAAGGAGAGCTTCCAGCAGGCAGCAGGGAAGCGGCAGAGTATTTTATTTTATTTATTTTATTTTATTTAAAAACTTTTCTATACCGTCGCTAAGTTATATACCATCGCAACGGTTTACAAATAGGCACATAGACTAAGGTAAGTAAATGTAGGATATCTTACATTCTAACAGGTGCCAATAAAGTTCGGTTACAATTTCATAAATAAAATCATTATTTGAGTAATGTTGGTCAAGTCCAGGTATATTATTGAGTTACTATCGCTTTGAAATATTACTTCTTAAAAGTAGGATTGATTAAATTCATTCTCATCTGCATTACCTTGTACTTTCATTCTCTACCCTCCATACTCTTTAGTGAAGGCTTTTTTAAAGAGCCATGTTTTTAGATTTTTCTTAAAAGTTTTGAGATTATTCTGTAATCTGAGTTCGGGTGGCATCGTGTTCCATAGTATGGGCCCAGCCAATGATAAAGCCCTTTCTCTCACTTGGGTTAATTTTGCTGACTTTACTGAAGGGATTGTTAGTAGTAGGGATGTGAATCGTGTCCTCGATCGTCTTAACGATCGATTTCGGCTGGGAGGGGGAGGGAATCGTATTGTTGCCATTTGGGGGGGTAAAACATCGTGAAAAATCGTGAAAAATCGAAAAATCGAAAAATCGCAAAACCGGCACATTAAAACCCCCTAAAACCCACCCCCGACCCTTTAAATTAAATCCCCCACCCTCCCGAACCCCCCCAAAATGACTTAAATAACCTGCGGGTCCAGCGGCGGTCCGGAACGGCAGCGGTCCGGAACGGGCTCCTGCTCCTGAATCTTGTTGTCTTCAGCCGGCGCCATTTTCCAAAATGGAGCCGAAAAATGGCGGCGGCCATAGACGAACACGATTGGACGGCAGGAGGTCCTTCCGGACCCCCGCTGGACTTTTGGCAAGTCTCGTGGGGGTCAGGAGGCCCCCCACAAGCTGGCCAAAAGTTCCTGGAGGTCCAGCGGGGGTCAGGGAGTGATTTCCCGCCGCAAATCGTTTTCGTACGGAAAATGGCGCCGGCAGGAGATCGACTGCAGGAGGTCGTTCAGCGAGGGTTCCGGCGCCTCGCTGAACAACGTCCTGCAGTCGATCTCCTGCCGGCGCCATTTTCCGTACGAAAACGATTCGCGGCGGGAAATCGCTCCCTGACCCCCGCTGGACCTCCAGGAACTTTTGGCCAGCTTGTGGGGGGCCTCCTGACCCCCACGAGACTTGCCAAAAGTCCAGCGGGGGTCTGGAAGGACCTCCTGCCGTCCAATCGTGTTCGTCTATGGCCGCCGCCATTTTTCGGCGCCATTTTGGAAAATGGCGCCGGCTGAAGACAACAAGATTCAGGAGCAGGAGCCCGTTCCGGACCGCTGCCGTTCCGGACCGCCGCTGGACCCGCAGGTTATTTAAGTCATTTGGGGGGGGTTCGGGAGGGTGGGGGATTTAATTTAAAGGGTCGGGGGTGGGTTTTAGGGGGTTTTAGTGTGCCGGCTCACGATTCTAACGATTTATAACGATAAATCGTTAGAATCTCTATTGTATTGTGTTCCATAACGGTTTAAGACGATATTAAAATTATCGGACGATAATTTTAATCGTCCTAAAACGATTCACATCCCTAGTTAGTAGTGCTTTGTTTGCTGAGCGGAGGTTTCTTTGTGGAACGTGTACTCGTAAGGCTGTGTTTAGCCAGTCTGCTTCTTTATCATATATTAGTTTGTGTATGGTGCATAAGGCTTTGTATTTTATCCTGTATTCGATGGGTAACCAATGTAAGTCTGCTAGAGTTTCGGTTATATGGTCCCTCCTCTTTTTTCCCGTTAGTATTCTGGCTGCAGTGTTTTGAAGTATCTGGAGTGGTCTTATCGATGTGCTTGGGAGTCCTAGTAAGAGTGCGTTGCAGTAGTCAGTGCTAGAAAAGATAAGTGTTTGCAATACTGTTCTGAAGTGGGCAGGTGTGAGTAATGGTTTTAATCTTCTGAGGACCATAAGTTTTGCGTAGCCTTCTCTTACTTTTATAGATATGTGTTGCTTCAGGTTGATTTCTGGGTCCATTATTACTCCCAGATTCCTTACTTTTTCGGCTAGCTCAATTTTTTGGTTATTTCTTAGGGTTATTGGTGTTTGAATGATTTTAGTATGTTTTCTCTCAAGGTGAAGGAATTCAGTTTTGTCAATGCTGATAACAAGTTCCATCTGGTTTAGTAGTTGTTTAATTATGTCTAGGTACATGTTAGCTAGACTTAATGTTTTTTCAATTGTGTCATCTATTGGTAGAATTAATTGAATGTCGTCTGCGTAAATGTAATGTATTATCCCTAGGCCTGCCAGCAGATGACATAAGGGTAGCATATATATGTTAAAGAGGGTAGCAGACAGCGCTGAACCCTGAGGTACTCCTGTTTCAAGTTTAAATTTTTCTGATAATGTGTTTTTTATCTGGACTTGAAAGAACCTGTTGTTTAGGTAGGATCTGAACTAGTTTATTGTTTTGTCACATAATCCAATTTCTTCAAGTCTTTTTAGTAGTATTTTGTGGTTTACTGTATCAAAGGCTGCAGATAAGTCGAGCATTATAAGGATATAATGTTTACTGTTATCAAAACCTCTTAGTATGTTGTCTGTTAGTGAGAGAAGTAATGTCTCAGTGCTGTAGTGTTTTCGGAAGCCGTGTTGTGAAGGGTATAGCTGTTTCTGTACTGTTTTCTCTATTAATTTAGCTAATAATGGAAGGTTTGAGACTGGGCAGTAGTTAATGAGGATTAATGGGTCACTGTTTTTCTTTTTGATGATTGGCTTAATGATTGCCCCTTTTAGTGTATCTGGCATTAATCCTTCAGTTAGGGATAGGTAGCGCAGACAGGAACAGTTCGTGACCATTCAAGCCTTTGCCAACTCAATGAGCTAGCAATCTTGAGAAGTAGATATACCCAAAGTGGTGTGACAACAAATGAGGGCACGCCCTCGAGGTTCGTGCCATTGGGCATACTTAGACATGGGTTGTGCGCGCGCGCGCACCCTAGCAGGTACCTGGCAGGAGCAATGGCGTATGGGTGCACCATAGCCATTCCGGGGACACCAGAGAAGTCGGCTTGCAGTAGCCATCTTGCCCAGGTAAGCGGGAGGAGCCGAGATAGGAGTGCAACAAGCGGGGTGAAGCCGTCGAAGACCGACAGACACAACACACTATAGATATAAGTAAAGGGGTGAGACAAAAGATGCGATTGTAAAAGTTTACCCATAAGGCTTTGAGCTATTGCTCAAATTCCCACACTTCTTTTTGAGATCCCTTCAGTTCGACATGCTAAGTTGTTTAGTACGAGGGAGACCACTTTTTCCATAGCAGCTCCTACTCAGTGGAATCTCATTCCTGTGGAATTGAGGTCTTTAGATGATGTTAAAAGATTTAAATTAGAATTTAAAGAGTTTTTACTCCGCCGTGCTTATAATATGTAACAGCCTAAAATATGTGTAATTCAGTTTTCAGTGAAAAGAATGTGAGAATATGGTTATTTGAAAAATGAGAATAATGTGAGTAGAGTAATTGCTATGAGCTTTCATTAATGTCAACTGACGAATAATAAATAACTTGATTTAGGGACATAGATACCATAATTTGGTAGTATTTTTCCTCTAGTTTCTGTGAAACTAAAAATTTTGGTCTGAAGTGTGTGTTTATTATTGTTTTTATTATGTATGTACTTTTTGTTCATCGCCTAGGCCTATTTTGTGTTAGGCGATCAATAAATTTTAATAAATGAAATGAAATGAAAGGAAAGGAAAAATGCATCAATATACACCTTCTCTCCTGGGATCCGCATGTTCCTAGAACTTAACTAACCCAATGTTGCAGGTAAACTTTTATGCAGATTTACATCAAGGGAACTGAATCATGAGGAAAAGAAGACTGCACATGCTCAGTTCAGAGTGTACATGCTAATTTGTATAGCTTCCACAGAATATTTAGCAATCTAGAGAATAAAGCAGGAGATCCTTTACTTTTTGGTTTATGATACATACTAAATATCATCCAGGCATTTCTAGTATGTGCTCTAAAAACTTGAATGCATTATATGTAAGTGACATTTCAGCATCACATTAAACTTTTTTAGTGAGCGCACACTAGAAAAAGCGTTGCATTAATTTTAGTGCATAGGCCATCTCTTGAGTTACAGTGCACCTTACTGCATGCAGTAGTATACATGCGCATGCTACAAAAGCATGCTTCACATTTTAAGTCACAATATAAAGTGTTTGTTAAACATTTTGGTAAGTGCACAGTAAACTTACAGAACTGCGCCAACTTTGTATTCAATGTCTTCTTCTGCGTCTACTGGAGTAGAGTCGGGTATCTTGTTGGAAAATTCACTATCACTGGTTTCAATGGTGAGACGTGGAATGCAATGTTGATTTTTAGAGTAGCTGGTAGCTTCAGACTGTAGGTGAGGTTGCCCAGTCGTCAGACAATGGGAAATGGTCCAACGACGCGAGGAGCGAATCGAGCTGAAGGAAGTTTGAATCTTAAATGTTTTCTAGAAAGCCAGACTTTATCACCAGGCTTAAAGTCTGGAGCCTTACAGTGATGAGCATCGTATCCTTTCTTTGCTCAAAGTCCTGCTTTAACAAGCATCTCTTTTGACTGAGTCCAAAGTTTTTGGATATCTTTGGCAGTGGATTGAGCTGCTGGGGACGACACTGATAACGGAAGTGGCAGTGGTGGTAGTAGTAGTCATCTGTAGACCACTTCAAATGGTGTTAATCCAGTGGATGTTGCTGGATGAGAGTTTATGGCAAATTCGGCCCATGGCAACAGTTCGCTCCAATCATTCTGTCGGGTGTTCACGTAGGCACGAATGAACTGTTTGAGTGTCCTGTTCATCCTTTCTGTTTGGCCGTTGGACTGAGGATGATATGCCGATGTGAAGTCGAGGGCTATATCGAACTTCTTGCATAATGCCTTCCAGAAGTTAGCTGTGAACTGAACTCCGCGATAGGAGACTACATGCTTAGGCAAGCCATGCAGATGGAAGATGTGCGTGATGAACAATCGGGAGAGCTCCATGGCGGTGGCTAAGCCTGGGAGAGCCACAAAATGTGCCATCTTCGAGAACCTGTCAACGGTTACCCAAATGGTGTTGTTCCCTCGTGATGATGGTAAATCTACCACAAAGTCAGTGGCAATATGTGTCCACGGTTCTTCAGGGACCAGCAAGGGTTGGAGGAGACCCCAAGGACGTCCTGTCGGTGTCTTCTGTTTAGCACAGTTTGCGCAGGAAGCGACATAGGTGAACGTGTCCTCCTTCATGGTGGGCCACCAATAAAAGTTTTGCAGTTTAGACATCGTCCTTCGTTGCCCAGGGTGTCCTGAGAGTTTGGAGTCATGTGCCCAAGCCAATAGCTTTTTCCTGTGGTTCTTGGGTACGATTGTCTTTCCTGCAGGCACCGAATGGGTAGCTGCCAATATGACCTTCTCGGGGTCAATGATGTGTTGCGGCTCTTTGGGTACTCCTTGGAGAGGAAGGAGTGTGAAAGAGCATCAGCTCTGATATTCTTGTCTCCTGGACAATACTTGAGCACGAAGTTGAATCTGCTGAAAAACAGCAACCATCTTGCTTGTCTGTGGTTCAGGCGCTGTGCGTGGCGGAGATACTCCAAGTTCTTATGGTCTGTGAAGACCGTTACTTGATGTTGCGCTCCTTCGAGCCAAGAGCACCATTCTTCGAATGCCAACTTTATAGCCAGAAGTTCCTTGTCTCTAACTCCGTAATTTCTCTCGGCAGGACAAAAGCGACGGGAGAAAAATGAGCATGGATGTGGGACCTTAGAATTGTTAGCCTGGCTTAGTACTGCCCCAACGCCAAAGTCAGAGGCGTCGACTTCTACAATGAAAGGTTTTAAGGAGTCTGGATGTCGAAGACATGACTTGGTTGAAAAGGCATCCTTCAGTTTTTGGAATGCAGCAATTGCTTTGGGAGACCAATTAGCCACGTTGGCACCTTTTCTTGTCATAGCGGTCAGCGGTACTGTGAGTGAGGAGTAATTCTTGATGAAGGTCCTGTAACAGTTGATGAAACCTAAGAAGCGTCTGAGAGCCTTTAACCCGATGGGTTGTGCCCATTTCTTGATACTCTCCAGCTTCTGTGGGTCCATTTGAAAACCTTCTTTGGATACAATGTAGCCTAGGAAAGGCACTGATTCCTTATGAAATTCACATTTAGATAGCTTGGCGAAGAGATGGTTCTTACGAAGCCTCTGTAATACTCTTTTGACATCTTCTTGGTGAGTGGTGATGTCTTGTGAGAAGATTAAGATGTCATCTAAGTAGATAACAACACATTTATAGAGGAGGTCTCGGAAGATGTCATTCATTAAATTTTGAAAGACGGCTGGAGCATTGCATAGGCCGAATGGCATCACTAAGTACTCGAAGTGGCCGTCTCGATTGTTGAAGGCCTTCTTCCATTCATCGCCAGCTTTAATGCGAACAGGTTGTACGCTCCTTTCAGATCCAGTTTTGAAAAGATCTGGGCTCCTTGTAGTCTATCAAAAAGTTCTGAAATCAGAGGCAAGGGATAACGGTCCTTAATAGTTATTTCGTTAAGGCCTCTGTAATCTATGCAAGGACGCAATGTGCCATCCTTTTTGCCCACAAAGAAGAAGCCTGTGCCCTGCAGGAGATTTAGACGGTCTAATGAAGCCCTTGTTGAGATTATCCTGAATGTATTCAGACATGGCTTTGTTCTCTGCCACAGACAAGGGGTATACTCTGCCCTTGAGTGGCTCCATATTCGGCTTCAGATGAATGGCACAGTCATAAGGTCTGTGAGGCAGAAGTATATCTGCAGCTTCTTTTGAAAAGACATCTTGAAAAGATATGTATTGAGGCGGCAACCCCGGCATTACTGGGGTGGTAGGCATACAAGGTAATGGCTTAACCTCAGTCAGGCATCGCCTATGGCAGTCTGGACCCCAACTTGACAGTTCCAGAGTGACCCAATCGAATTGGGGCATATGCTGTTGCAGCCACAGTAATCCTAGTTCTTTTTTTTTTTTTTAATTTTTAATTTTGCAATTTCAATAACTCAAAACATTATTACATGTTCAGCAAATGAGCATAGTATTTCCATTATTTAAGGTATCTTTTTACAATTATCCAAATCTCTAATGTACCATCAAATAAAAATTTAAAAGAAATATTAGAATAGAGATGGAAAACTAAAGTATAATATTACTACTTGCTCATGGTACTTTTATACAACAAGGGGGGAGATCCATTCCACTTTAGAGCAATTTAACAAACACATGAAAAAAAGGAAAACTGAGAGTAAGGCAGTTATATATTGATTCGCTGATTCAGCCTGGATCTGATGTCCACTGATGTGATTGTAAGAAATTGCCGAGCTGATCTGGCTCATAGAAAACATATCTATTTCCAGACACTTTCATAACACATTTGCATGGGAACCTCAGAATTATCTGGGCTCCGTGACTTCTAGCTGCAGGTAACAATGTCAAGAATTTTTTTCTCTTTCTTTGTGTTTCCTTGGAAACGTCCGGGTATATCCAAACCTTCTGGTTTAGATATAAAACAGATCGATTTTGTAAAAACTTCTCATGATATTTTCTCTATCCAATGGTGTTGAAAATTTTACCAATAAAGTTCCTCTTCCTTCTAATTGCTGTTGTTGTGTGGTTTCTAGAAATTCAGTAATGTTTAGTAATACATTTTCACCAGATCGCATTTGATTCTCAGATGTTTCCTTGAGGTCAGAGACAAAATATGCTTTAATTATTTTAGGTTGTTCTTCCAAAGTGATTTTAAGAACATCTCTCAAATAACTTTTGAATTGTTCCTTTGGAGATATCAAATTGCATTTAGGAAAATTCAATACTCTAATATTGGTATCTCTCAAGCCATTTTCAATTATCTCTAACCTCCTATTCATAACAATATCAGTTTTTATCAACATATCCTGAACAATTTCAATTTTATTTATTTTCTCCTCCATTTGAATCATTTTCTTCTCTTGTTTCTCCACTGACGCTTTCAAGTTACCACAAATTTCTTGCATGTTTTTCATAGGACCTGATATCGTCATTAAAGAGTTTTGGAGTGTGGCTATGGCTAGCCATAACGATTCCATGGTAATATTTTCAGGTTTTTCTAGCGGTTTCAGTTCCGGAAAAGAGATTGCTTGTATGACAACATTTATATTTTCCTCAGCTCTAGGCAATTCTGTGGAATTTTCCAAGGCCATTCTCTCTCCTCCTACGGCTCCAAAGCTTTTGGAGGGTTCCCCTCCCCCCACCGGGGTTGACGCCAATCGTCCTCCCTCCATAGGCGAAGTTAAGTTCTCCCCTGCGATACACCCCTCGGGTGAACTCACCCCATCCAGCGCATTCCGTTGTAGAGGCAATTCAGTGTTCGCAGCCTGTGTCCATGTCGGGGGGGGGAGGTGTCAGCGGGGCTCCAGGGCTTAAAGTTATTTCAGCCGCATGCGACAGCGTTTGCTCACCGAATGTCGCTAGCGCGGGCCTCACTGGAGTTACTGCCGGGGGATAAAACTCCGCTATAGTTGTTTGCTGCAGTGTCGGGCTAGAGACACTCGAGGAAGCCTCTTTGACCCGAGCTTTTCGCTTGGTGTGTGGCATTTCTGCCTATTTCCAAAAGGTAAGAATGAAGGTAATTTCTTGCAAACACTACGGAGCTCCAAACGCCATGTCCTCTCAGTAAGACACCATCTTGGATCAGTAATCCTAGTTCTATGGGGTGCATAGCCTTCTCTAAAATAAAGAAGGAGATGGTCTCCTATGGAGAGCACCGGTACGTAGACACACTGGTTCGGTACGTAGTTTTACTTCTCCCGGCAAGGGTTCTCCATGGATGGATGAAAGAAGTAGAGGAGGCCAGTGGTTGGTGTTCCACCTTCACGGAGCGGAAGGATGGAGGCCTGCCATCTCCATATTAAAAAAAAAAAAACAGGGGTGGGCAAGAGTATATATAATTAACGAAGAGTTCATAAGCTATAGGTACAACCAATTATTAGGCTTATTCAATATTTGTTGATAGATAATGTGGCTTTCAATGCATACTTCACTTTCAATACATATCCAACATAGCTCTCTACTTCAACAGCAGGGGAGAAGAAAAACTAATACTTCACGCATATCCAGCATTGCTCTCTGCTTCAATGGCAGGGGAGAAGTAAAACTAATTGTACACGCATATCCAGCATAGCTCTCTGCTACAATGGCAGGAGAGAAGAAAAACAACCAATAAGAGCTGAATAACATAGTCTGGGTAAAACAAATAAGCATGGGTGTAGCTTGCTTATTGCGGCGGTTATTACCCCTAACTAATCAAGCTTGATATTTCACTTGGATGCAGCTCCATCAATGCTCTCTGCATTAATGGTGGGTGTGAAAGGGAAATAGAACCAAAGGTTACTAGGAGCCAAGAGAAAACAGATAAGTATGAGAAAAAAAGAAGTGTGAGGCTTGCTGGGCAGACTGGATGGGCCGATTGGTCTTCTTCTGCCGTCATTTCTATGTTTCTATGTTTCTATGTAGGTGACAAGGTGGAAGTGGGGATCCATAGATGATCCACTAGTCGTTGAAGAATGAAGTTGCCTCCTGCCCCTGAGTCCACCAGGGCAAGAGTCTGGTATTGTAGAGGACTGCAGATGAGAGATACAGGAAGAGAGAGGGGAGGAGAAGAAGTGGTGAGACCTAAGAAGAGTCCTCCCACAGGACTTAGGTCTGTCCGTTTCCCGGACATATAGGGCAATTTTGGACAGTATGGCCAGCTTGTCAACAGTACATATACAGCCCTAATTTCTTCCGCGCTTTTCTCTCCTTTGACGTCAGGTGGCTGCGGCCTAATTGCATCGGTTCCTCTTCGCCGGCTGCTGGAACCATAGGGGCATCCCTGGATGCAGTCTTGACTCAGACTTCACTCAGAAAGGGTCTCCTGGAAGTCTTGGTTTCTTGAACTTTATCTTGAAACTGTTGATCGATTCTAGTTGCCAGTTTCACCAGTTCAGTCAAGGTTTCAGGCATCTCTCTGGCAGAGAGTTCATCCTTCAGGTGAGTGTTCAGTCCTTCGAAGAACAGCGTCTTCAGGCATCTTGGGTCCCAGGATAATTCAGACGCCAGTGTCTTGAATTCAATAGCGAAGTCAGCTAGGGTCTTGTTCCCTTGCTTTAGGTGAACTGCTTTAGGTGAACCAAGGAAGATCCTGCAACAGAATATCAGGCAGGATCATCAAAAACTGATTTAAACAGTTCAAGGAATCCTTCAATGTTGTGAAGGATCGGGTCCTCATGTTCCCACAGTGAAGATGCCCAGGACAGGGCTTGTCCATCTAGATATGATAGGATATAGTAGTCTTCGCATAAGCTGTGGGGAAATGTCCAGGTTGTAACGCAAAGTGCATGCAGCACTAGTTAATGAAGTCTCTGCATCTCCATACTTCTCCCGAGAAGCGGGTAGGAGCTGCTAGAGGTACAGTCGTCTTGACCGTCACCTCTGATGGTTTAGCCTCTTCACCTGAGGTGGAAGGAGAGTTCATCTGTTTGTGTAACAAATTAAATGCAGCGGTTAGTCTTTCCAGCGCAGTCTGCTGTTCGGCAATCCGTTGGGCCAGGCCTGGAATGGCCTGCAACACCGTGAGCTGAGCTGGATCCATGGAGTTGGCAATCTGTTGTTATTACATGTGTTTTAGTGGATCCTTGGGTGCTGTGGAGATTACCACGCCCACAGGGAGGAGCCCCGTGAGGAGCCACAGCACTGGGCTAGACTCTATACACAAAATACCAGAATTGAACTCTTTATTTATACAGCTTGAAGATAACCACCAGCTGGCAGTGGTGAGTTGTAGTCTCAGGGACCTCGGCAGAGGGAGCCCTTCTCTCCTTAGTGATGTAAGGAGGTTCCGCAGCAAGGGTTACTGTGGATGAGACAGATGAGATGTTAGAGTACTCACTCGGTGTTAGCTGTTATGGATGCGATTCCACCAGATAGTTGTCGTAGGTACAGGCACTGAGGCAGGGAGAGCAGGTCCTCAAGGAGCGAGTAACTGTTCCCTGAATGGTACCTGAAAATAGAACAGAGGGCCCCAGAGGAGAGGGTGCCCAATGGGCCGATACAGTAAAACTCACGGGAGCCTGTGCGCACGATACAGTAATTTAATTTATTTAAATTAGGGCCGGCGGTAAAAAGAGGCGCTAGGGAAACTAGCCCGTCTCTAGCGCCTCTTTTCGGACAGGAGCGGCAGCTGTCAGTGGGTTTGACAGCCGACACTCAATTTTGCCAGCGTCGGTTCTCGAGCCCGCTGAAAGCCACGGGTTCGGAAACCGGATGCCGGCAAAATTCAACCCGCGAGCCTATTTCAAATTTTTATTTTTTTTTACTTTTTTTAACTTTCGGGACCTCCGACTTAATATCTCCATGATATTAAGTCGGAGGGTGCACAGAAAAGCAGTAAAAACTGCGCCGGCGCCGGCAGAAATTAACACCTTCCTTTGGGTAGGCGCTAATTTCTTAAAGTAAAATGTGCGGCTTGGCTGCACATTTTACTTGCTGAATCACGCGGGAACACCTAATAGGGTCATCAACATGCATTTGCATGTTGCGGGCGCTATTAGGTTCGGGGGGGGGGGGGGGGTTTGGACGCGCGTTTTTGACGCGCTATTACCCCTTACTGAATAAGGGGTAAAGCTAGCGTGTCAAAAACGGGCATCCAGTCATGGGTTAACAGTACACACTGTACTGTATCGGCCTGCAAGTTAGTAGTAAAACCCTGAAGGGCAGAAGGAGAGCTTCCTGCAGGCAGCAGGGAAGCAGCAGAGTAGCGCAGACAGGAACAGTTCGTGACCATTCGATCCTTTGCCAACTCAATGAGCTAGCAATCTTGAGAAGTAGATATAACTGGAGTGGCGTGACGACAGATGAGGGAACGCCTTCGAGGTTCGTGCCACTGGGCGTACTTAGACGTGGGTTGAGCTCGCGCACGTACCCTAGCAGGTACCTGGCAGGAGCAATGGCATGCTTGACGACGCTGCGGTAGCCATCTTGCCCAGGTAAGCGGGAGGAGCCGAGATAGGGGTGCAACAAGCAGGGCGAAGCCGTCAAAGACCGACGGACGCAACACACTATAGATACAAGTAAATGGGTGATACAAAAGATGCAATTGTAAAAGTTTACCCACAAGGCTTTGAGCTATTGCTCATATTCCCATACTTCTTTTTGAAAGGAAAAATACACCTTCTCTCCTGGGGTCCACATGTTCCTAGAACTTAACTAACCCAGTGTTGCAGGTAAACATTTATGCAGATTTACATCAAGGGAGCTGAATCATGAGGAAAAGAAGACTGCACAAGCTCAGTTCAGCGTGTACATGCTAATTTATATAGCTTCCACAGAGTATTTAGCAATCTAGAGGATAAAGCAGGAGAATCTTTACTTTTTGGTTTATGATACATCCAGGCTTTTCTAGTATGTGCTCTAAAAACTTGAATGCATTATATGTAAGTGACATTTTAGCATCACATTAAACTTTTTTAGTGAGCGCACACTAGAAAAAGTGTTGCATTAATTTTAGTGCATAGGCCATCTCTTGAGTTACAGTGCACATTAATGCATGCAGTAGTATGCATGCGCATGCTACGGAAGCATGCTTCACATTTTAAGTCACAATATAAAGTGTTTGTTAAATGTTTTGGTAAGTGCACAGTAAAAAACAAATTTGTATTTAGACCATTTCTAATTATGGCATATGTGCTTATACTGTCCAGCGGGCTTCTCAGATATGATTCTTTATTAAATTCTACTGATAGTTTACATTTTAGCAAAGACATTCTGGTTTATTTCATGTTGCAGTGAATTAAACGTAGAAACCTATTTCAGTTTGATGCATCATGGTGTGTTAAGACCTGCAAATTACAATATCCTCCTGATACTGCCATCTGGATAATTCCAATAAAAATGCCAGGCACTGTTTAAAAGTGATTAAGTACTCAATGTAGATAGCATTTGGGTTACTTTCTGTAGGATAGAATAGCAAGACCTTCGATGGTTTTACTCTCTTGCTCTCCAGTTAACCGATCACACAGGCATAATGTGTCACCTATCCATACAGAGAGAGATAGAAACAGTAAATTCTTTGCTCATTTATCAAATATAAAACCTCTGTTTTGGAACTCTACTTTTTCCTTCTTTACAGCATGATTAATGAAGCTAAGTTTTCCACTGCACATATACAATTTAGCACTTTTCTCTGTGGTGTCTGCTTTTTGCCTTGTTGTTATCCTTTTCTCTCTCGAAGGGAACAAAAAATGCTGACCCCTACCTGGTTTGTTTTCATCAATGAATGTCACAGGCGTGCTGTTTTTCCCAACATATATAATTTGCTACCTGTACCCTATGCCAAAGCAACAGTTCTTTGTATGCATTGCAGGTATGTGTACATATATGTGCATAAGAGGTACCGAATATGGCAAATATGAAGGAGAGGTTGAAAAAAAAAATCAAAGCTATTTTCAGAGGATTAAAGTCTGTATTAATTGCTACAACATATATAATGACCACGTTTGTGGAGTTATTTGACCTATAATATTTTTTCCTCATGCTGTTTAGGTAACACATTCCAGGTAGTTTAGATGATATTTAAATAAATTAGTTGGAAGATAGATTAAGATAAAGTAAATTGCTCAAGGTCACAGGGAGATAATGACAAGGGTTATTCTTGAGTTCAGGATAAGGACATCTGATTAACAGCCTAGAGCTCTAACCACCATGAAATATTTCTTTACGCTACTCTGCACTAGAGAGGTTTACTCTTGTATTTAATTCTTCCAAAGGAAACACAATAGAACAGTCTCTGGATATATAGAAAATGTCAAATTTATCTTCATAATATTGAAGTCATCCAGCATTATTTCAGTGTCTCAGACAAAAGCGTAAAACATTGTAATTTGTACACTATAAGATGAATTTTAAAAGCCCGGCGTGCTCATTAATTAGGGGTTGCGCAAATAAGTTGGGCTTGTGCACACTGGGGCGGATTTTCAGAGCCCTGCTCGCGTAAATCCGCCCAAAACTGGGCGGATTTACGCGAGCAGGGCCCTGCGCGCCGGGAAGCCTATTTTACATAGGCCTCCCGGCGCGCGCAGAGCCCCGGGACTCGCGTAAGTCCCGGGGTTCTCCGAGGGGGGCGTGTCGGGGGCGGGCCCAGTCGTCGCGGCGTTTCGGGGGCGTGTCGGCAGCGTTTTGGGGGCGGGTACGGGGGCGTGGCTACGGCCCGGGGGCGTGGCCGCGCCCTCCGTACCCGCCCCCAGGTCGCGGCCCGGCGCGCAGGAGGCCCGCTGGCGCGCGGGGATTTACGCCTCCCTCTGGGAGGCGTAAATCCCCCGACAAAGGTAAGGGGGGGGTTTAGACAGGGCCGGGCGGGTGGGTTAGGTAGGGGAAGGGAGGGGAAGGTGAGGGGAGGGCAAAGGAAAGTTCCCTCCGAGGCCGCTCCGATTTCGGAGCGGCCTTGGAGGCCTTGCGCGCGCCGATCCAGGATTTTAGCGGATACGCGCGGCTCCGCGCGTATCTACTAAAATCCAGCGTACTTTTGTTTGCGCCTGGAGCGCAAACAAAAGTAGGCTATTCGCGCTCGTTTTAAAATCCGCCCCACTGAGCGGATTTTAAAAGCTGCCTGGAAACGCGCATATCTCCTGCAGCACCAACATCTCAAAAGTTTTCAGAAAAGGGGTGGGGAGTGGACGTTGTCTGGGTGGGGCATGGACATTTCAGGGTGTAAACCAAAGATGTGCACATCTACACATACGAACGCCGGTGAACATCAAGGTTCCCTGCTGCGTAACTTCTGATAGGAATGCCATGTAAGTCAGATCTGGGGGTATTAAGGATCAGGGCTAACTGTGGGGAGTGAAGGCTATTAAACTTAGGGGGGGGGGGGGGTTGGAGGACCTGTCCCTTAATTGGGTGAACTGGGGACGAACTGATTTAACTGGCAATGGCGTCGGTGCGCACCACTTTTTAAAATCCTCCGATTTATGCAGAAGTGGAATTTGCCTGCACATAAGAACATAAGAACATAAGAAAATGCCATACTGGGTCAGACCAAGGGTCCATCAAGCCCAGCATCCTGTTTCCAACAGTGGCCAATCCAGGCCATAAGAACCTGGCAAGTACCCAAAAACTAAGTCTATTCCATGTAACCATTGCTAATGGCAGTGGCTATTCTCTAAGTGAACTTAATAGCAGGTAATGGACTTCTCCTCCAAGAACTTATCCAATCCTTTTTTAAACACAGCTATACTAACTGCACGAACCACATTCTCTGGCAACAAATTCCAGAGTTTAATTGTGCGTTGAGTAAAAAAGAACTTTCTCCGATTAGTTTTAAATGTGCCCCATGCTAACTTCATGGAGTGTCCCCTAGTCCTTCTACTATCCGAAAGAGTAAATAACCGATTCACATCTACCCGTTCTAGACCTCTCATGATTTTAAACACCTCTATCATATCCCCCCTCAGTCGTCTCTTCTCCAAGCTGAAAAGTCCTAACCTCTTTAGTCTTTCCTCATAGGGGAGTTGTTCCATTCCCCTTATCATTTTGGTAGCCCTTCTCTGTACCTTCTCCATCGCAATTATATCTTTTTTGAGATGCGGCGACCAGAATTGTACACAGTATTCAAGGTGCGGTCTCACCATGGAGCGATACAGAGGCATTATGACATTTTCCGTTTTATTCATCATTCCTTTTCTAATAATTCCCAACATTCTGTTTGCTTTTTTGACTGCCGCAGCACACTGAACCGACGATTTCAATGTGTTATCCACTATGACACCTAGATCTCTTTCTTGGGTTGTAGCACCTAATATGGAACCCAACATCGTGTAATTATAGCATGGGTTATTTTTCCCTATATGCATCACCTTGCACTTATCCACATTAAATTTCATCTGCCATTTGGATGCCCAATTTTCCAGTTTCACAAGGTCTTCCTGCAATTTATCACAATCTGCTTGTGATTTAACTATTCTGCACAATTTTGTGTCATCTGCAAATTTGATTATCTCACTCGTCGTATTTCTTTCCAGATCATTTATAAATATATTGAATAGTAAGGGTCCCAACACAGAACCCTGAGGCACTCCACTGTCCACTCCCTTCCACTGAGAAAATTGCCCATTTAATCCTACTCTCTGTTTCCTGTCTTTTAGCCAGTTTGCAATCCACGAAAGGACATCGCCACCTATCCCATGACTTTTTACTTTTCCTAGAAGCCTCTCATGAGGAACTTTGTCAAACGCCTTCTGAAAATCCAAGTATACTATATCTACCGGTTCACCTTTATCCACATGTTTATTAACTCCTTCAAAAAAGTGAAGCAGATTTGTGAGGCAAGACTTGCCCTGGGTAAAGCCATGCTGACTTTGTTCCATTAAACCATGTCTTTCTATATGTTCTGTGATTTTGATGTTTAAAACACTTTCCACTATTTTTCCTGGCACTGAAGTCAGGCTAACCGGTCTGTAGTTTCCCGGATCGCCCCTGGAGCCCTTTTTAAATATTGGGGTTACATTTGCTATCTGCTATGTGAATGCCCATTTAAAATTTGGTGAACATGTGCGGGCGGCCAGACAGTTTTATCACATGCACATATATGTTATAAAATGGTCATGTCCCTGGGCGCAGGCTGACGCACAAGTGCAAATGTGTGCCTTCATGCTGGTTTGAAAGTTACCGTCCCTGATTTCTTTGGTCTAAACAATACAAGTAAATTTTGTTATGAAATAAATGAACGAGTTGGGGAATTAAACATTAACACCATTGTCCTTAAGACAAAAGGTTATTTCTCTGGGATTTTCTTTTTTATTACGGTACCCTTGTCGGTGCGAAATTAAGAATAATAAAGATACTTTTGTATTTTTTCAGATAGATCAATTACGTCAGTTTCTGGAGGCATGACTACCCAGTACTTCCTGCCCTTAGTAGGCTTAAATAAGTATGAATACCAGTTGATATTCTATGTTAATACTCATTACCCTGTTAATTTTTTCTTTTGATTTATCTCCTTAAATAATATTTCTATCCTTTCTTCCCATATATTATACTGATATAATTTTGTTTGTTCTGAATATACAAATTGAATTAGTCAAGATGAATGTAACAATGGGTTTTTTTTCCTATTACTAATTTCTATACTGGGATAAATGTAATACCAAGTGAATAGATCAAACTATTTCTGAAATATTTTGTCAATATTTGTAAATTCAAAAATTATAAATAAAGAATGAAAAAAAAATTAACACCATTCATTTACAAAAGTTTGTGATATGATGATAAGTGGTATACCTCATTAGAATAGATTTCTATTGCAGTATAGCTTCAGCATGAAGACAGAGGAAAGAAAATCTAAGTGGGAAATTATATGACTGATTGAATGATAAATTTGGTGAAAATGCAAGGTAAATAGAAAATCTGGACCCATTTGAAAAAATTATGAATTAATTGGAAGGAAATGACATTTATTTTTTCAAAGAAAAATCTTTGGAACTTTCAGGAGGATGAAATTAATATTAAGGGGCAATAATCAAACTATTTTACTTGGGTAAATGCATGTTTACCTGCAGAAAATGTGGTTTGATTATTCGCCACCCTGCCCCCCCCCCCCCCCCCCCTTGAGTGCATGCAGATAAAAATGTGCGTGCAGTTCAGAGCATGCACACACTTTTACCCACATAAAAAAGTGGAGGGGACCAGTTGAGAGAGTCAAAGTACATGTGGAGATTATATTTTCAAATCTCCACGGATATTGTCCGACGTGTACTTTGTTTTAAGATGGATGCTGTCAGGTTACATTTGGTTGCTAGCAGATGGTATTTTAGGAAACGGCATACCTGAACAGGCTGTATGGGTGGAAGAAGGTTGAGCCAAGATCAGTAAAACCAAGCCTAATTTGGAAGGTGTCTAGGAATGCAGCAATAACACTGGGTCAGGTTCATGATCAGGAACCCGTGGGAAAGGCATGGAGCAGGAACACTGAAGCAGGTTTGCAGGGCTAAATTCAAAGCAGGAACACTGGACAAGACTGCACAGCTGGATGTAGCACAGGAATAAGGCAAGATAAGCAGAGGTTCTGGATAAGAGAGTCTGTTTTACCAGCAAAGTTGTACCTCTGTTGCTTTCCTTATATATTATCAGCAATCAGGCACAGCCTATGCTAAATCAATGGGATTTTCAAGAGCGTGACTAACTACCTGGCAACCAGGGGCAGTTCTATAATGAGGCAGAGGGCCTCCTTTTCTAAATGGATCGCACGCGATAAGGGACGTTTCACACGCGAAATGTCCCTTATCGCGTGCAATACCAAAATGGGGGCGGAGTCGGCCCCTGAAGAGGAAGAGTCGGGGCGTCACCGGGGCCGACTCTGCGAAGACGCCGTGGACGACGAAAAAGTAAGGCCCTTTTTGCGTCCGAGTTCGCGCCCAATAGCTACACCTTCTATGGTGGCGCTATTGGATGCGAAACTGGCAACGATCACACCGCGATGGTGCGATCGCTGCCGGCTAGCGCAGGCCCGCCCCACGTTTCGGCCCCCGCCCCTCATTCCCTAAAGTATCGCAGGCCTGCGATACTTTAGAAAATGAGGCCCAGAGTGAGGTGGCCTCTTCAGGCGGCAGAATTTTGAGGTAGCAAAAAATGCCCCTCTGAGAACGCCATTGTGGTGTCCACCTCACCCTGACTGCCCCTGCCGCAGCTGCTGACCCAGGCTGGTGGTGGCAGAAAAGAGGAGGGTTGCTGCTGCAGGCTGCCACCGCTGGAAGCCAGGCCAGCAGCATGAAGGAAGGACACAGCCACCGGAAGCAGGGCTGATGGCATGGAGGAGGGAGGAGGGACAATGCAGCCGGAGGCCAGGCCAGTGGCATGGAGGAGGGATGACAATGACGATGCCGCCACTGGAGGCAAGGCTGGCAGTGGGGAGGAGGGAGGAGGGACAATGACGACGATAATGCCACCAGTGCCACCAGAGGCCAGGCCAGAGGCAACTGAAGGGAGGAGGGACGGGGATGGGGAGAGTGGGGGGCAGAGCGAGAGGGGGCGGGGAAAGTGAGAGGGGGGCGGGGAGAGCGAGCAGGGTGAGGAGTGCCATCTCTTCCCTTGCCTCAGGCAGCAGATTGTGTTCAGCTGCCCCTGCTGGCGACCAAAGGGTAAATGTCCCTTGACCTTTTATTGCCTTTGTGGCCACTTTGCAGCTTCCTGGTCTTTGTCTTCTAGCTCAAGGATAGTACTAGCTTTTTTGCTGCCCTACTCAAACAATTACTGCGCTGCCCCCTCACCCCCCATTCATTCATTCTCTATCCTGGGCTCACCCAAAAAAAAAGCCCAGCTCCCTTCAGTGATACAAACTTTAAAAACTGACCCCATCCCCTCCCCGCCCTGAACCCATGGCTGGTGCAAGGGTATTAGGTGCCACATACCACACTCACAGTTAAGAGTTATGCATTTAGTTTATAAATGAAAACTATCAAAGTATAGTATTCTGAGGTAAAAATATCACTTCCATTATATTTATATGCACTGCTGTGATGCCAACTAGAAATCCCTGCAAAAAAGACACTTGGACCCCATATGGTATTAGGCCTATTGTGATGTGTGTTGGGTGTCGGTCTGACTCTCTGAAAGCCTGAATACACTAATATACTTCCTATTAGGAAAATGCCTCACCTCATTCACACATGCAGTACATAAACAGATCCTCACCAAACACAGAATAGAGCAACCATAAAGTAGAAATAAAAATGTGCAGACTGAACTGGAACCCGCAAGAAGCCAGACACTCTATGCAGTGCAACAATGAAAAAACAGAACCATCACCATTCCTCAAGCATCAAAAAATAAAATCAAGAAATAAAATAAATACATAATCATAATATTAAACTCATACTAATTATATTATTTTTTTTAAAAACTGATGAATAAAATCGAATAATTAAAAACATATACAAGGTTTTTTTTAATATCCCAAACACCAATACAATATTTCAAAACAGTAGACACAGCAAATAACGCCTGAAAAATAAAACTAAAAATGATTTTTAAAATTCATGCTCTCCATACCTGGGAACTTTTGATTTCCAGTCACTCTGGGATTGTCATGGAGTAATGGGAATGGGATGCACAAAATTTCTCCTTTCTTATGTATATATACACACACACAAACAAGCTCAGTCACACATACACTCCCTCTCAGACAAACCCACAGGCATCTCCAGCTCTTCTTTGGTTGGGATCTGCCAGCAGCTCCAGGCCCTGATCTTCATTTCAGCTGCTGGCAGGTTGGAATCCACCTGCAGCCCCCATTTTTTTTCTTTCTCTCTCTCTCTCTCACACACACACACACACACACACACACACACACACACACAAACACACAAAACCCAAGCAACTCCCATTTATACCCACATACCCCAGGCAGGCTCCCATTCACATCCACCCAAATCCCAGGTAGGCTCCCATTCTCACACACACATCCCCTGCTCATCCCAGGAAGGTTCCCATGAATGAATGTGCACACACACACACACACACACACATAAACACCCCAGGCAGGTACCCATTCACATACACACACACACACACTCACATACACTCATCCCAGGTAGCCTCCCATTTACACACCCACTCATCCCAGGCAGCCTCCCTTTCACACACACATTCATCACAGGCAGCCTTCCATTCACTCACACACACACATGCAGACCAGGTAGTCAGGGTCCATTCCTCCTCCACTGCTGCTGCTGCCACCCTTCTTTATGGAGAAAAGTCCTTCTGCAGCTCCTCTTCATGTGCTGGCCTCGAGGTAATTCAACACACATGGTGCAAGCACTTCCTGTATTTTCATCTTGCGAGAATGCAGGAAGTTCTAGCACCATGAGTGTTGAATACCGTGGGGCCAGCACCTGAAGAGGAGCTGCCAGATGGGTTTCCTCTTCTGCTGTGACCTCCTGCTTCTGCTGCCGGTGGGATCGGGTCCACCGACAACACCACAGACCTCCTTCTTCCACAGCCGGTGGGACTGGGTCCATCAGTGGCACCACAGGCCTCCTTTTCTTTTGCCATCAGTGGGATAGGGTCCACTGGCAGCACCACGGGCCTCCCCCTGCTTCCAATACCACCCCACCGGGTATGCTGCCCTGTGCAATTGCATGGTTTGCACGCCTGGTGGCGCTGGGCCTGTTCTAGCTTCACTGGTTCAACTCCTATTAATCTCGACAGGTGCAAAGTATGCATGTACCTTGTATCTGCACTGTATATGTTGGTGCTCATTTTCAATTGGAAGCTCTGCAAAGAGCTTTCCTTGGAACATGAGCTTGCAGTCCAGTGGGTACAAAGTGAGGCTACAAGCCCTGTGGCCAATTTCAAAGTTGCCTTCCCTTTTTGCAAAAATGAAAACTTAAAAAAAATATATTTTTTTATCTTATAGTTAAAATATATTTCCTTCAAAGTATTCCATTCAGAGTTTCATTTCCTTGTTCTGAAAATAATCACCTTTAAGTTATAGTGTTAAATCTGGGTTAGGACTATCTGAAAAAAAATCCTTTCTATGACTGGGATTATCATTTATTAAAAATTTGGAAATTTGTTGTACTATCTCACTCCCACTCAGAAGCATAAGTGATACCTATCTGAATTAAACAAAATAATTGTTATGCATAATGCATAGGTACAGAGGAACAAGCCTTTTTGCTCATGCTGCAAATATCAAATTTATAGCCCTTCAAATCTATTGATGTTTCTTAAATGTATTTTTTTCACTGCCAATTATAGGTTCATTGTGCATACAGATAAATTAATATAACATCTGTAAACTGTAATGCTTCTCAATAAACATGGAGTGTAATCTAAAATCTGCATATAGATAGGTATTCAGTTGATGAGTAATTAAGTTAATCCACATTTACATAAACTAAATAGCAGCATAGATTCATTATGAATGTGTGCATATGTAAATAAAGACATTTTAGTCTTCTAAAGCCTACATATAATTGCTAATTATTTTAAACTAACATACCAAAGATCTTGAGAATTCTCACATCTTCAGAAGTTTCAATTTGCTATTAAACTTCAACCTCAAAATACTTGAATTTAATGACAGATTTTCTGTTGCCACCACAGATGCAGATTTGCTAAGGTGTACTAATACTTTCACAAGCATTATCATGCTATAATACAACTATTAATGCATGTAACTGCAAATGCTTGAACATGTTACAAGTGGTTTTATTTTTTCTATTTATTTATTTATTTGTCCAATTTATGATCTGCCTTTCTGAGATTCATTTTTATTGTGCAAAAAATTAGTCTATGTATACATTAATGCAAGATCTATGCTAAATAGCTAATGAGAAGTAAAATTATACAAATGAGTTCATTACCTATTATCACATAGAAAAAATGCACATTAAAATGCACAAAATGGATTACAAATACATCAACACGAGAAACTTAATTACACATCGGAAACATGTACTTAACTTTTTGCATTAATGCTCTCATCAATGTGAACACTAACACATGTACTTTAACTTAAGAACATAAGAAATTGCCATGCTGGGTCAGACCAAGGGTCCATCAAGCCCAGCATCCTGTTTCCAACAGTGGCCAAACCAGGCCATAAGAACCTGGCAAGTACCCAAACACTAAGTATATCCATGCTGCTGATGCCAGTAATAGCAGAGGCCGTTCCCTAAGTCAACTTGATTAATAGCAATTAATCGACTTTTCCTCCAAGAACTTATCTAAACCTTTTTTAAACCCAGCTACACTGTGGGGCAGATTTTCAAAGGGTTACGTGCGTAACCCCGAAAACCTACCCCTGCGCACGCAGAGCCTATCTTGCATAGGCTTGGCGGCGCGCGCAAGCCCCGGGACGCGCATGTGTCCCGGGGCTTGCAAAAAGGGGCGGGGAGTGGGCAGTCCTGGGCCATCCGGGGGTGGGGGCGTGGCCGGAGCAACCTCCGACAAAGGCAAGGGGGGGTTAGGTAGGGGAAGATGGGGGGAGGCGGAAGAAAAGTTCCCTCCGAGGCCGCTCCAATTTCGGAGCGGCCTTGGAGGGAACGGAGGAAGGCTGCACGGTTCGGTGCACGCAAGTTGCACAATTGGGCACCCCCTTGCACGCGCCGACCCTGGATTTTATAACATGCGCATGGCAGCCCGCACATGTTATAAAATCGTGTGTAGATTTGCTTGTGCCGAGTTGCGCGAACAAATCTATGCCCGCGCGCAGCTCTGCCCCTAAGTGCACTAACCACTAATTTCTGTGTTCACACTGAATGTCATTATTTGCTTTGTTACCACACCTTTCCTGCTGCTACTCTATAAAAAATACTCAACCATAAGTCACATGATTGGCAGGAAATCCATTTGGAAATTATATTTGTGCACTAGTCATCAGGATATTAGAGTCAATAGGGGGGGTACCACTGGGAGTGCCAGGAAAGCATTCAGCTGGGGGAGCAGCAGCAGAGCGAGACTGGAAAGCTAAATTGTGGATCAGTGGCAGAGAGCAGTAAGAATGGGCAAAGCAGTGGAGAAGGCTGTAATGCAGGAGACCCAGAAGGCATTTTATGTGAGTGGACCTCACTGCTGAGGATTTGGGAGGAGAAATTGGTGAGGATATGCAGCCCACAGTTTTTTTGTTTTGATTTATTTCAGTTTGTTTTGCTGCAGATTTTTGTTTGTTTCCATTTTGTGTTCCTTTTATTTAATTTTGTTTCATTTTTCTCATGGTCAGCAGTATGTGTACATAGCTCCGTATTTTCATGCACAAAAAGCATTTTCTGTGTGCATATAACAGAAGTTATGTGCACAAATTATGCAGAAGCCTCTGATGTACATGCACAATGTACTTTTTGTGCTTGCAATGATGAACTGCATGTACAAACTTTCCAAAACAAATATAAATGAATATTTTGTTCTTTTCAGAGGATTTTTTGTTCCAAAAAACACATTGGGGTAGATTTTCATACATACGCGCGGGCATACATGTGCGCGCACTACCTGGTGCGCACACATGTATGCCCGATTTTATAACATGCGCACGCATGTTATAAAATCAGGGGTCGGTGCGCGCAAGGGGGTGCACACTAGTGCGCCTTGCACGCACCAACGCCTGTATACCTAAACTAACCTTCCCACCCCTTCCCCTAACCCTCCCACCCCCTAGCCCTATCCTAACCCCCTCCCAATTCTTTTAATTTACCTTTTGCTCCTGCTCTGGGCAGGCACAAGTTGCGTGCGCCAACAGCCTGCCTGCACGCGATCCTCCGACACAGCAGCTATTGGCCGCTGTGCCGGAGGCCTCTAACCCCGCCCCGCCCCCGGACCACCCCTTTTGTAAAACCCCTTGACTTAGACGCGACCCGGGGCTTTATGTGCGTCGCCGGGCCTTTATAAAATAGGCCCGGCGTGGGTAACACCCCCTACGTGCGTAAATCCTCTGGATTTACACGCGTTGGGCTTTTAAAATCAGCCACATTCCTTTCAAGCAAATATGTATCCTTAGGAAGTAGTATAAATACCCTGGCTGAGCTTAGTGGCCATGATGACATTAAAGATTACATTAATGATAACATTAAGGATGACATCGGTCTTCTAAACAGGCAGGTCTTATGCCATATCTGACCATGACAAATTATTGAGCTCATTTTATTTTATGGCATGAGGCTCTTTAAAAATCATTTTGGAAATAGTTGATAGAATGGAGCAGCCCACCTTCTCCGGATGTCTGCGCCATTTACTACAGGCCATGACAAACCAGGAAAGGATATAAAGTACATCAAATTCTCTACCCAGAGGCAACAATGACTGAATCTCAGCTGGGATTTCTTCGCCATATCCCAACTAACAATCATAATGGATGACATAAATTGCATGTCAAAGAACAAAAAGTGGCACTATCCAAATAAAAAATAAATACACATGCAAAGGGTATAATACAGAAATCTTTTAGTGCTTATAATAAGGGGTCAGTGCTCCTCAAATGCAGCTTTAGTTTTGTGTTGTTGTTATCTATGAATTCATTTTTTTTATTGATATTACATTTTTAAATTTTATAAGACATCATTCAAGTAATGGTCATGCACTATGGATAGCTCAAAAGATCGACAACTGTTTCAAACATGTACTTCTTAAAGTGTCCAAAACCAGTCCAAAACTATATGTCTTCAAAACTTTAAAATATTAAAAACATTGACCCAACCTGTAATGGTCTAATTTTTTACTACCAAATCACAGCTGGTCAGAAGGGTTGCAGTTGTCAGAAAGAACCTCGATACTTTAATAGGCAATGCTGTAGCCAGTAAACCAATGTAGTAGCCAGGCTTTTTCATCTAATCCAATGCAATTTCAGCCATTTTGAATTACATATAAATTTTATGATATCAGGGGCAGGCAGCCCCTCCCCCCTCTCCACTGTCGAAGTGGAGAGCAATAGTGCAGTTGCAACAAAAGCATCAAGGCTATTTTAGATTTAATGCTTAGTGGAACACAGGATTTGGTGAGAGAGATAATGGTGGTGGGGCCACTTGGCAACAGTGACCATAACATGATCAAATTTAAACTAATAACTGGAAGGGGGACAATAAGTAAATCTGCAGCTCAAACACTAAACTTTCAAAAGGGAAACTTTGATAAAATGAGGAAAATAGAAAAAGACTGAAAGGTACAGCTGCAAAGGTTAAAAGTGTTCAACAGGCATGGACATTGTTTAAAAATAAATCCTAGAGGCGCAGTCCATATGTATTCCACACATTAAGAAAGGTGGAAGGAAGGCAAAACGATTACCATCATGGTTAAAAGGTGAGGTGAAAGAGGCTATTTTAGCCAAAAAAAATCCTTCAAAAATTGGAAGAAGGATCCATCTAAAGAAAATAGGATAAAACATAAGCATATTTTTTATGCTTAAACATAACATATTTCTCACATAAACATAAACATAACATATTTCTCACAACCCCAGTTCATTAGCCCCTGTTAATTGTAACTGCATCTCTTCATCACGTTTATTTATGTTTTGGTTGCATTTTTCGCACCCCTGTTTTCTGTAAACCGACATGATGTGAACGAGTTCTTGAATGCCGGTATAAAAAAACCTTAAATAAATAAATAAATAAATAAATAAATAAATAAGCATTGCCAGGTTAAGTGTAAAACATTGATAAGACAGGCGAAGAGAGAATTTGAAATGAAGTTGGCCATAGAGGCAAAAACTCATAATAAAAACTTTTTTTAAATATACCCCAAGCAAGAAACCTGTGAGGGAGTTGATTGGACCATTAGATGACAGAGGGGTTAAAGGGGCTCTTAGGGAAGATAAGGCCATTTCAGAAAGACTAAATGAATTCTGGACTGGAGGGTGGCCAATGTAACCCCAATATTTAAAAAAGGTTCCAGGGGCGATCTTTTTTGAGATGCGGCGACCAGAATTGTGCACAGTATTCCAGGTGCGGTCTCACCATGGAGCGATATTTATTTATTTATTATTTTTAATTTTTATATACCGATATATATATATATATATATATATATATATATATAGATAGATTACTGTTATTATATTATATATTATTATATATAATATAATATATTATATTATCCGATATAGAGGCATTATGACATTTTTCTGTTTTATTAACCATTCCCTTCCTAATAATTCCTGTTTGCTTTTTTGACTGCTGCAGCACACTGAGCAGACAATTTTAAGGTATTATCCACTATGATGCCTAGATCTTTTTCCTGGGTGGTAGCTCCCCAGAAGCAACTCACCTCAGCAACTGGTCCAGCTACTTGCCAATGTGTGCTGCTTCTCAAGTCTAACTCCTGCCTTTGACCCATCCTGTTCCAGTCCTCATCTCAGCCTGATTCCTGCCTTTGTTCCAGTCTTCATCCCAGCCTAACCCAGTCTTTGATTCAGCCTGTTTCTGTCATCTTGCTCAGCTTGCTCCAGTCCTCACCTCCCTTCCAGTCTTGCCTGCTTGCCTCAACCTCCCATTCCTCCTCCTCCTCCTTGGACGGACACCTTGCTTGACCTTTGCCTCAACTCTGGATATGCTTGCCACCTGCCCTTGACCTTCATCTGGACTCTGGCTATGACTGATTGCTGCCTGTCCTTGACAATCGCCTGGACCCTCAACTTGTCTGCCTGCTGCTAGCCTATGACCCTAGCCTAGCTTTGGACCACTTCTTCCATCATCATTAGAGATCTTCACCTAAGTCCTGCTGGCCCCAGCACCCAAAGGCTCAACCTGAGGGGAACATGGGCTGGTAAAGATGAAGCTCCCTACTGGTCTCTGTTTTAGCTGGGTCTGCCTGCTGACGATGAGAACCTGTAGATCTCCTCCCTGCAGGTAGAGCCTGTCTTGCTTCAGCCCAAGGGACCACAAACACAACATAATGGTAGTAATCCCCACGTCTTCTGTTAAGGGTAGTAATTGCTGCACCAATCGGATTACCCCCTTGCACCATTTTCTTCATTTTCTTTCTCTAGCCTTTAGGGATCCACAGTGTTTATCCCATACCCCTTTGAATTTTTTGATTGCTAGTGTCTTCACCACTTCCTCTGAAAAGGCATATACCATCCTCTCCATGAAGAAATATTTCCTAGTTGGTTCTGAGTCATACCCCCTGGAGTTTCATTCCATGCCCCTTGTTCTACTGTTTTCTTTCCAACAGAAAACGTTATTGGTATATGATACACATATGAATATTCTGAATGTGGTGACCAGGTTTACAAGGTCTTTCCAATGCTCCTATACTCTGCATAACTCTGCCCTCTTCAATCAGATGGAGAAGGTAAATCAATGGCAAGCATGGTTGCTGGGTTCATACTTTTTGTTTCCATTTTCTCACTGCATGTTCTGCCTTCACACATCTGCAAGGGATATCACTCCATGCCAAATGGATGCCTGCCCATACATGCTTTCCAGAGATGAGCTTATAGTAATGCTCTCTGCATACCACTATTAACCACCCAGGACAAAATATCTGCCTAATTAGTCCTCCTCCAAGCACAGACAGCTCCATCTGTCACATATCTCAAACACTCAACTAATCTTCCATCTGACTGCTCCTTTTTCTTTTTCCTAGGTGATGAAGGATATGGGTGTTCCTCATGGCTTCTCACTTCTGTAGATTATCCAAAAGCATCTGAAGAGAGGAAGTACAATGAGACACAGGCATCTACTCACACACATTTGAAGTATAAAAAGTTGCTTGAGATGTCTGGACAAAGCAGGGGGTGACTTACAGTACTGTGCAGATAGAGGACTTTAGGTAGTGCTTTCCTGCTGCACACTTCAAAATATTGCTCTCAAGTATCAGATCCCAGCTGACATTAATCTGTATCTTGAGGAGCATCCCCTGTGCCTCCCTGCAAGTACCAAGGAAGGTTCAGCAAGAGAAAGTGACATTGAACAATACTTTGCCTGTGTTTCACAATGATTTGGATGTTAACTCCTTTATCCTAACAACCGAGCGAGGTGCTATATAGCCACAGACAGGCCCACCTATGCTACACACTGTTTATTTTTGCACTCACTCTGGGGCCCTTTCCCCTCAACTCTGATCCAGCCCAGGTTTTGTTCTATGCATGCATGCACTTGTAATTTTGATTTTATAATTGATTCCCTAAGAAAAGCAGGACTTCAATTCAATGAATGCAATAGAGCAAAACCTGGACTGTATCAGCCAAATCTCTGGCTGATCCAGTAGGATGGAGAAACACCTCCATCCTACTGCATTTCAGAGAGAAACAGAATTAATATAAACCATAATTCCCTTAGATAAGCAATCTGAAGGCTGGACAGGTTGAAACTATGAGATTATTGTGCTGCCTTTAGGGAGATTATTTGGCACTATGTCAGATACTGTAAGTACTTATATTATAAGGTTAGGGGAAAGGACAGGCTTGTATGGGGAGTGTGACTGTACCTTAACATATATCCTTCGCCTGGTTTTACTTTCAATGCCTACACTTGTAACAGAAACAGTACCTGAGTGTAAGCCTTGTCAATTGCATCACAAAATTATCTGGTGAGTGAAGCAGGGCTAGAGAACATGCTCAGGGCAGTATCACTATTCCAGCTTCCAGAAAAGGCAATGCCAGTGATAGGGGTAAGCATGGATTGGAGGAGGCCTGGCAAGACTACATGCCTAAAAATAATTGGATCAGGGGCCTGAGGAAGCACACAGCATTCAGAAGGGTGGATAAACACAAAGACAGAGAAGCCTGGCCATGAAACTGAAAGACCTTCTTAAGAACCATGTGAGTCAAACACCCCACCTATGCTGTTTTGCAGGTTTACCCACCCATGATACATATAGATCATGCACCGATTTCCATACGAGTTTGGGAAGTGTAAAGGATGAATGGAGCATGCTGCACTGTTTAAGGCACCATGCCGGTTCTGACTTAGAGAACAATGTCAATGTCTCCCAGAACAAATGGCGCCAGAACACTACTTCAAGCAGACACTTTTTGTCAGCACAATTTTGCGGTTTACAAGACAAAACTGGCAACAAGAAAATGACAGAAGGAAGCAAAGCATGCATGTCCAAATGGCAAACATTGGCAGCCTTATTTCTAAATACAGCCATCAATCACAGCAAGAGAACATTAGACCAAAGTGGAATTACCAAGTGAGACAAGCACAGGCCCCTCAGGAAGTTCCCAGCAGCAAGCAAGGCAGAGAGGTGAGGAGTCCATAGGTCCATCCAATAATCTCAGCATAGGGATTTCTTTTCAGTTCTTATTTTATTTTCCTGGGAATTTATCAGTGTGTGTTATAACAAAAAAAGGAGAGACTCCGTGGAAAGTAAAAGTCCCTATCTCAGCAGATAGCTCAGACTCCGGGATCTGCCTGTCACATACTACATATACATATAGATTGTGGGTTGCAGATTTCTTTTGACTGATTCCTGTAAGGTAACCTGGAATCCACTGCTTCTCCTGTTCCCATGACCCTAGCAATCATAGCTGCTACATTTACTTTGTCTCTGCATGGCTTTTGCTTCAGCTATCTGGCAGGAGAGACAGACAGTATCTAGGAAACTCATCTGGCTATATCAGAAAAAAAGCAAGAGATGCAGGTTAGCCGAGGTCAGGAAGGAGCATTGGTCAGCAAGATCAGTAATGTCAGCACCAATGAAAGGTTACTTCATGTGAAGATGGAAAGATGAGGCGAAAATAAAGGACAGCAAGTGGATGAAACACAGAGCAGGAGGCCAATGGATGATGGATTGTCATTTGTTTTAAAACCTAATTAAAAAATACGGTTACTGGAAAAACATCGATTTCACTCTGGTTCCCCCTTAATAAAACAGAGGTAATGGAGGTAAAAACAGTACCAGAATTGCAGAATGCATGGGGTTAGCACAGGGATCCTTAGTTGCAGAGAAATGAAGGGAAAGCCGGAGATTGGCTAGAGTCTATTGTAATCACAACAGAAAGAAATCTGAGCAGATTTGTGATGCGTGTTTGATGTGATCTAATGTTTTTTACTGTCTTTTCAGGCAAAGTCTCAGTGCAGAATGTATCCTTTGTCAAATGACTATAAATTAACAAAAGGAAAATGTGGGTTTGGGCCTTCCAAATAAAATAAACATTTAAATGAATATTAACTATGGAATGTAAAAAAAACCCAAAAAAACAAAAACCCCAAAGTTTCTAGATTTGAGGAAAAATCTAGAGGTTTTGCAAGACCTTAAACTAAATTCTCAATGTCTCTTGCTATATTATACATCAGGGATGGGGATGTCCTTATCTAGAAAGGGCCTTTGACTTGGTTAATAAAAATGCTATTTCATATTCATGAATTTGATGTGTGATTTTGTCTCTGGAAACAATGTACTGCCTTAAAAGTTCATAAATATGTTGTAGATTTTTTTTAAATGAGGTGCATATAGAAGTGGTTGATACCCTTCTTAAAACATTTTATGTGTGCAGTTTGAATAATTACAATGTCAAAATTCAATAAACAATCAAGTTAGCTGTAAAATTCAGTACTAGCAAATCTTTTCTATTGGAATAGCAGAGAAGTAGAAATAATGTTCAGGAAGCAACTGTGAAGATGCATTATATCAGGGTAGCCTGATATGGGGAGGGTCATTTATAAAGTTATTTGCCGAAGTGTATTAAAGCCTAGGAAAACAAGAAAAAGAAAATCAAAAGAAAAATGCAAATAACACTTTTTCTTCCTTTTTTTTGTTTGTTTTAAATAGCAGCCATTTTCTTACTTGACTTTCACATGCCAATACCTTTGCTCTGCTTCAAAGGAAATAGTTTATTGGTGATTCACTCTTGGAATGACCATGATATCTAATGTACTGGTATTCAAAATTAATGAGTCCTAAAGCACATTCTGATTCAGATTTCATCTAGTTCTTCCATATAACCTTGTCATGTGAGAGTTTTCATCCTTCACAAGAACATCTGGATAATGCATATTTTTTAAAATCTCATCTGAAGATCCAATCAGCAACATCTACAGTACTCCAGATAGCAACCTCAATCAAACAAAATTGGGCTCTCAGAAAGGAACACAATAAGAGTAATTTCTCAGTCTTTTTTGTTCAGTTGCCAACTTTGAAATTTCATTTGAAAATATGTGCCTTATTATTATTATTATTATTTCCCAGTGGTTTTTTCCTGCTTCTTTGGGCAGTCAGCACAAAAGGAATCTGTCTCTATTGGGCTATAGTACTATGTGCCTTCATCCATAACCACCTAAAGTCCCGCTCCCCCCCGTCCCCTGCCATTTAATATTCCTTCCCAACTCATGTGGGCCAGTCACTGCAGGTGACAATCCTCACTCATGGACCACATGCCAGAGCTCCATTAGAAACCTGCAACTAAAGGCCCAAAGTTCCAGCTGCTAAGTATTGTTGCTGTATGATGAGTATAGTCCTTCCTCCAGTTTCTGCTCCATAACAGCCCCTGCCTGGGGAATGAGACCCGAAAAGGAAATCAAACCTGGGTCCTCTGCCTGCCACCAAGCCTGCCCATGCCTTGCAATTTCTAATGAAAGTCAGCATGAGGTATGTTGTAATAACAAACATTTTTTTCACTCCTAAAAGTTATAAGCAGATTTATGTAAACTGGAATGCACAGTACTATAATAAAATGACTGGAGGCCAAAAATTAATTTGAATTGTTATAATGTTTCAGATTTAAATTGTCTTATTTAAATTCTGAAACATATTTAAATGGTTTTGATACACACAGGCTTTCTGCTTAGATTATATAAAGGAATATATTATTTTGTTATGTGTAAATATTGGGCTCAGCATATTCTATCCTAGTGTGCAAATTTGATATTAAGGGTCGGTATATTCAAAGTCTTAGGCAGCATTTATCTATCTAAAAATTGTACTTAGCTGGCTAACTTGGTCTTTGCTGGCAATACAGGATTTTGGAAAAGAAAGTAATAGCCAAATAACATAGCTGCCTGGCAGGTTTTAGAGGGCTTTAAAGAAAAGGCATTTTGGGTGTGCTGGGGGCAAAACCAAAACATAGTTAGAAAAGTCAAATCTCAGTGGCATTATGCCACACACTGTTGGATTTCTATTTAGAAATTTTCAGGAATGGACCTTTCAAAATATTGTGATTCATTTATCCAGTTATCATTTCCCATGACAAATTCCTCATTCAACCTTGGTGCTACAGGTCATAGAGGCCAAATGCTTCTGCCCTTGTGGTGGTGCTGGTGGAGTGTTTGGCAGCAGAGGAATATCGCTCATTCTCAATAGAGGAGAAGGAGGTATAGGGCAGAATTAATTATTTTGATTTGTCTGAAGACAGAGCAGGTCTTCTCTAGATATAGGGTCCCAAAACAGACCATTCTGGAGTTTTGTGGTTCATTGCAAGCAGATATGGAGAGTGATATCCAACACAGTCATGCATTGTAATGCAAATTAATATCCTCATTGCATTGGCTTTCTTGACCATAGAAAGGTTTTGAGCTACAGCGGAGGACGCTCAGGAATTACACAAACAGCTTCATATCATTGCATCCATTCGTTTATTCAAGCTCTCCTCTGAAGGATGCATGATTACATTGTGTTTCCTCAAACATGAGAGCATAAGGATCAAACTATGAGTGACTTTTCTGACATTGACAGATTTCCCTCTGTGCTGGGGCTATTGACTGCATGCAACATAAGGACTAAAGAAGTTATAGGAATAGGAAATCTTTTCCACGCCAATGAATATGGAAGTTGTCTGCATGGTCTGGAAATTTATCACAGACATCATAGCCTGTATCCCTGGTTTTCCATCATGATGCTTACATTCTCTCCCAGTCTGGACTGGCACAGACGTTTGAGAGTGGTAAAATAACCAAGGCTTGACTTCTGGGTAAGTCACAAAGTTATATTATTGTATACAATTCTTCATTGACTATTATCTTTTCCAGTTTTAGCCAGAGGCATGCAACCTATTTATTTATAGTTTTAAACAAAATTCCAAGAAATATATCATTAGGAAACCAGCAACGAAATAAGAGATAATTAAGAAATATAACAAAAAAAACCCCAAAAACAATAATTTCAATTTTTATCAATCCACAAAAGGTGAAAACTCTAATTACCAAGAAGCATAATTTGTCAATTGCAAGCAAATAACCAGTTTGCCTATAAGTGGATACAATTTCAAATTCCTAGAAGTATTTAACACCTTGGTAGTTATGACACACTTACAAGGAAAATTAAGCCAAAACTGGCCACCTACTTTTAATACTCTAGGCCTCATAATACGATATTGCTTTTCTTTTCTTCTGTGTCATTTTCTAAGCATCAGGATAAACCCTTACATTACAGTTAAGAAACATTAAATAGCTCTTTTGAAAAAAAATAAATGGAATATAAATTCTTAAATAAATAAGTAAAAAAAATGGAAGTGCTCATTCCCTATCAGATTTGAGTAGTCATTAAAATTGCTCTCCCCCTAGAAATATCCAACTTCATCAAAGAATTGGGGAACCTAAACAGGGTCCACCCTCTTCTTCTTTCTTCTTAAATAGTGGAAGGTAATAAGCTCTGGGCAGCAGTTCTCAGAAATGTTCAATATTTCAAAGAATTGTCTTTAAAGCACGTCCACATGAGAAACTGTTACCATTTTAGAAAAAAATTGACTTCTCACAATATTCTTCAGCTTCTCCAATTTGTCATGTAAATAATATCCATTATCCAGATTTTTCTCCACCATGTTAGAAATGTCCAAATGCTTCTCACAGTCCTTCTAAAAATCCTGGTCCTGCCTGAAGAGGCTTGTAACTAAGCATATAGTTGTATATTGTGCTCTGACAATGACTTTTCCAAACCTGCTATTACTTCCCACATACCCTCCAAACCGAATTATTAAGATTCTACCAGCATCGGCTAAATATCCTGGAGTATCAACTGTTCCTGTTCTTTCGGGTCTGAAATCACCATCAAAGCTGTCCTCATCAAACCATTGACACTACCACGCTGCTCACATCATCCTTCAAGTGCTCCTTGACTCCCCTAAAGTGAACCATCACCCTGCTGAGCATGACCTGCTACAGCTATTCTGATGGCTCTTACCCCTGCAGGTCCTGGACCTCCAATATCATCCATTGGCACCAAACATAATCAGCCTTCAGTAGCTTTTTCCAAAGCTGGCAATGTTGGAGGAATCCACATCTGAGTGGTATCTAGATACAGGCAGCTTGTCAGAAACCTTTTCCCAGTGGGTTTCCAAAGGAAATAACCTCAGAGTTTATTGAAGAGGCTCCTGCTTGTGTGACATGAGAGTCAATAAAGCTGGTTGAAACAGAGATTCCAGGAGCTGCAGAGAGAGTTCTAGCAGTATGCTGCTAAAAGACACATCACTTTAGATTCCCCAGGATTTCATATTTTTTGATAGGGAGAATTTAATTTGTGCATTGGATCAAAGGAACCAGGGTACTCGTGTGTTGTAGTGTGTGGTACTTTCACGGAACAGTGTGGATGGCAGGGACATTTACATATGAGTAGCAGGAGGCAAGGGCTGAGTGGCATGCTGGAAGTAAATGGGCCCTCAGAGGGGTAGATGTGGTTTATGCATCATACTCATTTTGGGTTACATGTTAGTTCTGTATTATCCCTATTCTTTTTTAACATATCTCTGGCTACAGTGTTGAGAATTGTGCAGTAGAGATATGTGTTTGGGGAGAAACAAAATATGAAATAACAACAAAATTTCCTATTTCATTTGTTCTCAAAATAAAATGATTGAACAAAATTTCATTGGCTTTCATGTTTTGAAAACAAATAAAAAAATAAAAGTCACCTGTCGAGCTGAGGTCCAAGCCAAGGAATAGGCCCTAAGGAATAGGCCAAGAAGCAAAGCAGAGGCTACGGCCTATGGTGAGACCCCTACAATTTTGCTGGGGCTGGGAAACTTCTCCACTCTCACTTACCTCATTTGTTAGGGATTCAACATCATAACCAGGCCCATGCCTGGAGGCCGACGCCCAGCCCAGAGGCCAGGTCCTGATTCAGGGAACTGGTCCAGAGGCTGTGTCCCAACACCTGAGGCTCAGCCTAATCCAAAGCCTGGGCCCTGTCTGGAGCCAGGTCCCGATGCCAGAGCCTGGACTGGATGCAGGCCAATGCTGGGGCCTGGCCCAGAGGCCAGATCTTGACATCTGGGCCTCAGCCTAGGCCAAGAACCAGCCCAGGTCTCATCCCAGGGCCCTGTTCAGAGGCTGGATTCTGAAGCTGGGCCCTCAGCCTGGACCCCAGTCTAATACCAGGGTCTTGGCCTGGTCTGAGGCTCGACGCTGGGGCCTTGGCCATAGACCAGGCTCTGAGACCAGAGCCAATGCCTTGTAGTATCATCCACTTCTTTCTTCTTCATCAGGCCTGGGCTCAGTTTGAAGCCCCTGTGTCAGAACCTGGCCTCCAGATCAGGCATCGAACAGAGTCTGAGGCCCCGGCTTCATGTCTATGCTGAGGCATCAGGACCAGGCCTTGAAGTCTGAGCTTTGCGTAGGGCCTATACTGAGGTTGTGGTGACCAACCATGGCCTAGGAATATGCAAGGCCAAGGCTTCGCCTGGGCCTAGGCCTTGTGCATGGATCCTCCCCAGATCGGAGAAGTGGAGGACCAGGGAAGATCCTGGTGCCTGCATTTTTTTGGGTGGGAGCAGAGAGAAATTTTCATTGTGCTGTTAAAAATTATATATGCAACCCTTAGCGAGTGGTGGGCATACTTTTTTTTTGTTTTTTTTAATGTTTATTTTGTTTGTAAACTAAGGAAAATGAAATAAACACTAAACGAAACAAAATTCATGGAAAAAAACACCCCAATAATGACATTAAAAAACAAAACATTATTTTTACCTTTCTGTACCCCTAATGTGCAGGATGCCTTATGATATACAAATGGTTGGTGTTTATGGGGAATTTGTAACAAGAATAAAAAATGAAGAAATTTCAGATCTGTCTGCATTATATTGCTGATTGATTTTGTCAGCATAAATTGAAACTTAATCCAAGTAAGACAGAAGCACTGTGGATCAGTAGAATAAAGAATTTTCTTGCTATTCTTCTCATTAGAGAGGAGATCACGATGGAGCTGAAGACAGATGTGAAAAGTCTGGTTGTTACGCTTCACTCACAGCTGTCTTTTTCTGCACAGGTTTCTCCAATGATCCAGGAGACCTTCTTCCATCTAAGAATAATTCAACAACTGAGACTGTATTATGTTCATAAGGATTTGGTGACCGTAGTTTATTTCTTTGTTATCTAACATCTTCTACTACTATAACTTTCTTTACTTTGGGTTGCCAAAATATGTTTCCATATATTACAGTTGCTACAAATTATTTCAGCTAGGTGCTCTGATGGGCTAAGAGGAGTGATCAGATTATACCAATTCTTTAGAAACTGCACTGGCTTCTGTTGGAAGTCAGGGTAAGATTTAAGATTATTATAGAAACATAGAAACATAGAAATGACGGCAGAAGAAGACCAAATGGCCCATCCAGTCTGCCCAGCAAGCTACGCACTTTATCCATTTTTATTCCCTTTTTCTCTCTCCCACCTGTTACTATTGGCTTCCAGTACCCTCCCGCCCTAATTCCCCTCCACCCCACCACCAATTTAGAGAGCAGCGCCATATCTGCATCCGAGTGACAGCCAGCTCAATTAGGGGTAGCAACTCCTGTACAAGCAGGCCACACCCCTTGCCCCCCTGTTATTATTATTATTATTTTTTGGAGATAGCAGCCTCCATCCTTCCGCTCCGTGAAGGTGGAACAATAACTACTGGCCACTGGCATCCCGCTCGTGAATGCCTCTGTGGCTACTGCCGCTCCGTGCAGTGTTTGAATGTCTCTGTGGCTACTGCCGCTCCGTGTAGTGTTTTGCTGCCTCCACTTTATTCACGCCCTCTAGACTTGATGGATCCACAGTGTTTATCCCACGCCACTTTGAAGTCCTTCACAGTTTTGGACTTCACCACTTCCTCCGGAAGGGCGTTCCAAGCATCCACCACCCTTTCCGTGAAGAAATACTTCCTGACATTGGTTCTTAGTCTTCCTCCCTGGAGCCTCAGCTCGTGACCCCTGGTTCTGCTGATTTTTTTCTGGCGGAAAAGGTTTGTCGTTGTCTTTGGATCGTTAAAGTTTTTCAAGTATCTGAAGGTCTGAATCATATCACCCCTGCTCCTCCTTTCCTCCCAGGGTGTACATATTCAGATTCTTCAATCTCTCCTCGTATGACATCCGATGAAGACCTCCACCTTTCTGGTCGCCCTTCTCTGTACCGCTTCCATCTTGTCTCTGTCTCTTTGTAGATACGGTCTCCAGAAACTGAACACAGTACTCCCAGGTGAGGCCTCACCAAGGACCTGTACAAGGGGGATAATCACTTCCCTTTTCTTACTCGATATTCCTCTCTCTATGCAGCCCAGCATTCTTCTGGCGTTGCTATCGCCTTGTCGCATTGTTTCGCAGACTTCATATCATTAGACACTATAACCCCTAGGTCTCTCTCCTGCTCCGTGCACATCAGCCTTCCCCCCCCCCTCCCATCGAATATAGTTCATTCGGATTTCCATTCCCCATATGCATTACTTGCACTTCTTGGCATTGAATCTCAGCTGCCATATCTTTCGACCACTCTTCCAGTTTCTTAAATCCCGTCTCATTCTCTCCCACTCCTTCCGGCGTGTCCACTCTGTTGCAGATCTTAGGTCATCCGCAAAAAGACAAATCTTACCTTCTATCCCTTCCGCAATGTCGCTCACAAAGATATTGAACAGGACCGGTCCCAACACTGATCCTTGCGGTACACCACTTAACACCGCTCTCTCTTCAGAGAAAGTTCCCATTTACCATCACACATTGTCTTCTGTCCGTCAACCAGTTTGCAATCCAGGTCACCAACTTAGCACTCACTCCTAAGCTTCTCATTTTATTCACCAGTCTCCTGTGCGGAACCGTATCAAAAGCTTTTCTGAAATCTAAGTAGATGACATCGAGTGCTCTTCCTTGATCCAATTCCTTGGTTACCCATCATAAAGTCAATCAGATTTGTCTGACGGATCTTCCCCTGGTGAAATCCATGCTGACTCTGGTCCAGCAATTCTCCCGACTGTAGATAGTTCACTATTCTCTCTTTTAACAGTGACTCCATTACTTTTCCCACCACCGAAGTGAGGCTAACCGGTCTGTAGTTACCAGCCTCTTCTCTGTTCCCCACTCTTGTGAAGCGGGACCACCAATGCTCTTCTCCAATCACTCGGCACCACTCCCGTTTCTAGGGATCTATTGAACAAGTCACACAGCGGACCCGCCAGCACATCTCTGAGCTCCCTCAGTGTCCTGGATGAATTTCATCAGGCCCCATGGCTTTGTCCACTTTCAGTTTCTCCAGCTCTTCCCATACATTTTCTACTGTAAATGGAGTTACATCTACTCCACTCCCCTCCAGTTTCTTGTTAACTAGCGACGGTCCTTCTCCAGGTTCCTCTTTAGTGAACACAGAACTGAAGTATTCATTTAATATTTCTGCCATTTCTTCGTCTCTCTCCACACATTGATCCTTTCCATCTTTCAATTTCGCTATACCACTTTGAACTTTTCTCTTTCACTGATGTATCTGAAAAATGTTTTGTCACCTCTCTTTACCCTCCTTGGCAATCCTCTCTTCCGCTTGACTTTTTGCCGTCTTGATTAATTTCTTTGTCTCCCTCAGTTGAATCAAATATTCTTCTTTGTGCTCCTCCCTTTGGATCTTTTATATTTCTTGAACGCTGTTCTTTTTGCCTTTATTTTGTCAGCCACCTCCTTAGAGAACCAGATAGGTTTCATTTTTCTTTTGCTTTACTTTTCTAACATATAGATTGGTCCACTGTTGATCCACATCTCTCTCTTTCTCCCAGCCTTTTAGTTCTTCCTCCAGGTACTTCCCCATTTCATCAAAGTCCGTGTTTTTGAACTGTAAAACTCTGGTCTTTGTGCTTCTTTTCCATATCCTTTTTGTGATATAAACCATACTGTTTGATGATCACTGGTGCCTACCTGGACATCAGAGACATTATCTCCATTAGTGAGCACTAAGTCGAGTATAGTTCCTTCTCTCGTGGGTTCCAATACCATTTGTTTGAACAAAGTTACTTGCATGGCATCCACTATCGCTCTACTATTTTTAGTTTCTGCAGATGGGATTTTCCAGTCTACATCCGGCATATTAAAGTCACAACGATCACCACTTCTCCCTTCTTACCTATCTTATGAATGTCTTCAACCAGATCTCTGTCCAGCTCTTCCTTTTGGTTTGGAGGCCTGTAAACCACTCCAATATAAATGGACGCTCCGTTATCTTTTTTTAGGTCGACCCATATAGCTTCTTCCTTACCCCAACTTCCTTGCTTGGATGTTGTTTCTGACATAAAAAGCCACACCTCCCCCTTTTCTATCCTCTCTGTCCTTCCTTAACAAGTTATAGCCTGGTATTGTTGTATCCCATTCATGAGATTCTGTGAACCATGTTTCTGTGATAGCAACAATGTCCAATTCTGCCTCAGTCATTAGGGGCCTGTAGATCTGGGATTTTATTTACCAAACTATGAGCATTTGCGGTCATAGCCTTCCAGGTACTCTCTTTAAGTTTATTGCTTTCCTGGATTCCTTATGAGACTTTAGTTGAGATTGGTATTCACTTCACTCTTTCCTTTTGCAGTTGTGCCACTGTTGACAGAGTTATCCATCTCAATTAGATTTTTCTTTTGGTTATGGATCTTGAAATTCTGCATGCATTGTGTTTTTTTCTCTTTTCTGGTAACAGTTTCAATGTTTTCTCAAGAACTTCTTCAGTTTTTAATATAGAGAAGGCTTTTTGTTCTTTTTTGCATTTGGTTACATTGTGTGTCTCCTCATCACAGGTCTAATTCTACCAGAGCCCACTGTAATCCTGGATTTTAAAGAATTTCTTAATGACCTGTTTGAGTGGGGGGTATACTTGTTGGCTGCCCCATCTGTCAAGAATGGGTGACTGCGGGACCTACCTGAGCCTAATGAATCTCTTTTTCTTGACTCCTGGTTTTGCTGTGCTATGGGGAATTATTTCTGAGTAATGCAATGTTGGTATAATTTTTGTAATTGAAGCTAATTGAGCTTTAACTCTCAGTCAGCTCCTTTTTCAAGGAAGAGAGTTGTGCACAAATTGGGCAAGCTCTAAGTTTCCAGATGCTTTCCCTCAGAATAAAGGCTCCACAGCAGTTACATTGGATAGTCCTCATTTTGGTAATTTTTGATTTGTATTTCCTTTACTGTTACCAATGTACGAATTTATCTTGCTGCTAATGGTAAATTAGGCAGTCTTTATTAGAAAAACAAGCACCAGGGGTGGGAGGGGAGTCAAACAGTTTAACCTGGGACAAGCTGGGTAAAGCAGGGCACTTCCTGGAACATTAATAGTCCTTTATCTATTAAATGATCTCTCAGTACTTATGTGCCAAATTAAACAGATTATAAAGCTAGCTCTTCAATAAGAGAAATGCAGGTATACTGAATCTTAAATCAAACGAATTAGCAAGGAACCAGACCAATAATATAACTCCAGCCTGTGCACTGACCACAATGGCTCTCCTTCTCACTAAGTTTACCTCCCCCAAGGTCTGAGACACACCCAATCCAGTTAGATTAGTTCACTTCTGGAAGTTTGTCTGTCCTTTTTGGTCAATTGTTTTAAAACAGTCTTTGTGCCCCAATATTAGATTTGAACAGATTATTTGTGCTAGCTAACTCCAAAGAGAAACAGATTTTAACAGATTAAAAGCTGGAGTGCTTTTTGGTTTTTTTGGGGGGGGGTTTTCTTAGCTTTATAGCAGAGCAACCAAACAGCAAATTAACTTACTAGAATAATATCTTACTATAAGGAACTAAATCACAGACTATAAAAAAAAATGAAAACACAGACAGGAATTATTCACAGAAGCTTTCCACAAAACTTGAAAGTAATAAGCAGAATACTTAGCCACAATGCAAAATTCACAATGCAAATTCCAGCTCCACAAAGAGAAAACTCTCCAACCTGTGCACTGACCCACAATGGCTCTCCTTCTCACTAAGTTTACCTCCCCCAAGGTCTGAGACACACCCAATCCAATTAGATTAGGTCACTTCTGGAAGTTTTGTCTGTCCTTTTTGGTCAATTGTTTTAAAACAGTCTTTGTGCCCCAATATTAAGATTTGAACAGATTATTTGTGCCAGCTATTTTTTTTTCTTAGCTTTATAGCAGAGCAACCAAACAGCAAATTAACTTACTAGAATAATATCTTACTATAAGGAAATAAATCACAGACTATAAAAAAAATGAAAACACAGACAGGAATTATTCACAGAAGCTTTCCACAAAACTTGAAAGTAATAAGCAGAATACTTAGCCACAATGCAAAATTCACAATGCAAATTCCAGTTCCACAAAGATAAAACTCTCCAGCCTGTGCACTGACCACAATGGCTCTCCTTCCTCACTAAGTTTACCTCCCCCAAGGTCTGAGACATACCCAATTCAGTTAGATTAGGTCACTTCTGGAAGTTTGTCTGTCCTTTTTGGTCATTGTTTTAAAACAGTCTTTGCTATCGATGTAGCAATTATTAATAGTTAAATGTCTATGCTGAGATTTAGCAGAATATTTGCACAGTGATTATCATCCTATACTTCTTGTATGCAGTTGAGAACATCACAAGGGTCTTTTTGATGTTATCTCGGCTATCAGTAGTACATTTTTCATTAGTTGGACAGCGTTTAGCTATTTGGACCAATCTTATACAATTTTGTCACTCAGGAAGTCAGGAATTAATTTAATTATCTGACTTTTAGGAAGACATTGAAGGACTGGTTTGTTTGGCCAGGGCTTCCAGATGAAGATTCTGATGTTCTTTGATTAAGCAGCTATGGGGAGGGATCCAGTTAGAGTTGATTGCATCTGGCTGTTGGATAGAGTTATTATAAGGATAAGTTTTAAGGTTTTAAGGTTTAAAGGTTTTATAGGTAGGTTTCTTGGGAAATAGTGGGTGGATTGAGTATTTGAGGGAATCAGAGTTGCAATTAGTGAATGCTCTTAAAGTATTTTTTTTTGAATCTTTAGGATTGATGAAAATATCACCTTGCATCATGTTTCCACAAAAAGAACAATTGCTACATCGATAGCGTCCCTTGAGTTTATTACCCACAAAGTATTAAAAGTGTCCTTCTGGAGATCAAGATGGCCGCCGAACTGTGAGGGTATGCAGATCGGCAGCTCTCGGCCTCGTCATTTTCCTCCCAGCTAATTCCTAAGGAACTCTTTCCTATTGATGGTATTTTCTGGCGTTTTTCTTTGTAAAAATGCCGCACACTAAGAGGAAGGCTCGGGTCCGAGAAAATACCTCTACTCCTGATTCTTTGAGACAGATGAGGATTGAAGCTGCTTTCGCGCAAACGCCATCTTTGGACCCGGATGTTACGGTCGCTGGGGCTGGGTTGGAGCAGCAGCACAGCCCCCTGACTTTTGAGACATCTCTAAGCCCGGGATAATCCAACGACTCCAGACCCGCCAAAGAGAACAACTGACTTAGAGAACGCTATCCAGAGAGAGAGATGGGGGACTTCTCCTCGGTGAACCCGGAGGAACCGGGCTCCAGGGAGCGTGGGAAGAAGCCCAACAACAGCAAGGCCCAGGAGAACTCAAGTCCAGCGGCTGAAGGACTTTCGGAGGTAGGAGTTGCAATGAATAATATTTCTCTCCTCAATACCACTTCTACACTAGCCCCTTCATTGGAGAAATAAAAAATATCTTGATTGTGATGCAAAATCGATAAACGCATTAACGCTGACTGTGAAAGAAGCTATGAATAAAACTATCAAAGTAGAAGAAAAGATGAGTATGGTTGAGACAAGAGTGGTAACATTGGAACATAAAGTAGAAGGGATAGAAAAAATACAAGGGAACCTTATAAGATCGGAGAAAATGATTCAGACCAAGTTGGAATTTCAGGAAAATATATCAAAGAGAGCAAATTTGCATTTCTTAAACTTCCCGAAAACGAAACTACAGACACCTTTGGACTTGCTAAGAAGTTATTTTGTTAATATATTAAAGTTTTCATCGGAAATATTCCAGTAATAGCAACTACATATTATCAAGAACAACGAGGTCGTGAGAAGGGAAAATCGAAGCTTGAAGAAAACCAAGAGATACCAGAGGAAGAACTTTGGACATTACAAATTTTTTAGAGAAGTCATTTGAGATGGACATTTCTTACGAGCGACACTAATTGTTCAATTCTCCTCTAGGATAGAAAGAGATAATGTATTACAATTGTACTTTAGATCTCAGAATGTGAAATTCTTTGGCCAGCCAATACGTATATCCCAGACATAGCTAGGATAACTCAAATTAAGCGAAAAAAAATCTTAGAAATGAGGAAAGAAGTGGTAGAAAGAGGGGAACGTTTTCTATTGCGTTTTCCTTGTCGTTGTTTAATTTCTCGTGGTGATGCAAAGTTTATATTTGCAGACCCTGAACAATTACGGAAACATTTAGATTTTTCTGCGCAATCCTAGGAAATCCTAAAGTAGTTGGAAGCAAGAGTATTTAGTTGGCGTAACTCACGGTTAAATCGGTGATTTTCTTTGTAAAATTATATTTATTTAAATTGTACTGCTATAATCACCCTTGATCTCCCAGTATTTCTTTCTATTATACTAATTCAATGTACACAATCCAGGTAACATTCAAAATTGTTTCTTGTATTTTTCACATGGGTGAAGAAAAGTGTAGTATTTTCTTTTTGTAACCTGGGTGAACATGTGGAACATTGAAAATTTCTTGTTTGTTTAAACAAAAAATCAATAAAGATATAATTTAAAAAAAAAAGTGTCCTTCTTTATATCCGGTAGATATGACGGACTCACGATTTCTTCAAGAAATAAACTCAAGGGACACTATCGATGCGGAAATTGGTTCTTTTTGTGGAAACATGATGTAAGGTGATTTTTCATAAATCCTAAAGATTCAAAAAAATATACTTTAAGAGCATGCACTTAGGGGTTAGATTTTCAGAGCCCTGCTCGCCTAAATCCGCCCAAACCGGGCGGATTTAGGCGAGCAGGGCCCTGCGCGCCGGGAAGCCTATTTTACATAGGCCTCCCGGCGCGCGCAGAGCCCCGGGACTCGCGTACGTCCCGGGGTTTTCGGAGGGGGGCGTGTCGGGGGCGTGTCGGGGGGGGGGGCGGGCCCGGTCGAGGCGGCGTTTCGGGGGCGTGTCGGCCGCGTTTTGGGGGCGGGTACGGGGCGTGGCTACGGCCCGGGGGCGTGGCCGCGCCCTCCGTACCCGCCCCCAGGTCGCGGCCCGGCGCGCAGCAGCCCGCTGGCGCGCTGGGGGTTACGTCTCCCTCCGGGAGGCGTAAATCCCCCGACAACGGTAAGGGGGGGGTGTAGACAGGGCCGGGTGGGTGGTTAGGTAGGGGAAGGGAGGGTAAGGTGAGGGGAGGGCAAAGGAAAGTTCCCTCCGAGGCCGCTCCGATTTCGGAGCGGCCTTGGAGGGAACGGGGGGAGGCAGCGCGGCTCGGCGCGCGCAGGCTATACAAAATCGATAGCCTTGCGCGCGCCGATCCCGGATTTTAGTGGATACGCGCGGCTCCGCGCGTATCTACTAAAATCCAGCGTACTTTTGCTTGAGTCTGATGCGCAAGCAAAAGTAGGCTGTTCGCGCGCCTCTTAAAATCTACCCCTAATTGTAACTCTGATTTTGTGGTTTATGATTTTAATTTGCCCTTGCAAGTTAGTTTATGTAGGCAAAATGATTAGATCACTCCGCATAAGATTAGCAGAGCACAAAAGTTGCCTGAAAACCATGAAAAGAGATGCACCCATAGTCAGTCATTGTATTGAAATGCAACATAAATTCAGTGACTTAAAGTGTATTATTTGCAACAAATTAAGGGCCTCATTTTCCAATATTGCATTAAGGGAGTGTTTCCCATGCAAATGAGGCTTTTTTCGTGTAGCGGGGAACTTCATGTGCCGCGATGTTCAATAAACAACCAAAGAAGTATCACACTGCATGAACAGCCTGTTTCAGGAGAGAGAGAGGGAGAGGGAGAGGGAGGGAGGGAGGGAGGGAGGGAGGGAGAGAGAGAGAGAGAGAGACTTGCTATAATGTTTACTCCCTAGACAGGTATTTGTATCCCTATGGGAGGCCCACCTAGTAACTCGAAGTGGGGATTAGGTATGAGTGTAGGGGGTTGGGGCCACTTTCACATTCAACATGAGACGTACGAACAGAACAGTGGTCTCTTGTGAAGATTTGATGGCCTTCGGAGTGAGGAAACTGACTCCAAGATGAGATTTGGGCAATGTTCCTCTCAACCTAGCTTGTTGTTGCCCAGGTAGAGTGTCCATCAAGCTAGGTTGAGAGAACATTGCCCAAATCTCATCTTGGAGTGAGTTTCCATACTCCGAAGGCCATCAAATCTTCACAAGAGACCACTGTTCTGTTCGTACATCTCATGTTGAATGTGAAAGTGGCCCCAACCCCCTACACTCCACCTAATCCCCACCTCGAGTTACTAGGGGGCCTCCCATAGGGATACAAATACCTGTCTAGGGAGTAAACATTATAGCAAGTCTCTCTCTCTCCCTCTCTCTCCCTCCTGGAAATACTGTGATAAACCTTTACCAGCCTCTAGTGCACAATGTATTGCGAATGAAAGGGTTGTAGCTATTGGCTGTGCTAACGCTGTTTCGCTGCACATGATAACTTTACATATGCTCTGCCCCCTGAATAAAAATCACATTAACAGCTGTTAGTGCGATTTGTGAACTTAACTCCTTGGAAAATAACCCCCTAGATGAAGCTAAGAGACTTTTGCAACAAGAAACCAGGTGGTTCTATAAATTACAGACTTTTCCCCCACTGGGATTAAATTTGGAGATTGATTGGTTTCCTTTTTATTAAATACAATCTTTGATCCTTAAGATTCAATGTTATCATTATTCATACATTCAACACTGATAATTGAAATTGAATCATTATGTTTTTTTTTGGGTATTCAATACAAGAAGGATGATTGGTGGGATACTGATATAAATACAGGGCGCATGCGCTGGTGTTTTTGGATTTGAATCTCCATTAGCAGTCGTAGACTGCATTCAGAACAGTTTGCATGTTAAATGTCATGATCTAGGAGGTATGTAAAGATTTAAAAAGCATTATTTGAACAAGTTGCCATGAATGTGTGTTGTTCAACATGGATTTTGTGTTCATATAGTAACTGCCTTGAAGCAGCCTCACATCGAAACATCAGCTGATGTCGGCTTAAGAACAATGAACAGATCCAATATGCATCCGGTAGAATGATAGCATTGTTTCAATGCACTACACAGAGAAGTTGAATCTTTATCATGTCTGGAAATAATCTGCAATGGTTTTCAAAAATGTTTTCAATACTGAGCAATGTTCATTGCCTATTTTTTAATTGTTTATTTTCATGCAGTATCTATGCAGATTTTTTAAAGAAAATTTCAAAAAATTGAACCAACAGGATACATTTTTTGTTTGGATACAATAAATTTTTTTGGGATAAAATAAAAAATGTTTGATTGAATAAAGAAGTTTGGAGGCTGGAGGTTTTTCTAAAGACCAATGATTATAAATTACATCATGCATAGAAATGATGGCAGAAGAAGACCAAATGGCCCATCCAGTCTGCCCAGCAAACTTGCACACTTTCTTTTTTTTTTTTTTTTTATCTCTCATACCTATCTGTTACTCTTGGCCTTTAGTAACCTTTTGGACTCTATTACTTTTCCCATCACCGAGGAGAGGCTAACCGGTCTGTAGTTACCAGCCTCCTCTCTGCTCCCACTCCTGTGAAGCAGGACCACCACCGCTCTTCTCCAATCTCTCGGCACCATTCCCGTTTCCAGGGATCTATTGAACAGGTAGCTGACAAAATAAAGAACAGCGTTCAAGAAAAATATAAAGGATCCCAAAGGGAGGAGCACAAAGAAGAATATCTGGTGGAACGGAGGGAGACAAAGAAAGTAATCAAGAAGGCAAAAAGTCAAGTGGAAGAAAGGATTGCCAAAGAGGTAAAGTGAGGTGACAAAACATTTTTCAGATACATCAGAGAAAGGAGAAAAGTCCAAAGTGGTTTTAGTGAAATTGAAGGTGGAAAAGATTGATGTGTGGAGAGAGATGAAGAAATGGCAGAAATATTAAACAAATACTTCAGTTCAGTGTTCAGTAAAGAGGACCCTGGAGAAGGACTGTTGCTAGTTAACAAGAAATCGGAGGGGAGTGGAGTAGATGTAACTCCATTTAAAGTAGAGAATGTATGGGAAGAGCTGGGAAAACTGAAAGTGGAAAAAAGCCATGGGGCCTGAAGGGATTCATCCCAGGATACTGAAGGAGCTCAGAAATGTGCTGGCGGCTCCGCTGAGTGACCTGTTCAATAGATCCCTGGAAACGGGAATGGTGCCGAGAGATTGGAGAAGAGCGGTGGTGGTCCCGCTTCACAAGAGTGGGAACAGAGAGGAGGCTGGTAACTACAGACTGGTTAGCCTCACCTCGGTGGTGGGAAAAGTAATGGAGTCACTGCTGAAAGAAAGAATTGTGAACTATCTACAGTCAGGAGAATTGCTGGACCAGAGCAGCATGGATTCACCAGGGGAAGATCCTGTCAGACAAATCTGATTGACTTTTTTGACTGGGTGACTAGGTAATTGGATAGAGGAAGAGCACTCAATGTCATCTACTTGGATTTCAGCAAAGCTTTTGATACGGTCCCGCACAGGAGGCTGGTGAGTAAAATGAGAAGCTTAGGAGTGAGTGCCGGGGTGGTGGCCTGGATTGCAACTGGTTAACGGACAGAAAACAATGTGTGAATGTAAATGGAACTTACTCTGAAGAGAGAGCGGTGTTAAGTGGAGTGCCGCAAGGATCAGTGTTGGGACCGGTCCTGTTCAATATCTATATGAGCGACATAGCGGACGAGATAGAAGGTAAGGTTTGTCTTTTTGTGGATGACACTAAGATCTGCAACAGAGTGGACACGCTGGAAGGAGTGGAGAGAATGAGACAGGATTTAAGGAAGCTGGAAGAGTGGTCAAATATATGGCAGCTGAGATTCAATGCCAAGAAGTGCAAAGTTATGCATATGGGTGCGGAAATCTGAAAGAACTGTATTCAATGGGGGGTGAAGGGCTGATGTGCACGGAGCAGAAGAGAGACCTTGGGCTGATAGCGTCAAATGATCTGAAGTCGGGGAAACACACGATATAAGTTCTATCTAGAACATAACACAAGGTCCTGAGGTCTTTTTCCTCCATATTTTTAAACATCCATGAGCATCTACATAATAAGGATGAATAAGACATGATTTTGTGAAGTTTTGCAATTTTTGTGTCAATGAAAGAAGGGTTGCCAGTATGTGTGATGAACTTTAGGTGCTTCCCATGAGGTGAGAGGCTGTAAGAACTCAGACAGGACCAGGACTGGGTGTAAAAGTAAAGTTTACTGATTCTTAATGTTGTGGGTCCCGGCCGCGTTTATCCGTGACCAGACCCCCCTACCTCCTCCACTTTGCCGGCACAGGGTTCCAATTGTGGCGGGCAGCAGCTCATGGGCCGCGGCACGACTGCCTCTGGACGTCGGGGAGCAGCGTCGGTAAGGACGCGGCAAGCCCTGCCTCTTAAAGGGGCCGCGACACCAAGACCAGCCCGGCCTCGGAAGATGACATCATCAGCCAGGGGGATTTAAACTCTCTCTGAAGAATGGAAGATGCCTTTGCAACAGGTTCCAGTGGTAGTCTGCTGTTCTTCTTGTTTTCCTGTCTTCTGGCTTGACTCGGATTGGATTGGACCATGCTGCTCGCTGCCTGTCTTGGACCTTTGCCTGGAATTGGACTTCGTCATTCGCTGCCTGCCCCAACCTGTGGTTTGGATTCTCTGTCTACTGGCTCGACTGGATTGGAACCTGGACTGTGTTGTTTGCCGCCTGCCTTAGATCCTTGCCTGGAACTCGGACTGTGTCATTTGCCGCCTGCCTTGGACCCTTGCCTGGAACTCGGACTGTGTTGCTTGCCGCCTACCTTGGGACTCCTTGCCGGATTGTGCTACAGTACATTCCACCTTCCGGAGATGAGCACACCTAGGCGCTACTGGTGGGTGTCTTCCCTCGTCCCAGACCAAGGATCCACTATCATAACAAATTGCAAAGGCCATGGATCCGGTGGATTTGACTGGTCTCCAGGCTATTCCAGGCATAGCCCAGCAGCTTATGCAGCAACGACAACATCAGCAACAAAAGCAGTGGAGTCTGGAGGCATTAACCGCCACCTTGGAACGCCTGGTCCATCGTCTCGATTCTGCTCATGGAGCAGAGGCGGCCGCTCCTGCACCAACGATTCCAAGTATCTATACTTCAGTTTCCCACATGCCTGCTCCTCCTCGCTTTCAGGAGAAGCTAAACAGTGTCGAAGTTTCCTGAACCAATGTTTCATCAGATTTTCCTTGCAAGGGCAATAATTCCCTACTGACCAGGTGAAGACATCATTTATCATTTCTTTGTTGGATGGGAAAGCCATGGCCTGGGCCTCTCCCCTCTGGCAACGTGGGGATCCCATTTTGAGTGATCTTTCCAGATTCGTCCAGACCTTCCGTCAGGTGTTTGAGCCAGGACGGCTATCCACGGCTTCTTCTGAACTCCTCAATCTGCGTCAAGGTATCTGTACTCTGGCTGACTTCGCGATAGAATTTTGCACCCTAGTCTCTGAACTAGGATGGCATCCTGACCGTCTATGGGGCATATTCCTTGAAGGGTTGTCTCCCCACATCAAGGATGAACTAGCAGGCCAAAAGATTCCTGAGGATTTGGACGCACTCATTGACTTGGCAGGCCATATCGACCGACGTTTACAACAGCGCGCAAAGGAAGCAAGACCACTCTGGCGAATGGTTTCCCTGGCTCCTACTTTCTCTTGGCCTTTGGTTACTCATACCACTGCCAAAGCATCACCAGAAAATAGGGAGGAACCCATGCAGTTAGGAAGAAGTCGGTTGACCGCTGAGGAGAAGCAACGCCGGAGAAGGATGGGACTTTGTTTATATTGTGGGAACAAGGGACACCTCTTGGCCCAATGCCAGGAACGCCCGGGAAACTATTGAACCTAGGTGTCTCCGAGAAGCTGACCCTAGGGAGTCACCTGGCTCCTCATTTTATTGTTCCCGTTACGCTGCAGTGTGGTCAAGGATCCCTCACCATTCAGGCTCTTGTTGATTCTGGAGCTGGAGGGAACTTTATCTTAGCTGAATTGGTCCATCAGCTGCAACTCCCAATACTTCCTCACAAGACGCTGTTATTCATCTCTTCTATCCAGGGGGAGAATCTTTCCGGTCGTGTCACATCCTGCACGGCTCCCATAACTGTCCAGACAGGGATCCTCCACCATGAAGAGATATCCTTCTTTATTTTGGAGAAGTCTGTCCACCCAGTGGTACTGGGCCTTCCCTGGTTACAAAGACATTCTCCTACTATTGACTGGAAGACTCTCCAAATTACTGCCTGGAGTTCGGACTGTTTTGGGACTTGTCTACAACAGCGACCTCAACCGGAGATACCATTAACAACCACTAAGTTTCCAGTACCTCCACAATAAGCTGAATTCATGGATGTCTTTTCCAAAGAGAGAGCAGAAATCCTTCCAATCCATCGAAGGTTCGATTGCGCCATTAATTTACTACCTAATACCAGCCCGCCTAGGGGGCGGGTTTACCCACTCTCTGGTCCAGAATCGCAAGCTTTGTCACAGTATATAAAAGAAAACCTTGAATGGGGGTTCATCCGCCCCTCTACATCTCCAGCCGGGGCAGGATTTTTCTTTGTCCCTAAAAAGGATGGGTCCTTGAGACCTTGCATTGACTACAGAGGACTCAACGCGATCACTCACAAGGATCGATATCCCCTTCCATTAATATCAGAATTACTTGATCGATTGCACAGAGCCAGGATTTTCTCCAAACTAGATTTACGTGGTGCCTATAACCTGGTCCGAATTAAGCCTGGAGATGAGTGGAAGACCGCGTTCAATACTCATGATGGCCATTATGAATACCTTGTTATGCCATTTGGCCTGTGCAATGCACCTGCGGTATTTCAGAACTTAATGAACGAGATATTCCGGGACATGTTATATAAACAAGTGATCATTTTTCTGGATGTTATACTATCTATTCGAAAGACCTGGCTACACATCGCATGGACGTCAGACATGTTCTACAACGACTAAGAGAGAACCAGTTATTCGTAAAACTAGAAAAATGTCTTTTTGAAAGACAGTCCTTACCCTTTTTGGGATTCATTTTTTCCACCACTGAGTTCCAAATGGACCTAGAAAAAGTGGCAAGTATTCTGGATTGGCCACAACCAGTGGGACTTCGAGCGATACAACGTTTTCTTGGCTTTGCCAATTTTTACAGAAACTTTATCCCAAAATACTCCCATATTGTAGCCCCGATTACTGCTCTAACCAAGAAAGGAGCAGATCCCAGAAGATGGTCTTGTGAAGCAGTACAAGCTTTCGAAAGACTCAAGACAGCCTTTCTACAAAAACCATGCCTCCATCACCTGGATCCCACTCGGCCATTTATAGTGGAGGTAGACGCCTCCGAAGTAGCCGTTGGAGCAGTTCTCAGCCAACACTCTGATCGAGATATCTTATTCCCCTGCTCTTACTTTCCCGAAAATTTTCTCCCGCTGAGAAGAATTATGGTATAGGCGATAAGGAGTTGTTAGCTATCAAGATGGCTTTTGAAGAGTGGAGACAATGGTTAGAAGGGGCGCAACACACCATTATGGTATATACTGACCACAAGAATTTAGAATACCTCAATAGAGCTCAGCGCCTTAACCCCCGCCAAGCCCGCTGGTCATTATTCTTTAGTCGCTTTGACTTTGTAATACGATATCGTCCAGCTCCCAAGAATATTCGTGCGGATGCTCTTTCCAGATCATATGAGATGGATGACACACAAGAGACACTCAGCTATATTATAGATCCAGCCAAGTTGATTCTTGTCACGACTGATACTGCACCACCAGGGAAGACGGTAGTACCGCTTCCATGTCGCCCCAAAGTGCTTTCCTGGGCACATGATTCCCTCGCCGCAGGTCATCCCGGGAGAGCACGTACTCTGGAACTGTTATCTCGCTATTACTGGTGGCCTCATATGAAGGGGGATGTGCGAGCTTATGTCGCCTCTTGCCCAAAGAGTGCCCAGCAAAAAACATTACCCGGTTGACCCTGGGGCCTCCTCCAGCCCCTTCCGCCTCCTCAAGAACTCTGGACCCATATATCCACTGACTTTGTAGTAGATCTTCCTTTGTCATGCGGGAATCAGGTAATATGGGTCATAGTCGACCGATTTTCTAAGATGGTACACTTTGTACCACTGCCCAAATTACCGTCTGCCCCTGAATTGGCAAGCCTGTTCTCTCTACATATTTTCCGTCTCCATGGTCTTCCTCTTCACATAACCTCTGATAGAGGTCCCCAATTCATGGCCAAATACTGGAGCTCGCTATGCAAGAAATTTGGTATACAGTTGGATTTTACCACAGCTTTTCACCCTCAAGGGAATGGACAGGTGGAACAAACCAATAGAGGGTTGAAGATGTTTTTTACGCCTATTCGTGAACCACCGCCAAGATGATTGGGCCACTCTCTTACCCTGGGCCGAATTTTCACATAATTCCCATGTACACTCAACCACTGGACAGTCTCCTTTTCAAATCGTTTTTGGCAAGCAACCACGGCCTCCACTGCCCCTGCCTCTTACAGTCACCTCTCCGGCGGCCCAACTTTCGGCACAACGGCTCCATGAACTCTGGGAGGTTACCAATGCTCGCCTTCTACATGCGGCCGAGACCACGAAACGGATGTCCAACAAACATCGTCGACCTGCTCCGCAATTCAATGCGGGAGACCGGGTGTGGCTCTGCACCCGTCATTTGCGCCTCCGGGTTCCTTTGATGCGGCACGCTCCCAGATATATTAGACCTTTTCTCATCAGTAAACATCTGGGGCCAGTAACCTATCGGTTGCGACTTCCCACCAGTCTTCGCATTCATAACTCTTTCCACATCTCCTTGCTAAAGCAGTTGATTTCCTCTTTGTTACATGATACTCCACTCCAGTCTCCTGCCGTCGAGTCCGATGAGGATCCTATCTATCAAGTACGGGAAATTCTGGACGTTCGTCGTAACCATAGACGGTGGGAGTATCTGATTGCTTGGGAGGGTTTTGGTCCAGAAGAGAACTCCTGGGAACCATCGGCGAATATCTTGGATAAGTCTTTACTTCAACACTTTCATCTTATGCATCCTAACAAGCCGGGTCCTTCCAGGAGGGGGCGAAAGAGGGGGGGGGGGGTACTGTTGTGGGTCCCGACCACACTTACCCACGGCTAGACCCCTCTACCTCCTCCACTTTGCCGGCACAGGGTTCCGATCGTGGTGGGCAGGAGTGCACAGGCTGCGGCGCGACTGCCTCCGGACGTCGGGGAGCAGCGTCGGAAAGGACACGGCAAGCCCCGCCTCTTAAAGGGGCCGCGATGCCAAGACCAGGCCGGCCTTGGAAGATGACATCATCAGCCAGGGGGATTTAAACTCCCTCTGAAGAATGGAAGATGCCTTTGCAACAGGTTCCAGTGGTAGTCTGCTGTTCTTCTGGTTTTCCCTTTCTTCTGGCTTGACTCGGATTGGATTGGACCTTGCTGCTCGCCGCCTGTCTTGGACCTTTGCCTGGAATTGGACTTCGTCATTCACTGCCTGCCCCAACCTGTGGTTTGGATTCTCTGTCTTCTGCTCGACTCGGATTGGAACCCGGACTGTGTTGTTTCCGCCTGCCTTAGACCCTTGCCTGGAACTCGGACTGTGTTGTTTGCTGCCTGCCTTGGACCCTTGCCTGGAACACGGACTGTGTTGTTTGCAGCCTGTCTTAGACCCTTGCCTGGAACTCAGACTGTGTTGTTTGCCGCCTGCCTTAGATCCTTGCCTGGAACTCGGACTGTGTTGTTTGCTGCCTGCCTTGGATCCTTGCCTGGAACTCAGACTGTGTTGCTTGCCGCCTACCTTGGGACTCTTTGCTGAATTGTGCTACAGTACATTCCACCTTCCGGAGACGAGCACACCTAGGTGCTACTGGTGGGTGTCTTCCCTCGTCCCGGACCAAGGATCCACTATCATACACTTTAAGTCACATTAAAGTCTATTGTCCAAAATGATGAGTGCACATCTGACTGTAGTTACAGGGTTTCTTTTTGTGTAGGTGGGTGTCCTTATTAGAGATGTGAATCAGAACCCGAATTGGTTCGGATTCCGGTTCTGATTCACATGTAGTTTTTTTTTTCCATCGGGCCCAATCGCGTTTTTGTTTATCGGCTGCGCGCGAGCCGATAAACAAAAAACCCACCCCGACCCTTTAAAACTAATCCCTTTGCTTCCCCTACCCTCCTGACCCCCCCAAAAACATTTTACAGGTACCTGGTGGTCCAGTGGGGGTCCCGGGAGCAATCTCCTGCTCTCGGGCCGTCGGCTGCCACTAATAAAATGGCGCCGATGGCCTTTGCCCTTACCATGTGATAGGGTATCCGTGCCATTGGCCGGCCCCTGTCACATGGAGGGAGCACTGGATGGCCAGCACCATCTTTAAAAATGGCGTGGGCCATCCAGTGGTCCTACCATGTGACAGGGGCCGGCCAATGGCACAGATACCCTGTCACATGGTAAGGGCAAAGGGCCATCGGCACCATTTTGATTAGTGGCAGCTGACGGCCCAGGAGCGGGAGATCGCTCCCGGGACCCCCACTGGACCACCAGGTACCTGTAAAATGTTTTTTGGGGGGTTCGGGAGGGTGGGGGAAGCAAAGGGATTAATTTTTAAAGGGTCGGGGTGGGTTTAGGGTTATTTTTGTGTGCCGTTTTTCCCGCCCTCCCCCAAAACGATAAGAGAACCCCCACGAACAATATTGTGGGTTTTCCTATGGTTTCGTGGGAGCCCCCCGATTTCTGACGATTTTGAAAATATCGACGATATTTTCAATCGCCGAAGCCTGATTTACATCCCTAGTCCTTATTACAGACCTCTGGGTATAGTCCCTGGTGATTTTAAATCCATTTACTCTCCCAGCAACTGTGCTGTGGGAATCCTAGTGGAGGGTCCCCTTTGCTTTCCAAAAATCGTACCTTTAGACATCCTTCTGTCCCGTGGGCTCCAAGCCAGTCCTGATTTCTTGGGTGGAAATCTGGATGGGATCTCCTTCTCTTGCTCCTCCTTCCTTTGATTCAGTTGCTCATTTTCCTTAGCTATTACTGCAAGTAATTTCTCTGGTGGAAATATCTGGGGACCAGGCTATTCACAAGCACTGAAGTCTCAGTGTGGAAGGAGGATTGAAAAAAAACCTTCCCACTACTCCAAAACATAATTCAAAATTTAATCTGGATAGCTTCTCTGCCCTCACTTTATTTGCAGCAGAATCCATCACTGGTGCTGCCTACCTAGGGAGTAGAGTAGGCTCACAGGTCTTTGGTCCCCTGAAGAGGAACCCCTTGCCCCAAAGGGGTATCAGGCTTTAGAAGTCTATCTCACTGTAAATTACAAAAAGGACCATCTGCAGGAGTGCACAGTGAGGTGTCTCTTCTAAAAGAAAACTTTTTTAGGGCAAGGCCAGGAAACCCTACCAGAGTGTGGAAAAAATACATGTGTCTGCAGCTGCTCTCTCTAACTGAACCCATGGCTGGGCTAAATAGCAATGAGTCATCCAATCAGAATCTCCAGGTGGGAGGGACTGAAGGGTATGAATGGCTCCCTTTCTAGGTGTATTAAAAGGACTGGGATTGTGGCATCTAGTGGCCAGACCCGGTAGGGGTGCCACATATGAAATTAATAATTGCATTGTTATATGGGTGTTGACTGGAGGAAGGGAGGGGCGTATTGGGTTATTGAATTGTACACCACTCTGATATGGTATATGGTGGGTTAATAAGTTTTATAAAATTAATAAATTGGTTCTTACACCATATGTATGCAGATATATCTGATGAAACTTCATTTAGATATCCTGCAAATAAGCCTGTCTTTCTCCGTTTCTAAAAATATCCAAGCTAAAGTGTAGTACTAAATAGAGATGTGATTCGGCCAAACCTTTTGGTTTGGCCTGCAGTTATCGTTTTCCTGCGGTTTGGGCTGATTTTAATTCGGCTGCCCCCCGAAACGATACCCAAAACCCACCCCGACCCTTCCAATTTAATTAATTAGAACGGGGTTGTAAAAAAACAAAACCCCCAAACCCACCCCAACCCTTCAAATTGAATTAATTGCAAACTCCCCCCCCCCTGACCCCCCCCCCCCAAAACTTGCTGAAATTCCCTGGTGGTCCAGCGGGGTCCTGGGAGTGATCTCCCACTCTTGGGCCATTGGTTGCCAGTAATCAAAATGGCACCGATGGTCCTTTGCCCTTACCATGTAACAGGCTATTGGTGCCATTGGCCAGCCTCTGTCACATGGTAGGAGCAATGGATGGCCGGCGCCATCTTAAAAAATGGCGCGGGCTATCCATTGCTCCTACCATATGACAGGGGCCGACCAATGGCACCGATAACCCAAGAGGGGGAGATCGCTGTCGGGACCCTGCTGGACTACCAGGGACTTTTGGTAAGTCTTGGGGGGGGGGGGGGGGTGTCAGGCAAGTCGTGGGGGGTCAGGAGGGTGGGGGTTGCAATTCATTAAATTTGAAGGGTAGAGGTGGGTTTGGGTTTTTTTTTTTTAATGTGCCCTTTCTCCCCCCCCCCCCCCCAAAAAAAAAAAAACTGATAAGAAAACCACATGAAATTTCATGGGTTTTCTTATCGTTTCGTCACCCCCCCCCCCCCAAAATACGACAAAATAGGAAATATCATCTCTGTTTCCTATTTTGTCGCAAACGATTGCACATCCCTAGTACTAACAGGATGCCGCAAAAATAAGTTAGCAATTAGTGGGGAAATGTGCTTAGAAGAGAGCTGTTCATGTGACCTGACAGTGGTTACTGTTAGATCATAAACAACACAGTAATGAAGATTGGCTGGTGTGTACGATTAAATATACACCATTGGCATTGCACATATTCATTCATAAATATTGGCCGTTGGTACACTACCATGAGATCTTTTCTCAAAAACCATTGATAGCATATAAATGCGGCAGAAACATACGGGATCTAGTGGTTCTTTCATGGTTGCCTGATATGCCCACCCTTTCTGATGCCCCTCGGGGCCATTAGAAGTGTGAAGGAAGTGCAACATGCAATCAGACTTTGACCAGGGCATTTTGGTGTGACCCCCATCACCAGGAAAATATATGAGGCACAGATTTATTCAGATTGTTCAACATTGAATGCGGTTTACACAATTATTTGCACTTGTGATAAAATGTACATTGGACGAACATCCCACCCAGTCAGAAAACGCATCATAGAACATAGGAGTAGTATTGCTATGATGAAAATTCAAGCTTCATTGGTACATTGTAGCACTCTCGGCCATTCATTCAATGATTTAAAATGGTGTGTGATTGAATGCATGCAGATATCTGATAGACAGTTTCATTATTTGCATATATACCGGTACCTACTTTTGATTGATTTTGACATCATTTACGGGAGAACCTTTGTTCACATGCCAGTGAGTCGCCAGTTTTGGGAAAATATGTTTTTTTCTGATAAAAAAAGGTATATTATTGTTAATTTTTAGTTTGTTTGCTCTCAGATTGACCTCATTTAACCCTAACGAAGAACTAATGTTCAAAACATGGCCCCATGTTGGGAGCATCCAGGCATTTGGCAAAATTATGCACCAATTGGCATGGAAACTCTTGATTTCAAGACAAGTGCAAATTTATGTAGAATTTGGCGCACAGCCTTTGACTTTAAGAGAAAATGAATTATAATTACACTGAGAAATGTTATTATAAGGTTGGAGAGAGAGAGAGAGAGAGAGAGAGAGCAAGCACTTAGCTGTAATACCTCAAAACTAGATAGGTATTTACATCTCTATGGGAGGTCCACCTAGTAACTCGAGGTGAGGTTTAGGTATTAGTGTAGGGGTTAGGGGCCACTTTGACATTCAAACTGAGATATACTAACAGAACAGTGCTCTCTTGTGAAGTTTTGATGGCCCTCGAAGTGAGGAAACTCACTCAAAGATGAGATTTGTGCAATATTCTCTCAACCTAGCTTGATGTTACCCAGATAGAGATCGGCCATGGCTTGCTATGGCTGGGATTCCCAAAGCTGCAAGACAGAAAGTGTAGAGTCTGGAGTTAGCAATTGAGAAGGAATAAGAACAGCTTGCCCAATAAATGGAGGTCATGAAAAAGGCTGTATGGGGAGGTAAGAGAGGAGAGTTAGTGTGGACCTGTGGAATAAATGTATTTGTAGGCAAGAAGTACATTGAGTAGAATGTGGAAGCATATAGGGAGCCAATGTAGAGCTGTGAAAAGAGAAGTAACATGGTCCTAGCGTTGCTGGAAGAAGATAAGTCATACAAATCCATTTTGTATAGATTAGATAGATGATTCAGCAGGAAGATCTGTGAGGATGACGTTGCAGTAGATCAAATGGGAGATGATAAGAAAGTGGATAAGGGTTTTGATATTGTGTTCATAGAGGGCCGGATTTTAATAGCTACGGAGGGAACGGGAAAGCCCCGATGGCTTTCCCCGTTCCCTCCGAGGCCACTCCGAAATCAGAATGGCCTCGGAGGGAACTTTCCTTCCGTTCCCCCCCCCCCCCACCTTCCCCTCCCTTCCCCTATCTAATCCATCCCCCCAGCCCTACCTAAATCCCCCCTACCTTTGTAATTTACGCCTGCCAGAGCGTGCGCCAGCTGGCACGTGATCCCCTAGCACGGCCGCTGTGCCGGAGGCCTTGTTCCCGCCCCAGGACAGGCGCCCTGCCCACGCCCTCTTCCCACCCCTTTTTCAAAGCCCTGGGACATACGAGCCTATGCAAAATAGGCTCGGTGTGCGTAACCCCCCCTGCGCGCGTAAATCCAGTCGGATTTACATGTGCAGGGCTTTTAAAATCTGCCCCAAAGGGAATGGCAGATTTTGGCAACATTGTACAAAAAGAAACATGTTTTAGCAATATTTGGAATATGTGCAATAATGTATCTGATAATGCCTTTCATATCTCAGAGACTGGTCACCCTCGAATACTTCATTTCACTCACTTAATGGGCTGTTTATCACTATGCAGTCTCCTGAGACAGACCTTTTCAGTCTCAGAATAGTGTTTAAACTATTCAGCTCATCCTCATAGCTATTTACCACAGCTATTTTCCAGGTTTCTGTGGGTGAATCAACCAACAAGATTTTATCATGCTTGTGGAATTGCAGCTGTAGTTTGTAATCAAGTAATAATCACATTGTTGAGTAGGGATGTGCAGCTCTACAATTTTCTTTTTTTTTTTTTTTAAACCATGTGCATTATTAAAAAGTAATTTAAAAAAATGATTTTGGAGGGATGGAGGTTGGTGAGGAGAGTTTTGTATCATTTTACTTACTACTCAAAGTACCACATCCCTATTTTTGAATAGTTTTTAAAAATAAACATGTTTGGCATGGTAATGCTCACAGCATTTTATATTTCTAATGAGAATTCCTTTGAAGCTTATAACTGGTGATCCTTCTTTTCTGACTTGTATATGACAGATATTGGTTGTTTTACACTATATTTTCACACTATATCCGAGAATATGAATATATCATCTGGAAATTCATTTGAAGAAAAACTGAAAAAGCTCTAGCAATTTAATAGAAAATGCTAGGGACTAACACATAAATTTCAACTACAAGAACAAGCAATATACATAAACAAACAGTAATAAAAAATTAATTTAGTCTCAGCAGGGCAAAAAAAAAGTGATAGAGCTCAGATAAGCAGCTAAGCAGAAATGTATAAAATACCCTGGAGCTGAAAATGAGAATTAAAATATATCTAAATGATAATATAACAAGTAACTTTCAAACCTATCTGCAGTACAGCATTTGCTGCGTAAATAGATGTACGGAGATAATGCTAATAATCTGTGCAGCATGTATGTTTCAGTATGGTGCAAAATATTTTCCAATGCAAGAAAACACATATTTTCTCTATCTGTTTTATTATCATAGACACATATAATTTAGGGGCATAAAAAATATATCATGTACACATAATAACCCTGATATATACATGGATGCAGGTATTAGTAGTATATACAAATACCATTTTGAAAATATTCACTTTTGTGCATACTTGGAATCACCAGTTCACTGATACCGCTACCCAGTTCACAAAGTGCTTCAACTGTACACCTAGATCTTCTGACACTTCACCCTCTCCCCTTCTCCCCCCGCCCTCCCAGTTCACCCAGACTTCTCTCCCAAAAACTGTCGACAATAGATAAGTTTAATTTCACTAAAAAACTGTCGATAATAGATAAGTTCAATTTCACTAGCACCAGTTCATTATTAATTATGTAACCCCTTTTCTTGGAAGGGTATTTTTCCTTCCTGGCACACAAAAAGAATTTATAAATCGGAGCTGTCTTCTTTTACCAACTCTTCCCTCCTCCTTGTGAGCCCAGGGGTGAGTTCTTTCTGTGTGTGTATGTGTGTGTGTGTGTGTGTGTGTGGGGAGGGGGGGGGGGGGAGTGAACTAGTGTTTCTGATGCAGGAGGTGAAATGCTTTCCCTTGTCAGTGTGTAGCTCATTAGCTGAAATGGTGATGTGATGGTGCTTGGCTGGGACAGATGAAACAGGACACAGGTCTGGGTGTTCAAATGATAAAAGTTTACTGATTTCTTCAAAGTTAATTACTGTCATGTGAAATAAATGCATTTAAAGAGGAGGGTCCTTTTCTCTGTGTATGCACCGGTCACTCAGGTTCCTGTGTGGTTCCTAATGCTCCTGAACTGAGAGTTTCAGTGTCTTCAGGCTCTGGAGAGATCCTATGCTGTAAGGGAAATCCCCTTAGAGGTTGAAATTCCAGAAGACTTCAGACAGTTACCCAGCCTGCGCCTATGTCCCAGGGAGGAAGATTCTGTGGAGGGTCTTCTGATGTCTTTAAATGAAAAGAAAGCTGGAAAAAAATACCTCCTCTCAACAAAATAGAAAAAAAATACTTCAATAGGCCATTCTTAAACCTTGTTTTGGCAGTGCTACTGTCACTGCAGCCCTTCTCTGACCTAGAAGGTATCTGGCAGGTCTTCAGCATCCTGGCCTCTGGATACAGGCAATGGTAATCTCCAAACACCCAGGCTGCACTCCAGAGAAAGAAATATCTCACAAAAGCAGTAAAAATTCTTAATAAAGTCTCTCACTTTAAACAGGGGTATCCAATTTGGCATGGCGTACACAGAAAGCAATAGCCTCCAGAAAAAGGTACTTAGTGAGGGGGTAGGCTTCACTCTGGAACAAAAACTACTAGAGAAATCCTTCTTCTACAAAATCCAAACACAAATACAACACTTAATATTGCTCTAGCCTCTACTTATAGGCAAGGTCCACCCACTCAAGCTGCCTCTACTGGAGGAGCTGAAATGTGGTATTCCTGCCAGCTGCTTAGTGGACTACTAGGGACATCTAGTGATAAAACCGTAGGGGTGCCACAATTAACAAGTGTAAAAATGCATGAATTAAGTTGGAAAATGTATAAATGTATATCTCTTACAAATACCGACTACTGCATGTACATCTGAACCTCAGCCTGGAACACCTCTAGAATACCCCTTTTTCCCTGCTAAAATATACACACAAAACCAAAAGTATGTGCACACTCTTGACATTTATAAAATAGCATATACTTATCACATGAATACAACTTATGTGCACTGAAAAACAACCTTTCAAAAAAAAGGGGCTGATTTTCAAAGCCCTACACGCGTAAATCCAGAGGATTTACGTGCGACGTGCGTAGGGGGTGTTATGGGTGCCGGGCCTATTTTATAAAGGCCTGGCAACGCATGTAAAGCCCCGGGACACGTCTAAGGTCCTAGGGCTTTACAAAAGGGGCGGTCCGGGGCGGAGTGGTCCAGGGTGGGGTAGGGGCAGAGCCAGAGGCCTCCGCACAGCGGCCATTTGCCACTGTGTCGGAAGATCGCATGCCAGCATGCTGCCAGCATGCGCAACTGGCAGGCACAAAAGGTAAAATACAAATTTGGGGGATTTAGGATAGGGCTGGGGGGGATAGGTTAGGAGAAGGAGTGGGACGGTCAGATTAGGGGGACTGGGTGAACACCGCAGCCATCGTGTGTGCGTAGGGTGCACAATTGTGCACCCCCTTGCGCGCGGATGGACCCCCAATTTTATAACATGCACGCGCTTGCACCGGGAAGCACGCGCAGATGTATGCAAGTGCTGTATTTTTGAAAATCTATCCCAAGTGTTTACACTATCTATGTGCCATCATACTAGGAACTCCTGGTATAAAATACCTTTTTGACTTACATATAATCATCAGTAAATACTAAACATCAACTTTTTGACTTTTTTTTACGTTTTACTTATGCAAATAAAACTTTTCTCAGTCCAAAGTGATCCCCAACATGGGTCCGTGTTTTGCAGCACTGCATCAGGGGAATTTCTTTTATTATAGACACTATTGGCTTCTGTTTATCGATTAATTCAAATATCAGATTGTTGCCTTTATCGCCATAGCGTCTCTCTTGGCGCCAAAATCTATTCTGCATTGAAATGAATTCTGTAAATGTGTAGGTACAAATGACAAACCTTTATTCAGTAACTGTTCTTGCACAATATTAATATATATACCAGAAAGATTAATTACTGAGGTACTTGACGAAATTGTGAACGGGTGAATGGTCTCAGATATGTTGGATTTTGTGGATTCCTTCTTGGTCTGCTCCCCTGATAAAGGCGGAGGCCCCAATGGCGGTCAATCTCTAAAAAAGATTCTGACCATGATGGATCTCAACAGAGGCTGGTTGGATATTACCCTTAGGTCCATTTTCATCCGAGCTTGATGATTCACCTGAAAAATCTAGAAAGGCAACTTTTTTTTAACAGTATTCTTAGATTCCCTAAATGTAATGCTTTTGATAATTGAAACCATGAAGAAGGTGGCTGATTCATTAAAGACCACTGTGGAAACTGCCAAGGTTCAGCTACAGAGGAGCATTTCTGAAGACAATAATGACAAAGGACTGAGGGAACACAATATTGCTATTGACCAATTTAAAGAAACTTTGAAACAAGATAAAATCCGGAAACTGCGTTGGGATGAGAAAGATTACCATACTGGGATAATGCATACTTGGCAGCAACAATCTAATAAAACTGTTAAAAAAAAGTCACTTTTCTAGATTCCTCAGGTGAATCATCAAGCTCAGATGAAAGTGGACCTGAGGGTAATTTCCAACCAGCCTCTGTTACGATCCATTGTGGTCAGCAATCTTTTTTAGAGACTGGCCGCCATTGGGGCCTCTGCCCTTATCGGGGGCGCAGACCAACGAGGAATCCACAAGATCTGACATATCCGAGACCATTCACCTGGGCACAATTTCACCAAGAACCTTTGTAATTAATCTTTCTGGTATGGATATTGCTGTTGTGCAAGAACAGTTACTGAATAAAGGTCTGTCATTTGTACCTACACATTTATATAATTCCTGGAGTATAAGAGTAGTCTAGTGGTTAGAGCAGCAAGCTAAGAGCCAGGGAAACCAGCATTCAAATCCCCCTGTCAGTCAATTGTGACCTTGGGCAAGTCACTTTGCCCTCCATTGCCTCAGGTATAAAATTAGATTGTAAGCTCTGGGGGATAGGGAAAGATAGAGTACGTGAATATAATATACTTTGAAGTGCCAAAAAGCAGAATATAAAAATCTAAATAAATAAAATTTCAATGCAGAATAGATTTTGGCGCAAGAGAGACGCTATGGCGATGAAGGCAGTGCATGGTTCGGAGAGAGGTATCTTCAAAGGATACTAATGAGCATTAGAATTAGGGCATCACGACAGTGAGGTTCCAATAATAAGAAAAGTAGTCCAAGTGCCTGTAACTAAAAACTCACCTGAGCTAAAAAATTCTAACTTATCCTATCAATTAAAAAAGCAGAATGAAAATACAAACAAAAAACAAACTTTGAAATGTTTGTATGCTAATGCCAGAAGTCTAAAAAGTAAGATGGGAGAATTAGAATGTATAGTAGTGAATGATGACATAGACTTAATTGGCATCTCAGAGACATGGTGGAAGGAGGACAACCAATGGGACAGTGCTATATTTTATGTATATTTTAATTTAATTTAACTTGATTGTTTTTTTTTTTATTTTAATTTTAATTAATGTAAACCGTTTTGACAAAAATTTATTTTTTATAAAGCGGTATATAAACACTTCTATATAAATAAATAAATAAATACTGGGGTACAAATTATATTGCAATGACAGAGAAGAGCACCCGGGAGGCGGTGTGGTGCTTTATGTCCGAGATGGCATAGAGTCCAACAGGATAAACATCCTGCACGAGACTAAATGCACAATTGAATCTTTATGGGTAGAAATCCCTTGTTTGTCGGGGAAGACTATAGTGATAGGAGTATACTAACCGTCCACCTGGTCAAGATGGTGAGACTGACAGTGAAATGCTAAGAGAATTAGGGAAGCTAACCAAATTGGTAGTGCGGTAATAATGGAAGACTCCCAATATTGACTGGGTAAATGTATCATCGGGACATGCTAGAGAGATAAAAGTTCCTAGATGGAATAAATGATAGCTTTATGGAGCAATTGGTTCAGGAACCGACGAGAAAGGGAGCAATTTTAGACCTAATTCTCAGTGGAGAACAGGATTTGGTGAGAGAGGTAACGTGGTGGGGCCGCTTGGCAATAGTGATCATAATATGATCAAATTTGATTTAATAACTGGAAGGGGGCAGTAAGCAAATCCATGGCTCTCGTGCTAAACTTTCAAAAGGGAAACTTTGATAAAATGAGAAAAATAGGTTAGAAAAAAACTGAAAGGAGCAGCTAGAATAGTAAAATTGTGCAAGAGGCATGGTCATTGTTAAAAAAATACCATCCTAGAAGCACAATGCAGATGTATTCCACACATTAAGAAAGGTGGAAAGAAGGCAAAAACGATTACCAGCATGGTAAAAAGGGGGAGGTGAAAGAAGCTATTTTAGCCAAAAGATCTTCATTCAAAAATTGGAAGAAGGATCCAACAGAAGAAAATAGGATAATGCATAAACGTTGGCAAGTTAAATGTAAGACATTGATAAGACAGGCTAAGAGAGAATTGAACAGACGTCGGCTGTAGAGGCCAAAAACTCACAGTAAAAACTTTTTAAAATATATCCGAAGCAGAAAGCCTTTGAGGGAGTCAGTTGGACTCGAGGGGTTAAAGAGGGACTTAGAGAAGATAAGGCCATCGCGGAAAGATTAAATGATTTCTTTGCTTCGGTGTTTACTGAAGAGGATGTTGGGGAGGTACCCGTACTGGACCAACTCACGGTGAACCTAGAAGATGTGATAGGCCTGATTGACAAACTTAAGAGTAGTAAATCATCTGGACCGGATGATATACACCCCAGAGTTCTGAAGGAACTAAAAAATGAAATTTCAGACCTATTAGTAAAAATTTGTAACCTGTCATTAAAATCATCCATTGTACCTGAAGACTGGAGGATAGCTAATGTAACCCCCATATTTAAAAAGGGCTCCAGGGGCAATCCGGGAAACTACAGACCGGTTAGCCTGACTTCAGTGCCAGGAAAAATAGTGGAAAGTGTTCTAAACATCAAAATCACAGAACATATAGAAAGACATGGTTTAATGGAACAAAGTCAGCATGGCTTTACCCAGGGCAAGTCTTGCCTCACAAATCTGCTTCACTTTTTTGAAGGAGTTAATAAACATGTGGATAAAGGTGAACCTGTAGATGTAGTGTACTTGGATTTTCAGAAGGCATTTGACAAAGTTCCTCATGAGAGGCTTCTAGGAAAAATAAAAAGTCATAGGATAGGTGGCGATGTCTTTTCATGGATTACAAACTGGCTAAAAGACAGGAAACAGAGAGTAGGATTAAATGGACAATTTTCTCAGTGGAAGGGTGTGGGCAGTGGAGTGCCTCAGTGATCTGTATTGGGACCCTTACTTTTCAATATATTTATAAATGATCTGGAAAGAAATACGACAAGTGAGGTAATCACATTTGCAGATAATACAAAATTGTTCAGAGTAGTTAAATCACAAGCAGATTGTGATAAATTGCAGGAAGACCTTGTGAGGCTGGAAAATTGGGCATCGAAATGGCAGATGAAATTTAATGTGGACAAGTGCAAGGTGATGCATATAGGGAAAAATAACCCATGCTATAGTTACACAATGTTAGGTTCCATATTAGGTGCTACTACCCAAGAAAGAGATCTAGGCGTCATAGTGGATAACACATTGAAATTGTCAGTTCAGTGTGCTGCGGCAGTCAAAAAAGCAAACAGAATGTTGGGAATTATTAGAAAGGGAATGGTGAATAAAACGGAAAATGTCATAATGTAAAGCGATGTAAAGCGTCATCCCTGGCGCCTGTTTGCGTTACACTGTGAACCGATGTGATATCCCGGATGAATGTCGGTATATAAAAATTTTAAATAAATAAATAAATAAATAATGCCTCTGTATCGCTCCATGGTGAGACCGCACCTTGAATACTGTGTACAATTCTGGTCGCCGCATCTCAAAAAAGATATAATTACGATGGAGAAGGTACAGAGAAGGGCGACCAAAATGATAAAGGGAATGGAACAGCTCCCCTATGAGGAAAGACTAAAGAGGTTAGGACTTTTCAGCCTGGAGAAGAGATGGCTGAGGGGGGATATGATAGAGGTGTTTAAAATCATGAGAGGTCTAGAATGGGTAGATGTGAATCGGTTTTTTACTCTTATTTAATTTTGATTTTGATTTTTTGTATTGTGACCATTATATAGTTTCCATTATTTATTGTAGAAGCATCTGACCACTAGACCATTATATGCAATACATTTGTGAATACTTTTGGTACTCACCATATTGTTCAACATCATATATAAGGTAATAAGCATTGTGCTAACATTGTCTCCCAATGTCTCATTTTGAATGTATCTTTGTCTGCATCACTTTAAGTGTTTGTTAAATATTGTCATTCTTATGTGTTACCTGGTTTCACACATTTTAATGTTTTTATTTATTTTTATTTATTTTTGAAATTTTGTATGTCCTGTATTGTTTACATTATTTGTATTTATTTATTTTAGTCCCTGAGGCAGCCCCGGTGGGGGCGAAACTCTGGCCTGAGTCGGGCACATACATAAACCATTGGTCTCCATTTTCAATAAAAGTTGTACTTGGACATTTCTTTGGCGTCTAACCTCCATTGTTTGCTCTGTGGACAAGCTGGCCATGCTGTTCAATCATGTCTTATATGTCCGGGAAACTGGCAGACCTAAGTCCTGCAGGAAGACTCTTCTTAGGTCTTACTGCTCCTTCTCCTCCACTCTCTCTCCCTGTATCCTTGATCTGCAGACCTTTAGAGTACCAGACTCTTGCCCTGGTGGACTCAGGGACCGGAGACAATTTCATTCTACAACATTTAGTGGAGCACCTATGGATCCCCACTACCGCTATGAAGTCTCCACTACTTCTGTCATCCATTCATGGAGAGCCCTTACCGGGTGAAGTAACCCAACTCACCGAACCAGTATGTCTACGGACCGGTGCTCTCCATTCTGAAGATATCTCCTTCTTTGTTTTAGAGAAGGCCATGCACTCTATAGTACTGGGATTACCGTGGCTGCAGCAGCATATGCCTCAGTTCAATTGGGCTACACTAGAACTTTCATGTTGTGGTCCAGACTGCCATGGTAAATGCCTGATGGAGGTCGCTCCTATACCCTGCATGCCAACCACCCCAGTAATGCTGGGGTTGCCGCCTCAATATGCATCTATCCAAGATGTCTTTGCAAAGGAGGCTGTGGACATACTACCGCCTCACAGACTCTATGACTGCGCTATTAATCTGAAGCCTAACACTAAACCACTCAAGGGACAGGTGTACCCTCTCTCTGTGGCAGAGAATAAAGCCATGTCTGAATATATTTATTTATTTATTTTTTTCTATACCAAAGTTCATGACCCGTCATATCACATCGGTTTACATCAAACACAGGAGAAGTACATCGAACAGGGGGTAAAAAATTGGTCGGAAGCAGAGTATTATTTTTGCAAAACCATTTAGAGCATAACAATTATGAACAAAAACCTAGGGTGGGGAAAAGTAGAGGGTAACAGGGGAGGGAGATGGCGAGAAAGGGCTACTTGGGACCGAGGAATAAAAAGCAATATAAAAATATAACAATATAAAAATAAAGATATAGCAATATAAAACAATATAAAAATGATGTAACCACTATAGCAATAAAACAATATAACTTATATCTTCAGTATCTTAAGTATCCAGGGCTGAGGAATCACGAGAGGGGGGTAAGAGGAGACCTTGCGGTGAGAAGGGGGAGGGCAGGGAGAAGGGGAGGGTGTGGAGGGGGGAAGGGTAGAATGAGGGTTGACAGAGGGGGGTAGAACGAGGGTCGACAGGAGGGTTGACAAGGGGGTAATGGGGAGTGGGGTGCGGGAAAGTGGGAATATATTCAGGAAAATCTCCAAAAAGGCTTCATAAGACCTTCCAAGTCTCCTGCTAGTGCAGGTTTCTTCTTTGTGGGGAAGAAGGACGGAACCTTGCATCCATGTATCGATTACAGGGGTTTCAACGAAATAACAGTGAAAGATTGTTACCCCCTGCCTCTGATCTCAAAGCTTTTTGACAGGCTACAGAGAGCCAAGATCTTCTCCAAGCTTAATCTGAAAGGAGCCTACAACTTCGCATTCGAGCTGGTTATGAGTGGAAAACAGTCTTCAACACCCAGGATGGTCACTTTGAATATTTAGTGATGCCCTTTGGCCAGTGCAATGCCCCGGCTGTCTTTCAAAATTTAATGAACGACATCTTCCGGGATCTCCTCTATAAATGTGTCGTTATATATCTGGATGACATCTTGATATTCTCTCGACCACTCACATAGAGAATGTCAAAAGAATACTGAAAAGACTCCGTGAGAACCATCTCTACACCAAGCTATCCAAATGTGAATTTCACAAGGAATCAGTGCCCTTCTTGGGTTAAATCGTTTCCTACCAAAGCTTTCAAATGGATCCACAGAAGCTGGAGAGTATCAAGAAATGGGCACAGCCCATTGATCTAAAGGCTCTCAGACATTTCTTAGGTTTCACCAACTATTACATTCTAATAATGCTAGACTTAGCAGCAGCCTTTGACACAGTAAACCATAAAATACTACTAAAAAGACTAGAAGAAATTGGTTTACACAACAAAACAATAAACTGGTTCAGTTCATATCTAAATAATAGGTTCTTTCAAGTTCAGATCTACAACGTATTATCAGAAAAAATCAATCAATCTCAAAACAGTACCACAGGGATCAGCCCTGCCCGCAACCCTCTTTAACATATACATGCTGCCCTTATGCCATCTACTAGCAGGATTGGGAATCATACATTACATTTATGCAGACGATATTCAACTAATTATACTAATCGAGGACACAATAGAGAAAACGTTAAACCTAGCTAACATGTACCTAGACATAATAAAACAACTGCTAAACCAAATGGAACTTGTGATTAACATTGAAAAAACAGAATTTCTACACTTAGAACGAAAAAATATCAAAATCATTCAAACTCAACCAGAAAATTGAACTAGCTGAAAAAGTATGGAACCTTGGAATAATAATGGACCCAGAAATCAACCTAAAACAACACATACCGCTAAAAGTAAAAGAAGGCTATGCAAAACTCATGATCCTCAGAAAACTAAAACCACTACTAACACCAGCTGATTTCAGAACAGTACTTCAGGCACTAGTTTTCTCCAGCACTGACTACTGTAATGCACTTTTACTAGGACTCCCGAATACAACATTAAGGCCACTTCAAATACTTCAAAACACAGCAGCTAGAATACTAACCGGAAAAAGAAGGAGGGACTATATAACTGAAACCCTAGCTGAATTGCATTGGCTACCTATTGAACACAGAGTAAAATACAAAGCCTTATGTACCATACATGAACTAATACATGATGAAAAAGTGGACTGGCTAAACACAGCACTACGAGTACACATCCCACACAGAAACCTTTGTTCAGCAAACAAAGCACTCTTAACCATTCCTTCAGTAAAGACAGCAAAACTAACCCAAGTGAGAGAAAGGGCCTTATCATTAGCAGGCCCCACACTTTTGAACACAATGCCTCTAGAGATCAGATTACAAAGAGATCTCAAAACCTTTAAGAAAAGTTTAAAAACATGACTTTTTAAACAAGCTTTTTATAAAGAGACCGGAGAATAGAAAATATACAGGAATAGGCAGAAGAGCACCGGCACACAGCACTAGTCTCAGAATGTGCATTAAAATAATCTAACAACTCTATTTCACAACAAACGTAATTGTAAAACACAGAGAATATGAATTTTACCTATGAATAGTACCGTACAGGTACACCTGGTCATGACCTACTTCACTAAACAATCAATTGTATTATATAATATATTGTAACTGAACTGTAACTGTTAGAATGTACTATAGTATGTGTTCACCTACTTTAATTTATGTGCCTACATGTAAACCATTGCGATAGTATATAACTTAGCAACGGTATAGAAAATATTTTAAATAAATAAGTAAATAAATAAATAAATAAATAAATATTGCAGGACTTTCATCAAAAACTACTCCTCACTCACAGTTCCACTTACAGCTATGACAAAGAAAGGTGCCAATGTTACAAACTAGTCTCCAGAGGTGATAGCTGCATTCCAGAAATTAAAAGATGCCTTCTCGAGCAAGCCGTGTCTCCGACATCCGGATCCCATCAAGCCCTTCATCGTGGAGGTTGATGCCTCAGATGTGGGCGTAGGGGCTGTATTAAGCCAGGCCGGTGATTCGAAGGTTCCACAACCATGCTCATTCTTCTCCCGTTGCTTCTCTCCGGCAGAGAAAAATTATGGAATAGGAGATAAAGAGCTCCTGGCTATAAAGATGGCATTCGAAGAATGGCGCCCCTGGCTCGAAGGAGCGCAACATCAAGTCACTGTCTTACAGACCATAAGAATCTGGAGTACCTCCGCCACGCACAGCAACTAAATCATAGACAAGCGAGATGGTCTCTGTTTTTCAACAGATTCAACTTTGTGCTAAAATACCGCCCTGGAGATAAGAATATCAGAGCAGATGCCTTGTCTCACTCATTCCTCTCAGAGGACATTCCAGAGGAACCACAACATATCATTGACCCAGAAAGGGTTACTTTGGCAGCTACTCATTCAGTACCTGCAGGAAAGACTATCGCACTGAAAAACCTCAGGAATAAGTTGTTAGCATGGGCTCATGACTCTAAACTGGCAGGACACCCTGGCCAACGCAGAACTCTGTCTAAGCTACAAGACTTTTATTGGTAGCCCACCATGAAGGAAGACACATTCTCCTACGTTGCTTCCTGTGCAAATTGTGCCAGACAGAAGACACCACCTGGTCATCCTTGGGGTTTGCTCCAACCCTTGTCAGTGCCAGATGAACCGTGGACACACATAGCCAGAGACTTTGTGGTAGACTTACCACTTTCTGGAGGAAACAACACGATTTGGGTAACTGTTGACCGGTTCTCAAAGATGGGTCACTTTGTGGCTCTCCCTGGCTTACCCACCGCCATGGAACTCGCCAAGCTATTCATCACACACATCTGTGTGTGATGGACAAGTAAGATATAAACCATAACTGGTTTATATCCTACCTGTCCAACCGAAACTATAAAGTCAAAATTGGCAACCACTTATCAAAGGAAATCCCCCTGATGCAAGGAGTCCCTCAAGGCTCCTCACTTTCATCTACCCTGTTTAACATTTATCTTCTACCGCTATGCCATCTCCTCGCTAACCTTAAGCTTCCACACTTTTTGTACGCTGATGATGTACAAATCCTCATTCCAATAACGGAATCCATACCCAAAGCCCTTGAAATTTGGGACACCACCCTCGCTGCTATCAATAACCTCCTAACTTCCTTACAACTTGCCCTTAACTCCACAAAAACAGAACTCATGATCATCTCTTCTCCTACCCCCCTACATTCCTCTCCTACATCACCTATAACATCTACTCACATACAATTCTCCCATCAAGTCCGAGACCTAGGAGTCATTCTTGATGACCAAATGACCCTTAAAAAATTTATTAATGCAATTCTTAAAGAGTGTTTTTTCAAAATACATACACTCAAAAAATTGAAACCTTTGCTTCACGCATCTGATTTCCAGACAGTTCTACAAGCCATGTTATTTTCTAAAACGGACTATTGTAATTCTCTTCTCTTAGGCCTACCCAAAAATGCCATCCGCTCCTTACAAATTCTGCAAAATACCGCAGCCCGTATCCTTACTAACACAAACTCAAAGGAACACATTACGCCAGTTTTGAAAGAGTTACACTGGCTCCCCATTCAATCTCGCATACAGTACAAGACACTAACACTTATCCATAAAGCCCTCCACAATCCTGAAATGAAATGGTTTAATAACTCACTACAATTTCAAGCATCTATTAAACCTACCAGAAATCCATACCTCGCCACTTTACAGACCCACTCGCCCAAACTATATAACCATGCCTCCACCAAAGCACGAGTGTTTTCCTTTGCAGGCCCCTTGCTATGGAATACTATGCCCTCCGAACTACGCCTTGAATTGTCTCCCAAAACATTCAAGCAAAAACTCAAGACATGGCTATTCACGCATGCTTATACTTAATATACATATGTCTATCTACTCCTCTATATGCCTTGCCTCTATCTACCCAATACTTCCTTTTATGCACCAATTCTGATTTCCTCTTATATCTGCTTACTACTTTCAATACCCTTCTTTACAACTGCTCCTAATTGCAATCTAAGTGCTTCTCTCCCCTCTGCTTCTCCCCCCTCCTATCACCTCTAATTTAGAATCCTATATCTTCTTTATCCTTCCCTAACCTCATACCTAAATTTCCTAGAATCCCTATATTCTCCAGCTTTGTTTAACTCAGGTCAGTTAAGTTGCACCTAAATGATTGTTTTGATTTAATTACTCCTACTTGTTTTATGTTCAATTACCTATATTTTAACCATTGTTAAATGTATAACGCTCCTAAATGATTGTTTTGACTTAATTACTCCTACTTGTTTTATGTTCAATTACCTATATTTTAACCATTGTTAAATGTATAACGCTCCGGCGTAAGTTCCTGTTCTCTGTACACCGACGTGATATCTCTGATGAGCGGCGGTATATAAAAAACTATAAATAAATAATAAATAAATAAAGCTTCCGCCTCCACGGCATGCCTAAGCACATAGTGTCTGATCGAGGAGCCCAATGCACAGCTAAGTTCTGGAAGGCACTATGCAAGAAGTTTGATATTTCTCTCGACTTCACCACAGAATACTATCCACAATCTAATGGGCAAACAGAGAGAATGAACAGGACACTCAAGCAGTTCATTCGTGCCTACGTGAACACTCGCCAGAATGATTGGAGTGAACTGTTGCCTGGGCAGAATTTGCCATCGATTCTCATCCAGGAACATCCACTGGATCAACACCATTCGAAGTGGTTTATGGATGACTACCCCTGCCATCACTGCCACTTCCATTATCAGTATCATCCCCGGCAGCTCAATCTACTGCCAAAGATATTCAACAATTATGGACTCAGACAAAAGAGATGCTTCTTAAAGCAGGACTTCGAGCTAAAAAGTGATACGATGCTCACCACTGCAAGGCTCCAGAGTTTCAGCCTGGTGATAAAGTCTGGCTATCCACTAAGCACTTGAGACTTAAACTATCTTCAGCTCGCTTCGCTCCTCACTTTGTTGGACCATTTCCTATTCTCCGACGACTAGCAACCTCACCTATATTCCGAAGCTACCATCTACATTGAAGATTCACAATGCATTCCACGTCTCACTATTAAAGCCATTGATCCTTAGTGAGTTCTCCAACAAGTCACCAGAAGCTACAAAATTGATGCAGAAGAAGACATCGAATATAAAGTAGATGCTATTCTCGATGTGAGAAAAAGAGGCAGAGTATGGAAATATCTTCTATCTTGGGAAGGCTATGGACCTGAAGAAAATTCTTGGACTCCATAGATTGCATCCTCAAAAACCAAGACCTGGTAGAAACAGCGTGAATGCGCTTTGAAGGAGGGTACTGTTGCGTCCATCAGTGCTCGACGGCTTCGTCCCGTTTGCCTCACCTTATTCAAGGCTCCTCTCGCTTACCTAGGAAAGATGGCTACCGCCGCATCTAGAAGCCGACCTCTCCGGCGTCCCCGGAATGGCTATGGTGCTGCCTCCCACCAGGCTCCTCCCAGGTACCTACTAGGGTGCGCGTGCGTGCGTCACCCACGTCTTTATGCAACCCTTGGCGTGAACCTCGGGGGCGTTCCCCCTTACTGACGTCACGCCATCCGGGTATATAACATCTTCTATTTTGCTAGCTCATTGAGTTAGCAAGGACTTGATTCCAGATATGCTCCATTCCTGTCTACGCTACTCTGCCGCTTCCATGCTGCCGCTGGAAGCTCTCTCTCTGCCCTTCGGGGTAACTGCTAACCTGGGTACCTGCTCCTCGGGGGCTCTCTGCTTTATTTCAGGTGCCTTACAGGGAACAGGTACTCGCTCCTTGAGGGCCTGCTCTCCCAGCCTCTGTGCCCGCACTTTCTTCTACAACCTGGTGGAATCGCCTATCTACAGCAAACACCTAGTGAGTACTCTAACTCTCATTCTATTTCATCCACAGTACTTCCTTGCTGGGTAACCTGCTTTGGAACCTCCCAATACCAACGGGGTGAGAAGGGCTCCCTCTGCCGAGGTCCCTGAGACTGCAACTACCAGACTGCCTCACTACCGCCACCTCTGGTGACACTCTTCAAGCTGTTTAATAAAGACTATCTGTGTTACGCTTGGACTCCGGACAGGAGTCGTGCACACCACCCAGCAGGGTGGCTCCAGGTGGAGAGAGACAGGAAGCTCGAACAGAGTCAGGTACCAGGCTGGGTCAGGGCAGGCAGCAAGAATCAGAGTCTGGGTTCAGGCTGGGTCAGGGCAGGCGGCAAGTGGCAGTGTCTAAGTACAGGCTGAGTCAGGGCAGGCGGCAGTCAGCAGTGTCTGGGTCCAGGCTGGGTCAGGGCACAGTAAGCAGGGCAGGGCAGGTCAGAAGGCCCGTAGGCCACACACACACACACACGGAGGGCCCGTAGGCCACACACCAATAGCGGGGCAAGGCAAGTCAGAAGGCCCGTAGGCCACACACACACACACGGAAGGCCCGTAGGCCACACACCAATAGCGGGGCAAGGCAGGTCAGAAGGCCCGTAGGCCACACACACACACACGGAAGGCCCGTAGGCCACACACCAATAGCGGGGCAAGGCAGGTCAGAAGGCCCGTAGGCCACACACACACACACGGAAGGCCCATAGGCCAGGTATGGAAATCAAGGAAGAAGGCCAAAAGGCCGCACAAGGCAAGGCAAGGAAAGGAAAGGCCCGAAGGCCACGCAAGGCAAGACAAGGCAAGGATAGGCCCGAAGGCCACGCAAGGCAAGGCAAGGCAAGGATAGGCCCGAAGGCCACGCAAGGCAAGGCAAGGCAAGGATAGGCCCGAAGGCCGCGCAAGGCAAGGCAAGGCAAGGATAGGCCCGAAGGCCGCGCAAGGCAAGGCAAGGCAAGGATAGGCCCGAAGGCCGCGCAAGGCAAGGCAAGGCAAGGGTAGGCCCGAAGGCCACGCAAGGCAAGGCAAGGCAAGGATAGGCCCGAAGGCCGCGCAAGGCAAGGCAAGGCAAGGATAGGCCCGAAGGCCGCGCAAGGCAAGGCAAGGCAAGGATAGGCCCGAAGGCCGCGCAAGGCAAGGCAAGGCAAGGGTAGGCCCGAAGGCCGCGCAAGGCAGGCTAGAGCAGGGAGCCCAGGTGAGCTCGATGCCGAAGCACCGAGGCAACTGTCAGGCAGGGTTAAGAGGGCACACCCAGAGCATAGAGGGGACATAGGAGATGGACTGGGCCTGTCAGGAAAGTCAGCACTAGAGGGACCCCTGGTGGTGAGGCGGTAGCACAGCAGCCACAGCCGTAACAGTACCCCCCCCCTCAAGGCCTCCCCCTCCTCCTGGATCCCATCTGTGCAGGAGGTAGTCAAGAATAACGGGAGACCACTCCGGGGGTGATGCGGCAGGTTCAACTCCTTTCCGAGGCAAAAAGGCAGTCCATAACCCCTCCTGGGACAAGGCGGCAGGGTGAGACCCCTCCTGGGGTAGCAGAGGCGGTGCAGATTTCCATAACCCCTCCTGGGGTGACAAGGGGAACACAAACCCCACCTGGGGCAGAGAAATAGTCCGTAACCCTTCTTGAGGCGATAGTAGGACCGGTCCGGACCCTTCCAAGGTCGGCATTAAGACCGGTACAGGCCCCTCCAGGGGCGGCAGCTGGGCCAGTACAGCAGGCTCGGATCCTACTCGGGCAATTGTAGCAGGCTCGGACCCCTCTCGGGGCGTTGTAGCAGGCTCGGACCCCTCTCGGGGCGATGAAGCAGGCTCGGACCCCTCTCGGGGCATTGTAGCAGGCTCGGACCCCTCTCGGGGCGATGAAGCAGGCTCGAACCTCTCTCGGGGCGATGTAGCAGGTTCGGACCCCTCTCGGGGCGATGTAGCAGGCTCGGACCCCTCTCGGGGCATTGTAGCAGGCTCGGACCCCTCTCGGGGCGTTGTAGCAGGCTCGGACCCCTCTCGGGGCGATGAAGCAGGCTCGGACCCCTCTCGGGGCATTGTAGCAGGCTCGGACCCCTCTCGGGGCGATGAAGCAGGCTCGAACCTCTCTCGGGGCGATGTAGCAGGTTCGGACCCCTCTCGGGGCGATGTAGCAGGCTCGGACCCCTCTCGGGGCATTGTAGCAGGCTCGGACCCCTCTCGGGGCGTTGTAGCAGGCTCGGACCCCTCTCGGGGCGATGAAGCAGGCTCGAACCTCTCTCGGGGCGATGAAGCAGGCTCGGACCCCTCTCGGGGCATTGTAGCAGGCTCGGACCCCTCTCGGGGCGTTGTAGCAGGCTCGGACCCCTCTCGGGGCGATGAAGCAGGCTCGGACCCCTCTCGGGGCATTGTAGCAGGTTCGGACCCCTCTCGGGGCGTTGTAGCAGGCTCGGACCCCTCTCGGGGCGATGAAGCAGGCTCGGACCCCTCTCGGGGCGTTGTAGCAGGCTCGGACCCCTCTCGGGGCGTTGTAGCAGGCTCGGACCCCTCTCGGGGCGATGAAGCAGGCTTGGACCCCTCTCGGGGCGTTGTAGCAGGCTCGGACCCCTCTCGGGGCGATGAAGCAGGCTCGGACCCCTCTCGAGGCGTTGTAGCAGGCTCGGACCCCTCTCGGGGCGTTGTAGCAGGCTCGGACCCCTCTCGGGGCGATGAAGCAGGCTCGGACCCCTCCGAGGACGGCAGCAGGGCCGGTTCAGCAGACTCAGGCTCTTCTCGGGGTAGTGCAGCAGGTTCAGATGGCAGAGAAGCATGGTTAAAGGTAGTGTGCATGGAAGACACAGATTGTACTGCCGTGGGCTTGATACCTCGAGCCAAAGTCTGATGCTCCTGATTTTGTTTCTGGAGGAGCAGTTTAGAGAAGGCACAGGCAGTTCTAGGACGTCTAAGGAAGGTGCTCGTTAGTGTCCACTTGGCAGCTGTGGGAAGCTGAGCCCTGCTAGAGCTAATCAGCTCTCTCCGTTGTAGAGAAACCTGTTCCCGAGGCTCTAGCACTGGTCTCACAGAAGCCTTCTTGGCCAGGTAAGTCCTGGGTTTTTCTACCCTCAAACTGCCAGCAAAAATGTCTGTTTTAGTTGAGCCAGAAACAGAATACTGGTTAGGAGAGCTGATAGCCTTTTCTAATTGAACAGCTGGTCCTAGAGCAGAACAACAGGGGCAGGGTTTGCCTGGAGGTAACAAACACGGGAGACAGGAGCATTTCCACCACCCTGGTTTAGGAGCCAGACAGTTCAAACACTCCTGATAGACAGAAACATTTTTCTTGTTGCAGTTATTGCATGACCAGTGTTCCTGACCAACAAGTTCACAGGCTAGACAGTTCTGATAGCTAGGATAATTCAAAGTTTGACAGGAATGGCAGGTATAAAACGTTAAAGAAGGAGGCATCTTGAATTAGTGAAAAGTTGACTCACCGGCAGGACACAGACCTATCTCTTCCCCTGGAAAATGTGATGGCTTCGGCATACTGTTACGCTTGGACTCCGGACAGGAGTCGTGCACACCACCCAGCAGGGTGGCTCCAGGTGGAGAGAGACAGGAAGCTCGAACAGAGTCAGGTACCAGGCTGGGTCAGGGCAGGCAGCAAGAATCAGAGTCTGGGTTCAGGCTGGGTCAGGGCAGGCGGCAAGTGGCAGTGTCTAAGTACAGGCTGAGTCAGGGCAGGCGGCAGTCAGCAGTGTCTGGGTCCAGGCTGGGTCAGGGCACAGTAAGCAGGGCAGGGCAGGTCAGAAGGCCCGTAGGCCACACACACACACACACGGAGGGCCCGTAGGCCACACACCAATAGCGGGGCAAGGCAAGTCAGAAGGCCCGTAGGCCACACACACACACACGGAAGGCCCGTAGGCCACACACCAATAGCGGGGCAAGGCAGGTCAGAAGGCCCGTAGGCCACACACACACACATGGAAGGCCCGTAGGCCACACACCAATAGCGGGGCAAGGCAGGTCAGAAGGCCCGTAGGCCACACACACACACACGGAAGGCCCGTAGGCCAGGTATGGAAATCAAGGAAGAAGGCCAAAAGGCCGCACAAGGCAAGGCAAGGAAAGGAAAGGCCCGAAGGCCACGCAAGGCAAGACAAGGCAAGGATAGGCCCGAAGGCCACGCAAGGCAAGGCAAGGCAAGGATAGGCCCGAAGGCCACGCAAGGCAAGGCAAGGCAAGGATAGGCCCGAAGGCCGCGCAAGGCAAGGCAAGGCAAGGATAGGCCCGAAGGCCGCGCAAGGCAAGGCAAGGCAAGGATAGGCCCGAAGGCCGCGCAAGGCAAGGCAAGGCAAGGGTAGGCCCGAAGGCCGCGCAAGGCAAGGCAAGGCAAGGATAGGCCCGAAGGCCGCGCAAGGCAAGGCAAGGCAAGGATAGGCCCGAAGGCCGCGCAAGGCAAGGCAAGGCAAGGATAGGCCCGAAGGCCGCGCAAGGCAAGGCAAGGCAAGGGTAGGCCCGAAGGCCGCGCAAGGCAGGCTAGAGCAGGGAGCCCAGGTGAGCTCGATGCCGAAGCACCGAGGCAACTGTCAGGCAGGGTTAAGAGGGCACACCCAGAGCATAGAGTGGACATAGGAGATGGACTGGGCCTGTCAGGAAAGTCAGCACTAGAGGGACCCCTGGTGGTGAGGCGGTAGCACAGCAGCCACAGCCGTAACAATCTGTGTTTGTGCGTTCTGAGTCTAGCCTAGTACTGTGGCTCCTCACGGGGCTCCTACCCAGGGGCACGGTCATCTCCCACAGTACCCAAGGATCCACCCAAACACCGCTCATTCATAACAAACAACATAAGGTCCAATCCAAAAATAGCAGAAAGCTTCAAAATACAAAGGATAATGAAAACTCATATGTGATATAAATTACATCTCTTTTCTCAGTCTCTAAGCCAGTGTCCAGAACCCTTTCCTGGTGGGACACTGCTAATCCCACTTTCACAGAGCACAGGGACAAGCAGTACTCAGGAGGCTGCAACTCTGCTTTAGCTAGGTGCAGAGCACAGAGCCACAGCCCACTCCCCTAAGACAGGGGGTAAAAGCCCTACCAGAATAAGAGCAGGTCAAACACAGAAACCACTCTCTTCAAAGCACAAAAATTCACTCTTGAAAGCTCTTCTGGCACAAGTCATGACCTCTCCAAACTGGGAGGTCACTGATAGGGCCAAAACTTCACAGAAACCCCAAAGTAGCAGGCAGGGGCCTACTTGGGTTCTCCAGCAGCAACTCTCTTTCCTTTCTCAAAATAAAACTACACCCAGCCACACCGCTCACACTCAGACACCAGGTTATATAGCCTGTGCTAGACCAATCCCAGCAGCTATGACAGGGAAAACCTTAGGGTTAGTTTCTAAAAGATGATAGCAGTCTCTTAGGTAGTTAAGGTCAGAAACAAAATGTCCATCACATAAACATAAATAGTTAACTCAGACACACTGGGCTTTATCCAACTAAAGTCAGAAGTATATAAACCAGCTCCCCTCTCAATCATATGACTTCTTCTCCATTCCTAGGCCCAAAAAAAATAGGTGGAGGTCTGTTACTTGCGGCCAAAAAAGACCTGGAACTAAAACCCCTAAACACTAACACCCCTCCCAGACTCGAAATTGGCATTTTCAAATCACATGACCTACAAATCTGCTTAGTCTACGCCCCACCCAGCCTACTTGAACACAATCCCTCACCAATAATTGAATTTATAGCGGACAGCCTGAACATAGACATCCCAGCCATCATACTGGGAGATTTCAACCTCCATGTAGATGCCACTCCCCCCTCCTCTTCCTGAGAATCTCTGCTAAACTCCTTTAATACATTAGGCTTTGAACAACTCATCACTTCTCCTACACACAAAGCAGGACACTCGCACGATTTCTTCTTTGTTAACGCTTGCATACATTCCTTTGATGCCTCATCCTGCACACCCGTACCATGGCCTGACCACTCACTCATAAAAGCTCACCTATCTATAAAGCAATCCTCAAGGACCCCCCCCCCCCCCAAGCACAACACCACCATACACTTCAGGAAACCCTGCAACAAAGAAGATTTAATCACCTCCATCACTGACTCCTTCCGCAACCTGGACCTAGCAAACCCCGACTCAGAACTCTCCACTTGGAACAACCTCACAAATAACATTGCTAACAATCTTTGCCCCCTCACATCCAGAAAAATAAATCACTCACACAACTCAAAAAAACCCTGGTACACTCCCAAACTAAAAAAACCTAAACACGACCTCAAACTAAAGGAAAGAAAATGGCACAAAGAACTCTCCCCTATCCTACTGGCTTCATACAAATCCTCCTTACATACCTATAGAACCACCATCCTCAAGACAAAATGCGACTACTACGCAGTTAAAATTCACAACCCCAAAGCCCTTTTCGCATATGTGACTGACCTAACCAAAACATCCCCCCCCCCCCCCCCCCCCCCCCCCCCCCCCCCCCCCGATCTCCGATGAGGACTCCAAAACCAAATGCGAGCAACACACCCGCTTCTTCAATGATAAAATTGCAAAACTCTCACTACACTTCACCCCCCCACTCCCTCCCAAAAAACCTAAACACCATCCCAGCCTCACAAATTGAATCTGTTCTAAAAAAACTAAACCCTTCCTCTCACCCATCCGACACAATCCCCACCAAACCCTCCTACCTATCCCAAATACAATTGCAAAACACCTGAGATAATCAACTTGTTACGAGCGCGCCCTCCGGCAGTTGTTATGGACTGAGGGCTGGGAGGCCTTCGGCTATGGTTATAGGCACGGGGGCATGGTCGTCTCTTAAGCAAGTGATGTGAGCCCTTGAGCCACGGCATGACCCAGGGAGAAGCCCCAAGACATACCGCGGGAGGTGAGCTGGTGCGAGCATGGGTAACAAGAGCAGGACAAGGCTGAAGCAAGAACAGGGGTCCTAGGTCTGATCCTCTACCAGACCTGCACGCCCCAGGATGACCAACAGTACAATGTTGATCGATGAACAGTCCTCCGACCGTTCCAAGCCCTTTTGGACCTGCCGCTGGTACGGCAATAGGCGGCAGACCAGAAGAGGACGAGGGCAGACGGAATCCTTAGAACACAGAAGACTTTGGACTAGGACTGAAGCAAAGACACTATAGACAAGAACTGGAGCGAAGACATCATAGACGAGGGCTGGAGCAAAGACATCATAGACGAGTACTGGAGCGAGACACTGTAGATGAGGACTGAAGCGAGACACTGTAGATGAGGGCTGAAGCAAGGATCAAGAACCGGTTCGAGACTGCAACGCAGCGTGCCCTAGACAGTCTACCTGCGGGACTGGTCGCAGACCACGCTAGGCTCGACGCAGACTCCAGGAGGAATGGTGGAAGCTGAAACCAGGATATGACAAAGGTCCTGAAGAGGCCTGTACTGGGACGTGCCCTACACAGCCCCCCTGCGGGACTGGTCGTGGACCACGCCAGGCTCAGAGCAGGTTCAAACAGAAACTTGACATGGGCAGACGCAGGGCTGCAATAGGCTCCGAAGACCGGGACAAGACTGAAGCAGGATTCGATTTATTTATTTATTTATTTATTTAAAGTCTCTTATATACCGATGTCCATTCGCACATCGCATCGGTTCACATTAAACAAAAACTTTTGGGCAGAGCCCTTACATAAAACTGAAAAAAACAGTAACCCCCCCCCCCTTTTAAAGATCCCCACCTCAAGCCACTTGTCAACAGCTTAGAGGAGACAAGGTATCAGTCCTACTGACTGGGAAATCAAGAGTCCAAGGACAAACGTTGGAAGATTCTTGGCTAGGAGCTGTAGCGATAGTAATACTGTAGCGTAAGTCATGATGAAGAATGTTGAAGATCCTGGTGAGACGTAAGCAAGACACTGAAGACATAAGACAAGCAAGGCATGAGATTGCAGGACAGCAGGCTTGCATCTCACGTTCTAGAGACCAAGGAGGCAGAGTTCAAAGGCAAAACGTCTAAGAGGAATAGAAGGCATAGCCGAGTATTAACTTGTAGTGAAGACCAGATCTTGATTCACAGTGGTAACATGAAGAGAAGTTCAAACTGGATTCTATGGCTGGAACAGTAAAATTCAGAATACGTAGACAACTTACTAGCTGACTTTAGAATAGCCATGGTGTCGGGAGGACTCTCAGCGAAGGTTGTAACTGGGATACTCACAAGATCTTCACCATTGGAAGCTTGAGATCCCCCCGGGAGGAGCCCTTGAGGAACCGAGTCGCTTGGGCTTAGGAGTAAACACCAGGGAACAAGTCTATAAGAAACGTTTCAAAGGATATGAGTGAGCAGGAAGTCGGAACCAGAGAGACCCACAATCTTCACCATGGGAGACCCGAGATCCCCCCGGGAGGAGCCCTGGAGGATCCGAGCCGCTTGGACTTAGGTGGGGTCCGCGGCAGGTGGACGTCTGAAGCTGAGCAGGTAGCAGAGACTAAGAAGCACAGGATTGTTGCCTCCCGGTTGGCATGGCTACCTGAGAAAAGTCTTTATGGCTTGGTACAAGGATGTTGCATATTGGGAAATCCACAAATACTTCAAGCACTCACAATGTAGTGAAGTCACTCTCAGAGTTGATGGTCAGTAGGTGTCACTATAGTACTATGCAAGGGACTGTTGCTGATGATTATTGCTCTGATGACTGTGAAGACATAGTCCCTTTAAGCTGGAACAAGGAACATGGTAGACCACAGATGTCGCATAGCACTGTACAGGGAACTGTTAGTCAAAGGAAAATACTCCTTTAGGATGGAGTCCAGGAGCCAGTTGAGATGGACGGAGCTTCATGAGACTAGGCTTGAGATGGCAATGGATTCCAATGGGTATGAGGAACCCCCAGAGATGGATGGTCACAAGCAGGCATAATTGCAGAAATGAGTCGATGGTAGAAGGTGTCCCATTTAGAGGATGAATAGCACAACAGTGCAGACTTACTGGACCATTAGAAGCTGATAGTGGGGTTCTTTCGCTTGGCAAAGAGGCTGAACGGCCGCTTAGATGAGAAGGGATCAGGAACTTCCAATCCTGATTGAAGGCTTGAAATGCTGCGTGTGGGACGTTGGAGGACTCATGGTGGCGAGCTCAAGAGTGCAGGATAGCTCGCAATGGTGATTCTGAGTAGACTTCATCTGTATGAAATGGAAGTTGGATCAAACTATGGATTCAAGGAGATCCACAGGGCTGTGACATCTGCGAAGAGACGAAGATGCGTTTAGAGTGCAGGCATCTCCTGTTGGTCGTAACGACCCTAGGCATAACTGTAGAGAGAAGCATCAGGCTGAGATGACTCCAAGCCAGCACCAGGCTAGAGCAAACACGGGAAGAATGGACAGAGATGAAGTGAAGACAGGTCTCGGGTGCAGGCGCCTCCTGCTGGTCGAGTAGGCCCGGACCTGTAGCGATGTAGAGTACACTTCGAAGACACATACTCCCTGAAGCTTGAAGATTCTAGAAGTTGAGGATGCTGGTTGTTGAATGTGGAACCTGGGCGCAGGCGCCTCCTGCAGGTCGTACGAAACCCAGGGAGCTGAACCACATCGGAGAGAGAAGAATGGAGATGAACACTGGAACCATGGCAGGCGCCTCCTGGGAAATCCAGGATGATTGAACGCAGAGATGGTCTGGATGCAGGCGCCTCCTGCGGGTCGTGTGGACTAGACCGGTGTAGCGGAGAATTATCAACCACAAAATCTTGACTAAAGTGGACATTAATTGTCCAAAATGTTTGCAGCAAAAATTTCTCTGGGCAGAAGCAAGCTGAAGAAAGTCCAGAAACTGAAGCAAAAAAAAAAAATTTCCAGGCAGAAATCAAGGCAAAGAGTCCAAAGAAAACTGGGGCCCATCGGGTATAGCTCACCGAGCTCATGGCCTTCGGATTCTGTTATGAGTGTGCCCTCCGGCAATTGTTATGGACCGAGGGCTGGGAGGCCTTCGGCTATAAGCACGGGGGAGCGGTTGTCTCTTAAGCAGGTGATGACCCAGGGAAGAGCCCCAAGACATACCGCGGGAGGTGAGCTGGTTCAAGCATAAGTAACAAGAGCAGGACAAGGCTGAAGCAAGAACAGGGGTCCTAGGTCTGACCCTCTACCGGACCTGCACGCCCCAGGATGACCAACAACAGAATGTTGATCGATGAACAGTCCTCCGACCGTTCCAAGCCCTTTCGGACCTGCCGCTGGGTACGGTAATAGGTGGCAGGCCGGACAGAGGACGAGGGCAGACGAAGTCCTTAGAACACAGAAGACTTTGGACTAGGACTGAAGTGAAAACACTGTAGACAAGAACTGGAGCGAAGACATCATAGACGAGGGCTGCAGCGAAGACATCATAGACGAGTACTGGAGCGAGACACTGTAGATGAGGACTGAAGCGAGACACTATAGATGAGGGCTGAAGCAAGGATCAAGAACTGGTTCGAGACTGCAACGCAGCGCGCCCTACACAGTCCACCCGCGGGACTGGTCGCGGACCACACCAGGCTCAGAGCAAGTTCAAACAGAAACTTGACATGGACAGACGCAGGGCTGCAATAGGCTCCGAAGACCGGGACAAGACTGAAGCAGGATTCAATTCTCAAGGATTAAAAACAACGGACCAAAGCAAAGTCTTCCGGAGGGTTGAACTGCAGAGATGAGGATGGCCTTGTACCGTGAGGCACCCTACACAGCCCACCCGTGGGACTGGTCATGGACCACGAGCACGGCACGCCAGGAAAGTGACATCAGGGAACCAAGGCATGGAGACAGAGGCTAGACAAAGGCATCAGGAAGGACAATGGACTTCAGGGATACGGAGACATCAGAAGACATGGACGAAGGACGTCAGAAACTGAAGACTTCTGGAGGCAAGGACAAAGATCAACATGAAACTGAGGACATCTGGAAGCATGGACGAAGAGCGACAGGAACACGGAGACATCTGAAGACACCGACATCAGGATCAGGAACAAGACAACATGAAGCCATCATATCAAGGAGACCACGGAGGACCTGGATCGACGAAGGAACACAGACAACTATAAGACTCGATCTGAAGGCCAGGAGTAACTGAAGAGGACTCCCTTTTATAGGGCTAAAGCAGGAAGACGTCATTAGATGGGGCCAGCAGCACTTCCTGTGGCTGGTCCTTTAAATATTATGAAGAGGTGCGCGCCGGTTCCTAAAGACAGGCAGAAGAGAGAGGCAGCACCATGGACAGCGGTACTCTCCTGCACCTCAGCGCGGAGGCGCAGAGACAGGCAGGCAGGCCAAAATGACATCAGAGCGGCAGTGGCTCTCCCCTGCCACTCAAGGAAGACTTCAGTGGCGGCACCATGCCGCGAGAGCGCTGGCGGGTGCGACCTCCAGGCAGCAGGTCTCGGCAGCGGCAGTAGGCCGCAAAGAAGGCAGGGAGAGGCAGGCATTGGCAGAGGCAGCCTCCCTGCACAGCAAGGACCCTGGCAGTGGCTCCCTGCCGTGAAGGAGAAACGGCAGCGGCGGCATCAGTCCTGTTGCACAGGGCTGGAGACGGCCTCGGCCTCTGGGCCGTGGTGAACGGAGTTGGCGGCATCCTGCCGCATCGGAGAGCGAGGAAGGTAGGAGATCTGTCCGCGTGTGCGGGCAGATTCACAACACAACTGTTCACACTCCCATGGTAAAGTCCCTGACTCCTTAAAACTAGCCATAGTTAAACCAATTCTAAAAAAAACCCAATCTTGACCCCGCTGACCCATCTAACTATCGGCCTATCTCCAACCTTCCCTTCCTTGCAAAAATCATGGAAAAAGTTGTTAACACCCAACTCACAGACCACTTAGAAAACCATAACATTTTATTCTCCTCCCAATTCAGTTTCCGTAAGTTCTTCAGTACGGAAACCCTCCTTCTCTCCCTCACAGACACCCTCCTTAAAGGACTAGACCATGGCCACTCCTACATACTAAATATATACTAAATATAAACTCCTATATACTAAAATATCAAACCTAATACAAACCAACCTAATCGACAACAACCAAAACATCAGATTGAACACTAATGTAACCTCAACATGGGAAAACTTTGACACCGCCTCCACCCTTGAAATTCAATAAATCATCAAAAAAAAATGAACCCCGCCAACCACCCCCTAGACAGCATCCCCATAACTACTCTCAATCGAACCCACCATATCTAAAACTCTCACCAAGAGCGTCAGTTTATCCCTGACTGAAGGTAATTACCCCAATGCCTCAAATCTGCAGTAATCAAACCGATACTAAAAAGGAACAACTTGGATCCTGAAATCCTAGCAAACTACCACCCTATTTCAAACCTATCCTTCATAACCAAGATCATCGAAAAAGTCGTACACTCCCAATTTGATGATTACCTTGAAACAAACAACATCCTATCATCAATCCATTACGGATTCAGAAAGAACCTAAGCACAGAAACTCTCCTACTCTCATTGAATGACACTATACTAAGAGGATTCGACAAAGACAAAAAATACCTTCTCCTACTCCTTGACCTCTCAGCTGCTTTCGACACAGTAAACCACATAATACTCCTATGACGGCTGACTGAAATTGGTTTAACTGACACTACCTTACAATGGTTCTCATCCTATCTATCTGACAGAACCTACCAAGTATCAATTAACAACAACCCATCAAAAAAAATTAGCCTAAACACTGGAGTTCCCCCAAGGCTCAGTGCTATCAGCCACTCTATTTAACATATACCTTCTTCCTATATGCCAACTACTAAAAGATAGTGGAATCACCCACTTCCTCTACGCTGATGACATTCAACTTCTAGTTCACATCCAAAACTCACTTGAAGAAACGTACAAAGAAACATCTGCTCTACTTGTCTCAATTAAATATCTTCTAACATGCCTGAAACTCATAATCAACATCGACAAAACTGAAATAATCCTCATGGATAGAAAACCCAATCCAACACCACCACTCCAACTCATACTTGGCAATCAAATGAACCCAATACTCCCTGTCACCCACACCAGGAACCTAGGAATAATTATTGACAAAGATCTTTCCTACAAGAGCCTAGGAGTAATAATTGACACAGAACTAAGCTTAAAACAACACATATCTTTAAAAGTAAAGGAAGGATACGCTAAACTCATGGTGCTTAGAAGACTTAAACCACTACTAACAACTGCTAACTTTCGATCAGTACTGCAAGCGTTGATTTTTGCAAGCACTGATTACTGTAATACCCTTCTACTAGGTCCACCATACACTTCGCTAAGACCACTACAAATATTACAAAACATAGCTTCTAGAATCTTGACCGGCAAAAGCAAAAGAGAACATATCACAGAAACCCTGGCGGAGTTACACTGCCTACCCATTGAACAAAGAATTCAGTACAAAACACTATGCATCTTACATAAATTAATACATAATGAAAAAGCAGATTGGCTGAACACAGCCCTTCGCGTACACGTCCCAAACAGAAACCTGAGATCGGCCAACAAAGCACTTCTTACTATTCCATCAATCAAAACAGCAAGACTAACACAAGTAAGAGAAAGAGCACTGTCCTTGGCAGGACCCATACTATGGAATACCATGCCATTGGAGCTAAGATTACAAAGTGACAGCAAAACCTTTAGAAAAAATTTAAAATCCTGGCTCTTTAAACAAGCTTATCAAAAAGAGAAAGGAGAATAGTACCCAGGGGAATGCAAGGTACAAACAATTAAACAACCATACACACAACCAAAATCAATATGTGTGTAATTTTATTTGTTATTTTAGTTTAAGCTTCATTTTTTTAGTTCATCAATAAAGGATAAAAGTACAATGATAAAGCTAATCTCGTATCCAAAACTGTTACAATGAGAAATGGACATGATTTATTACACTTACCAATTAATATTGTTTACAAACTATGGGCCTCATTTTCCATACTGCTCGCACGCGATACCAGGATGGGAGTGGAGTCGGGGCGGAGTCGGCCCCAGAAGAGGGCCGACTCTGCGCCGATGCTGCGGGCAGCGAAAAGGTAAGTGTCTTTTCGCGGCAGCTTTCGCTCCCAAGAGCTACACCTCCAATGGTGGCGCTATTGGGTGCGAAACCGGCAGCGATCACACAGCGACAGTGCGATCGCTGCCGGCTAGTGCAGGCCCTCCCCCCGTTTCGGCCCCCCGCCCCTCATCTTCTAAAGTATTGCAGGCCTGCGATACTTTAGAAAATGAGGCCCTATGTTACCGAACCTTAATGGCAACTGTGTAACTTGATATATTTGGGCATCATTTTTATGTGCCTTACTGTAAACCGTTGTGACGGTACCCACTGAACGATGGTATAGAAAAATGTTAACATAAATAAATAAATATATCAAACAAAATCAAAGAAGGATATCACAAACTACTAATCCTAAGACGTCTGAAACCATTTATTAACCCTTATGACTTCAGAACTGTACTACAGCTACTCATATTCTCGACCATCTACTACTGCAACTCCTTACTGATATGACTACCATACTCCAACATCAAACCTCTCCAGATTCTGCAAAACTCAGCAGCCAGAATTCTGACTGGAACAAAGAGGAATGATCACATAACGCCAATACTGATTTCACTACACTGGCTTCCAATAAAATCCTGAATTGAACACAAATCCATGACCATCATATACAAATTACTACACAATGAACATCAAGGTCAAACTGGTTTAAACATTAGGGATGTGAATCATTTTTTGACGATTTAAAATATCGTCTGATATATTTTAAATCGTCAAAAATCGTTAGAGCCACGATACAATAACAATTCCCCCGACTTATCGTCAAAAAATCGTAAATCGGGGGAAGGGGGAGGGGAAGGGCGGGAAAACCGGCACACTAAAACACCCTAAAACCCACCCCGACCCTTTAAAATAAATCCCCCACCCTCCCGAACCCCCCAAAAATGCCTTAAATTGCCTGGGGGTCCAGCGGGGGTCCGGAATGACCTCCTGCAATCAAATTGTGTTGTCTTCAGCCGGCGCCATTTTGCACCGCCATTTTGCAAAATGGCGGCGCAAAATGGCGGAAAAATGGCGGAAAAATGATTCGTGGCAGCAGATCGCTCCCGGACCCCAGGGACTTTTGGCCAGCTTGGGGGGGGGGGGGGCCTCCTGACCCCCACAAGACTTGCCAAAAGTCCAGCGGGGGTCCGGAACAACCTTCTGCAGTCGATCTGCCGGCGCCATTTTCCGTACGGAAAAACGATTCGCGGCAGGAGATCGCTCCCGGACCCCAGCTGGACCCCCAGGGACTTTTGGCCAGCTTGGGGGGGCCTCCTGACCCCCACAAGACTTGCCAAAAGTCCAGCGGGGGTCCGGAACGACCTCCTGCAGTCGAATCGTGTTGTCTACGGCCGGCGCCATTTTGCGCCGCCATTTTGCAAAATGGCGGCGCAAAATGGCGCCGGCTGAAGACAACACGATTTGATTGCAGGAGGTCATTCTGGACCCCCGCTGGACCCCCAGGTAATTTAAGGCATTTTTGGGGGGTTCGGGAGGGTGGGGGATTTATTTTAAAGGGTCGGGGTGGGTTTTAGGGTGTTTTAGTGTGCCGGTTCACGATTTTAACAATTTTAACGATATTTTAAAAACCCAAACGGCGACGATATGATTCCCTCCCCCTCCCAGCCGAAATCGATCGTTAAGACGATCGAGGACACGATTCACATCTCTATTAAACATAACCCCCCAGAATCCCCAAAGAAACTTATGTTCAAACACAGGCTGTTTAACAGTCCCCCCTATCAGAGATGCTCACCTGACAGCAACCAGAGAAAGAACATTTTCCATCGCCTGCCCTAAAATATGGAACTCACTCCCAAAAGATTTGAGAACCCAACCTAACCTCAAAACATTAAAAAAGGATCTAAAAACATGGCTGTTTTACAAAGTCTACATTAACAATCAAGTATCACAACAGCCAAACACTCAACAGAATTACCAACCGAAACCACGCAAAAACAAGACATCAACCAGCACCAAGCAAACTTTCTCATACAAAAATGATCGTATGTTGGACAATAAAAAAGAATAACTTTACGTTTAACTAATTTCCCCACCCTTGTAATCCTCCTTACCCCACTCTTTCTATTTACCCTCCCCCCGTAGCACATCCACCCCTCTTCCTATCCCCTCTAATCCTTACCCACTCCGATCCCCTTTATCCGCTCATTTTTTAATATAATATGTATCCTGTTATACCCTTAATTCACATATGTTAAGATACTACCTTTTGAATCTTGTAAACCATTGTGATGGCTTCACCAAACGACGATATATAAAACTCAACAAATAAATAAATAAAATAAACATACTCGCCTTACTTGACATCTGCTCTGCCTTCGATACCATTAACCACAACATCCTAATCAAACGTCTCACTGAAATCAGCATCTCAAGAACAGCCCTATTCTGGTTCATATCCTATCTTGAGAACAGACACTACACAGTTAGAATTGGAAACGCCGAATCCACACCCAACTCACTCAAGGCGTCCCCCAAGGATCCTCCCTCTCATCCACCTTCTTCAACATATACCTCCTGCCCCTCTGCCAACTCCTCTCAGATCTTGGCCTCACTCACTTTATCTACGCGGACGATGTCCAAATCCTCATTCCCAACCAAGAATCCCTATCCAAGTCTCTCAAGATCTGGGAAAACTGCCTCAATGCTATAAGCTGCCTCCTCACCGACCTCCATCTTGCTCTTAACACAGCAAAAACTGAACTCATCATCATCTCAACACACAATAATCCAGCGCTCTCACCCGATGGTAACCCCCTCCCTCCCTCGACTTCCTTCTAACAAAATGTACGAAACCTCGGTGTCACCATCGACAACCAACTGAACCTCAAACCATCAACACAACCATAAAAGAGTGCTTTTTCAAACGCCATGTCCTCAAAAAACTGAAACCACTCCTCCATCTCAATGATTTCTGCAGTGTCCTTCAAGCCACAATTTTTTCAAAAATTGACTACTGTAATTCATTACTACTAGGCCTCCTCCACCTCAACCATCAAACCACTCCAAATGCTACAGAATGCTGCTGCCAGAATTTTAACACCCACAAAACAAACCATATTACCCCCGTCCTCAAGGAGCTCTACTGGCTCCCAATATCTTCCCGAATCCTCTACATTCTACAAGAACCTCTCAATTATACATAAAACCCTACACAACTGTAATATACACTGGCTGGACAACACCCTCCGCTTCCACACGTCCAACTTCCCCACTAGAACAGCATACAAAGGAACCCTACAAACTCCCTCTCACAAAACCACCCACCTTAGCTCCGCAAAAGAGTGAGCCCTCTCGATTGCATGACCCACCCTTTGGAATACCATGCCCCCTGACCTCCGTCTAGAGCCATGCATCCAGAAATTTAAAAAAAATCTAAAGACCTGGCTCTTTAAACAAGCATTCCCTGAATAGCGCTCCACCCCCACCTCCCCCTTAAACAACTCCCCCCAGCCCCCAAATGTTGTCCCCTCCCCCTGGTCTTAACCTCCTCTACATTCACCCCTCCCCCTACCCCTCACCTTGAAATACTCCTCAGACCCCAAGAATCCTCCCCCTGCTTATTTCTATTGCTCCTCTCCCCCCACCCCCGCGATCCTACACTATTGCTCTCAACCCGCTTCTCCTCCCATCCTCTCTCATTTGCCTTTTTTGATCCCCCAACCTTCCCACCTAGCATCCTCAGTATCGACTTTGTATCATTGTATCTTGGAATGCATAATTTACTGCACGCTCTACTAATGCATTGTATTTATATTCTCTATTCTTACCTAGTTGTACATGTATTTCCATATCCACCATCTTATAACTATATTTACCATAATTATTAATGCTGTATCCCCACCACCCCTTCAAGTTCCTTTAAATTCCCTTCCAAGTTCTATGCACCCTGTTCCATGTACCATGTTTAAGTTCATTGTAAACCGATATGATGTTCCTACGAATACCGGTTTATAAAAGTGTTTAAATAAATAAATAAATAAATATATGAGCAGATATTGTAGTCAGAATGCTTTATCATGTTCAACAAAAGATATTTAGCTTCTAAATCCCTTCAGGGTTAAAGGATTCTAGGTAGTCATGGTTTAACAAGTGGTGTGGTAGACTTCGCAAGGTGTAATCCACACTGGACAATTCCTCTGAGGAAGGGCGCTGGTATACTGCTGCCAAAGTGAGTTCCTAGATAGCTGGCAAAAAAAAAAACCACACCCCAAGGTAAAAGGTTGAATCAATAGACAAGAGATGTGGCTCCAACAAAGTTTATTAGCAGGAGAAGAATGAATGCCCACACCATACATTTCCACAAGCTTCATAATGCAAACATCAGGAGCATTCACATTTATAAATACATAGTAGCAAAATCCTTCACTTTAACAGTTCTAAGGGGTACGAGAGAAAATTGGAAAAAACCCCCAAACAAATGTAAGTTCTAGAGATGTGTATCGTACCGGCAATCGTTTCCGGTTTCGTTTTCGTAGAACAGCGGAAAATTTTGTTTCCCATGGTTCTGACCGTTTTTTTTTTCCGGCTGTCCCGATCCAAAAAAAAAAACAAACCCACCCCGATCCTTCAGATTTAATTATTTACAATTCCCCACCCTCCCGGCCCCCCAAAAACTTGCCTAAAGTCCCTGGTGGTCCAGCAGGGGGCCCAGGAGTGGGCCATCCATTGCTCCTACCATGTGACAGGGGCCGGCCAATGGCACTGATAGCCCCTGTCACATGGTAAGGGCAAAGGGCCTTCGGCGCCATTTTGATTCGTGGCAGCCGACGGCCCGAGAGGGGGACATCACTCCTGGGACCCCCACTGGACCACCAGGGACTTTAGGCAAATTTTGGGGGGGTCAGGAGGGTGGGGGATTGTAAATAATTAGATTTGAAGGGTTGGGGTTTTTTTTTCTGTGTGCCCTTTCTCCCCTTTCGTGGGGTTTTCCTATCATTTTCGGGGACCCCCGATACATGATGAATTAGGAAATATCGTATGATATTTTAATTCGTCAAGAAAAACGATGCACATCCCTAGTAAGTTCCTTCTGGATTTCTAGAATCTCAAGCAGGTTAGAATTCCTCAGCCAATTGGGTTGCATTCTCCCTCGTATGAGCTTAGTCCAGTTTGATTTTGAATCTAAGAACTTTACTGCCACACTCCCTTATTCACACAAACCCAGGCACTTATTTTGGACCTTGTCTGGAAATATAGGATAAGATTTCTTTATGGATGGAGAGTTCTAAAAATGGTTGTCCATACGGTCCTCCTATGGGCTTTTGATTGTAGGCCCATGTTATTCTAAGAGTCAAATAGCTAGGTCAAGAACATCCATATTTTATTCTGGTAGAAATCCCAGACCAGTTTCTCTTCAAATCCTTCCTACAGCCTCTCTCCTAAGCACTGTCTTTACAGCTTCTCCCTCAAGGGTTTTTACTCTACAGACATTCAGGTTTAACCATGATTTGAAACAAGAATTTGAGAATGAGAAAAATGGAGACGTGCAATCAAAGGAGAAAAAAGAGCCCTCTAAGGTAGTTGCTAATAAGTGTATAAAGCCAATGGGAAAGGAAATCATAGTCAGGGCCCTAGGAGGTGGAGTTCTGGGGTTAGGGCAGGCCAAGATTCCAAACCACTCCTTTAAGGTGAGAAAGAAAAGGGAGTGGAGGGTCAGAAATGAAGGATTAGGGGTGCTTCCTGGATTTGCACCATCTCCTCTATCTCCATGGACCCCTAGTTTCCTGAGCACCCGCTCCCCACCCCAGGATATTGGCCCATTATAGGAGTCCAAAGAGGGCAGGTATGATCAGCATTTGCTCTTGTTCTGATGCTGACAGACAGTAGGACTAAATGGTCCATTTTCTCAATGGAGAATGGTAATCAGTGGAGTGCATCAGGGATCTGTACTTGGACTGGTGCTTTTCAATATATTTATAAATGATCTGGAAAAGGGAACAATGAGTGAGACAATCAAATTTTCAGATAGCACAAAATTATTCTAAACTGTTAAATTATACGCAGCTTGTGAAAAATTACAGGAGAACTGGGCATTCCAATGGCAGATGAAATTTAATGTGATGCACATGGTGGTTAATTTAACCAGATAAGTGAAAATATTGCTACTTAACCGGTTAACCCCTAGATTCATCAAAAAGTCTTAATAATGCAGTGATAACCCCCATGGTTGGGGGGAAGGAGAGAGAGAGAGAGAGGGCTTATCTATAAGGCCCTCATAGTAGTTAAGTATTTAAATCTCTATAGTAGGGCCATCTAATAGGTCGAGTTGGAGTGGTTTAGGGTTTAGTGGCCAGTTTCGCATGTAGAGTGAGACGTACGAACAGCACAGTTTACCTTGGTGAAGATTTGACTTCATTTGGAGTGAGGAAAGTCTATCAAAGATGAAATTTTGTACTATGTTCTCTCATCCTAGCATGATGGTACCCTGTTATAGAGTCCATCAAGCTAAGTGGCAATCTATGAACATAGCTGGATATTCAGAGGCAGCCATTTAGTTGGATAAATTCTACTTATCCGGCTAAGTATTGTATAAATATCATTCTCCATGAAGTTAGTAAATAGCACATGCAAAACAAATCGGAAAAAAATCTTTTCATACAATGCACAATTAAGCTCTGGAATTCATTGCCAAAGGATGTGGTTAAGTCAGCTAGCATAGCTGGGTTAAAAAAAATTTGGACAAATTCCTGGAGAAGTCCATAAATTGTTATTAACCAAATAGACTGGATGGAAACTTTCAAACCAGGTGAGGGTGCACATTTGCCCACAAAGATCAGCTTGCACCCAGGGCCACAGCCATTTTATAACATAAGCACGCATATGTGTGCATGTTATAAAATAGTCTGGCCACGTGCATGTGTGCCAAATGTGGGTGTGCACATGTACACGCAAATCCCGCTTCTACTGCGTAATTTAGGGGATTTTACAATTGGTGCATGCTGATGCCATTGTCAATTAAACCAGTTCGTCCTCAGTTCACCCAGTTAAGGGGTAGGTCCTCCAAACTCCCCTAGTTTAATAGCCTTCACTTCCCCAGTTAGCTCCGACTGGTAAAGCCGTGCAGATATACCTATTTTTCATTTTATAACTTATATCTCCTCCATAGCAAAAGTAAACTTAAGCAGCAGGGGATCTGGACGCACCTGCCCAGGCGTGTAAGCATTTATGCCACATCTCTGGTTCACGTCCTGAAATGCCCATGCCCTATCTAAAACATGTCCATGTCCTGCCCCATTTTGAAAGCTTTGGAGATGTGCGCACTGCAGGAGATAGATGCTTATCTGGGCGGCTTTTCAAAGCTGCTCGGCGCACCCGAGCCCGCTTATTTGCGCATCCCCTAATTAATGCATGCTGGGCTTTTAAAATTCATCTTTAGGGAATAGCCACTACTTATCACTGTGTGATAACAGCATGGGATCTATTTACTGTTTGGGATCTTTTCAGGATGGACAAGGATATTTGGCTTGATGGACTTGTTTTTATATGTATTCACAAACCATACCCCAGCATGGCACAAACACAATAACGCGAGTATGCACATACTCATTAGGTTCCTAAAATAACATATTTGTAAGTTTTACAAATATGTTATTTTACACACGTAAATTCTGCATAACACTTTGAAAATTGCCCCCGTAAATCTGAAATTTCAAAGATATGCAGAATCCCTTATCCAACTCCGCCTACAGAAAGCTTCCTCTCAGTCTGGATAAACATGAACATGACATATATGCATGTTTACCTGCTTATTGGAGGGCAATTTTATAAAAGCCCATTTCTGCATTTAAAACACTATTTTAACAGTGGAAATGCTTTTGAAAACAACCATTAGTGAACATGATTCCAAATGAGCTAATAAACTTCTCTGCTCAAGTTCTTGTCATAAATCTGTGACCAGGTGTGCAGCAGAATTCACAGATTTGTCAGACTATGCCAGGGCCATGAAGTGAAGACTTCTGATATAGCCTTTGGACAGGGGCGTTCTATAATAAGGCAGGGTGAAACCCCCGCCTCAGACAGCAGAATTTTGATGCGGCAAAAAATGCTCCCCTCAAAACGCCCTTGCGGCGTCTGCCTTCAATTGCCCTGCTGCAGTCCAACTGCCTGACTGCGCCTCCTACATTGCGCTCATGTCTACAAAGTACTCTGCACACTTGAAAGAAAAACGTGCAGCGTCCTACGTCACCGCTGCTCAGGCTCGCCGTTCTTTTGCTGCCTCCTGCAGGCTCGTGCTTTGGAGCGTGGTTGAGCAAAGGGGTTTCTTTTGTCAGTTTTCAAGCGCAGAGCTACTTTCTAATTTGCGGCCAGTTTAATTCCCATGCCGACGCTACGATGTTTGTGTCTGCTGCCTCCTGTCTCTGTGGTTCACAAAAATAAAAGTAAGTAAAAAGTAAAAAAAAAAGCAGTAACGCCGAGTCTTTCTTCTGTGTTCCCGCTGCCTCTACTGCTTGGTCACTTGACAGCCTGCATTATGGGTGGGGAGGAAGCTGTATGGCCAGGCAAGACGAGGGACAGCAGTTTAAAAAAAAAAAAAGCCGTTTGCAGATGGTCTGGGATTCAGGGGTGGGGAGGGCGGTCACAGGGTGGAGCCTGATAGTTGGTCTGATCTGCGCCCCATCAGCCACCGCTGTGCCCCAGACTCAGGTTCCTGTGGGTGTGTGCACTCAAAGTGGGTTCTTCCTCCCAATTTCATTATCCTCTGCTGTGTAGTAGAGCCAACCGAGGCAACGTGCATGCATAAGGACCTAAGTCTGGGCCAGGGTAGAGGGGTGGCTGGTGAGGGGGCTTATCAGAAGACCTGCAATGTTGAATAGGCAGGCTGCTGCAACCTGCAGGTTCCACCCTTAGGCAGCAGCAGCTTCTCCCCACACCTGTAGAGGGACACTGGTCTGGTGATAGAAACTTGTGTGAGAGAGAGGGTGACAGTGATGAGAGAGACTGGTCTGGGGAGAGGGGCGACAGTGGCTAGTGTGAGCCACAGAAAGACTGATCTGGGGAAAGGGGTAACAGTGACTGGTGAGAGAGAGACTGATCTGGGAAGAAGGGGTGACAGTAACTGGTAAGAGACTGATTTATAGGGAGGGGTGACAGTGGCTGGTGAGAGAGTCTAATCTGGGGAGAGGGGTGGTCATGACTGGTGAGTGTGAGAGAGATTGATCTTCAGGGAGGGGTGACAGTGGCTGATGAGAGCAAGAGAGAGACACTTCTGCAGGGAGGGGTGGCAGTTAGTGGCGGTTCTATCATAAAATACTCCTGTGGTGGCTGACTCACCCTGCATCCACACCCAGACAGAAAAAAATTGCATGCCATCCCAAATAGCATGCCTGTGGGGATCCCGAGCCCCGCGGGCAGAAAGACAAACCTAGCACTGCATGCAAAAGTCTGACAATATGCGGCCCTGTAGAAAGTCATTAACGACAGTGGCATGGGATTATGATGTGCCCAACAGGATCCCAGGCCGTGGGAAGAAAGACACACCCCGAGATGGCAGCGCAAGATTTTGACGTACCGGACTGGATCCCAGGCTCACAGGCAGGAAGACACACCCCTGAGCCAGCAGTGTGCGATTATGTCATACCCAACAGAATCCCAGGCCTCTGGGCAGGAAAACACACCCTTAAGCTGGTGGCATGGAATTATGACATGCCTGAGAGAATCCCAGGCTCCGCGGACAGGAGGAAAAAGATGGTAGGTGAGGTGTGAGCAGGGGAGGGCTGAGTGAGAGAGAATGGCATGGGGGAGAAGGTTAAATGATATGGGATAGAAGGGAAGCCAAGGAGGCTGAGTTAGTGAGAGGGGATGATATGGAAAGTGGGGTAAGTGAATGAAGAGGAAAACACGAGAAGCAGTTGAGTGAGAGGGAAAAGAAGGGAAGGTGGAACAAGAGGGAGCATGTAAATTTCTGCACATGTTTGTGAGCATGTGATAGAGTATGAGTGACCAAGTGTGTGAGTAAGTGAGAAAGTATAGGTGAGCATGTGTTTTTGTGAGCATATGTGAAAGTGTGAGGAAGAATGTGTGTGACCATTGAAAGTGTGTGTGGGTATGATTATTTATTTATTTATTTAGAATTTTTATATACCGGCATTCTTGATAAAAAAAATATCAAATCATATCGGTTTCCAATGAACAGAACAATCGCAGTTGTGGCGTATCTCATATGAGAGATTGTGAGCGAGCCGTGTGTATTTGAATATGTGAGTATGTGTATGTGAGTGAGAGTGAGCGTGAGTTTTGAAAATGAGCATGTTTGTTAGAAAGCATGTGTTTATGAGAGAGTGGACAAAGTTTATATGTAGCTCCCCTTCCTACACTAATCCAGGACAATTTCAAGGTGACTAAATCAAAAGTTCCCAGGTATGGAAAACTGGGAATTTTTTTATCCTTATTAGTTTTAATGATTATTAGATGTTATTTCATGTACCTGCGGTTTTGAAATATTTTATTGGCTTTTGGGAACTTTTTAAAAATTTGTATATGAATTTAATTATATAATGGTATTCTTATTAGTATGGTTTTATTATTATGATTGTTTTATATTTCCTGATTTTATTGTTTTAGAACGTAAGAAATCACCATACTAGGTCAGACCAAGGGTCCATCATGCCTAGCATCCTGTTTCCAACAGTGGCCAAACCTGGCTATAAGAACCTGGCAAGTACCCAAACACCAAGAAGATCCCATGCTACCGATACCAGTAATAGTAGAGGCCATTCCCTAAGTCAACTTGATTAAAAGTTCTCCTCCAAGAACTTATCAAAACCTTTTTTAAACCCAGCTACACTAACTGCACTAACCATATCCTCTGGCAAAGAAAGGGCCCATACTAAAAGTCTGTGAATCCAATTTCAAATAAGATTGCGGGGCAGACTGTATGGGCCATCTAGTCTTTTCTGCCATCAATTTCTGTTTCTATGAATGGTGATGTTTCTTTTTTTTCTACTGATGCATTACATACAGACTCTGACTTTTTGCAGTTTCCAATACAGTTTTTGTCTGAGTGTTTATCTTTATAGTTTATTGTCACTTTATTCTGTATTTGGCGAGGATCTGTCTATGTTCTGGTGTGTGATGGAGATGAGGTATTCTGCTCCTATGTAGTTTTTGTGTAGGGATCTATAACAGCCTGGCTTGCTCTGTTTTCTTTATAGAAGGTGTATTGGTATTTAGGGCCTGCTGTAATATTTGCAGTGTTGCATTTTCATGTGTAACATTCTTACTGTTTAAGTGCTGGCATTTAGGGTCATTTTGGTATGGGATGTTTACTATATTTTAATTGTACTTCAGTTTATTCATGCCTTTCTGAGGGCCAAGCCCAAACCCGATGCGCTTTTTACAATAAGCCTATAGACTCCCATCTTTTTTGCAGGGTTTCCTCATTGTCATCACAGCACTGCATGTAAATATAATATCCATGTTGTTGTAGGTGATATTTTTACATCGGAAATCTTTCTTTTAAATGGCATTTTTTCATATTTAAATCTATTATAAATGCATAATTTTTAATTGTGTACGTAGTGAGGTTCACAGAGTGCCTATCACCCTTGCACTAGCCCTGAGAGAGTGCGCTATGCACAAACCCTTGCCATTCACTTATCTCCCACATTCCCAGGATGCAAATGCTAGGGAAGGTTGGTAAGCAGATGATAGGGTTCCCAGCTTCCTAGAAATATTATCACTGGGAACGCTGAGCTCTGCCTGCCCACTTCCACAGCATTTCCAGGCATGGAAAGGGCCAAACTCCAAGGGTAACTTTGCCCCCCCACCTTGGTGATTTGACCTGCTTCGTGGGGGAGGGGGGAGCACCATCTCAGCCCTGGCCTCCTGGCACAGGCAGCAGATTGGCTTGAGCCGCCCCTGCCTTTGGAAGTAAGACTATTACCTTATTTCACAGAGGCTACCTTTTCAAGTCCTTCAATATATGCAGAACAAAAGTATGCTAATTTTCACACTAAGGGCCCTGTTTCCAAAACATTTTTGCCATATTGCCATGGACAATCATAGGCAAATATTTTTGAAAATAGTTCCCTAAAAGTCTGTTTAACAAGAGTTCTTTTGTCTTTTTGTGTTGTTTTCCCATGTAGACAGAGAGGCTCCTTTACAAATTCTCAGTTCCTACATTAACACTCTTCTTACAAAGATGTGCTGTAACCTTTAGCGCTGAAAATAGCAAGTCAGGGTTAATAGTGCCTGAATATCTATCTGCAGCATTTCCATAGAGAAATGAAAATGCATACAGTTCAAAATGGCATGAACATGAATTGCAAGGGCAGGGCAAATCCCCTCACACAATGTAATGAGATTTGCAGAAAAAAGCAGTACTCTGCATAGGCTGTTTTGCACTTCAGACTTACCACTGTTTAAAAAAAGGGCAAATTTGGTTGCACTGATGTTCTTAATGTTTGGAAATGTTTTTTGTTTTTTTTTTTCCAAGTTTGAGGGTTGTCACACAAAACTGAACATTGTGAGATTTTTGCAGGATTCTTATCTGGGTAGAGACCAGTGGAGAAAAAGCTGTTTTCCCACTGATCCATAACCTGCAGGGCAGGAAGCAATGCTGGGGTTATTTATAGCTTTGGCATCCTACCCAGCTCTATATAACAGTGTGTGAATTGTGCTGTATACCATTAATTACCACCTCCCTTCTGAATCTCTGAAGCTGTAAAGTTAGCACCTAGGCACAGACCAGCACTTTTCTGTGCTGCATACAGCAGCTGGTATTTCTGAAGACCCAGAATGAGATAGGACCAGATAGCTCATTGGGGGGGCTTTGAGTAAAAACTGACACATTTAACAAAGTGGGATGGGCCATTTTTAACATGGCTGGCATATCAGGCTTTAATGCCTAACGAGCTGAAATAATAAGATGTGGAACGTGGCAGGGAAGCCCTGGTGAGGATGTCTTTTAGGGCAATGCAGGTTCCCCCACACTAACAAGCTCAACATGAAAGTGTGGATTAGCAAGGGGAACTCCTTCCCCCTTATCTCCCCCCCCCATCCCAGTGTTAAAATGTGACTCTGGAACCCTCCATCGTCCCCACCCTTCCAGTCATATACTGGTCTCTGCCCCCTTACCTCTTCCAAAGACAAAAACAGCTCGCCCTTGCACCCTCAGGACCCCACAACCCCCTCTAAACATAGAAACATAGAAATGATGGCAGAAAAGGACCAAATGGTCCATCTAGTCTGCCCAGCAAGCTTACAGTAGTATCTGCTGCACTGTGCAGGCTATCCCCATGCTTATCACTTTCCCAGACTGTAAAAGTCAGGGCCCTCATTGGTTGCTGTTTGAATCCAATTCCCTGTTCCCTCTTTCTGTTGAAGCAGAGAGCAATGTTGGAGTTGCATCAAAGTATCAGGATTATTGGTTAAGGGTAGTAAGCGCCGCATCAGCAAGTTACCCACAATTTTCAGCAGCAGGGGGAAGCTGGTTTCTTTCAAGCCAGCCGTGCTGCAAAATCCAAAATGACACTGCTGATATGCTGACTGACATCTGAAAGCAGGATAATTTTTGCATCATTTTGGGGGAAGAGTAGGATTTTGGGTGGAGGCTCAAGAGCCTGAAGGCTAGTTTTTGTTTTGAGAAGCTCTTATTTTTTCCACAGATTTAAAATAGCAAACTTGGGGTATTTTTTTCAACATTTTTTCCATAGTTTCTTAATGCATAGTAATTATAAGTAGGACCCATGTTAAGTTAGAATATGGAGGATTCTAGAAAAATCTGCTGGAATAAACATTGAAATGTGATTTCCAACAAAATTCTGAGCATGCTGGATTTTAATCTCTTTTTATTTTAACTTTTGAAAAGATGGGACAGCTTCACAGACAAAAGTAATGACAATTTTTCATTGTGCTTGTATGATCAAACTGAAAATATCTTAGAAGAGAGAATTGATTCCAACACATTAATTTAGAATTAACGGGAACAAACTATTTTGTCTCAGAAAACATGAAGGCTGATGTACTATTGTGCAGAAAGCTCCGAAAATGGGGCTTTAAGCGTTAAACCACTAATGCACATTAGTTGTAATATGTGCTGTTTGGGGTTTTGGCACATGAAGTGCCATTTGCAGAGAATAATGTTTAACTCCTTTTCTGCATACAAAAGTTTATTCAAATTAATATTGAAGTCACTGCTGTGATGCATAAAATACATAAGAAATTCCCTTCACAGCTGAAATTTCACATGAAAACCTTGCAAAATTTTTCATTGCTAAATTTCCTGTGCTATTTTTCTACAGGGCTAATTTGCATATGTAGAAAATTGAATAATACATTGTCCTCTAAATGTCAACATTCATTTCCGAACACAAAGCAACAAGATTTTCTAACTCTTTCCCCAGTTCAATAATACCCACACATAACCCTCTCCTTCCTTTTCATTCTTTTCCCATTCCTGCTGCCATGTAAATAAAACACAGTTTCAGCTTGCAATATTGAAGTTACAAATAAGAACCATAAAATTAAGCTTCCTTATGTTAATTGCTTATCTCCTTGGGACAGCATGATACATATTTTATTTATTTCTACTTGTTTATTTATCCATATATTCTACCAGGCAAAGATTGTTGTATGCTGATAAATAGGTCATCTGTTTTTATGTGTGATGCTGTTTACACTTCAGTTTTCCCCTTGGGACCAGAGACATCCTGTATTTAAATGGTTAATCTGAAGCACACTGTTCTCAGGCAGAAAAAAACAAAACACCAAAACTGTTCCTGGATGGAAGACAATGCCTTCTGGTAAGCACTCACTGACAATTTTATCATCCAGTCAAGAGGAGTGCAGTGTTTCTTCATGGTTTCCTTTTTTCAGCCAAAAAGCCAGTTACTTTTTGGGATGGGTGTGGGTCAGAGGGCCAGAAAGGAGAAGTCACTGGGGTTTGCTCAGACTGCCCCAAGGACAGGAAGGAATGGAGATCTTCTTTCGTTTTTTCTTAATCAGTTAAGTTAAACTTGACTACTTGCTCTACTATGTGGCCCACAGTGAGTTACAAAAATATTTAATCTTTAATGTTATTCACTGTTGTCCTGTTTTCATAGTGTCCTTCCTCCACAGCAGCCTCTGAGGCCGAATCAATTTCGGGAGTTCTGGTCAGCGCACGGCTGAATGTGTGGTGGATGCACGTTTTGGACACACTGACAGATACCCGATACAATACCGGGATTAGCACGTCCATAATGTGCAAGCTCAGCGCATAGCAAATAGTGCCGATGGCATGTAAATCCCATTTAAATGACTCGATTATATATTACCACCTGATGCAGTAACGTGCACCCAAAACTTGTGTGTCCATAACAAGTTTTTTTATGTTCAAAATTTTGCGCCTGCCTTACCTGGCATTATTGTAGTGGTAGCTGACGGTTCGTGAAAGCTTACCTGCTTTTTAATAATGGAAACTCTATACTTCTTTATTCTACAAAAGAACATAAGATATGCCATACTGGGTCAGACCAAGGGTCAATCAAGCCCAATATCCTGTTTCCAACAGTGGCCAATCTAAATCACAAGTAAATGGCAAGTACCCAATCATTAGATAAATCACAAGCTACTAAAGCTTATTAATTACCGTAATGGCAGTTTATGGATTTTCCTCTAGGAACTTATCCAAACCTATTTTAAACCCAGTTACACTAACTGCTGTAACCACATCTTCTGGCAATGAATTCCAGAGCTTAACTATGCTCAGTGAAAAAGAGTTTTCTTCTATTTGTTTTAAATGAGCTAATTGCTAACTTCATGGAGTGCCCCCTGGTCCTTCTATTATCTTGTTCGTCCTTTCATGATTTTTTAGACTTCTATCATATCCCCCCTCAGTCATCGCTTCTCCAAACTGAACGGCCCTAACTACTTTAGCCTTTCCTCATAGGGCAGCCATTCCATGCCCCTTATCATTTTGGTCGCCCTTCTCTGCACTTTCTCCAGTGTAGCTATATCCTTCATGAGATGCGGTGACCAGAACTGCACACAGTATTCAAGGTGCGGTCTTACCATGGAGCATTACAGAGGCATTATGACATCCTCTGTTTTATTTGCCATTCCCTTCATAATAATTCATAACATCCTGGGGGAAAGCCGACAGTCACTCAGCAATGCATGGTTCGGAGAAATGTATCCCTGAAGGATACTAATGAAACAGGAGAGTTAGGGCATCCCAATAGAGAGGTTCCATCAAAAGCAAACATAGTTCATATGCCTATATGTAAAAAATCACCAAAGCTAATGATTTCTGAATTATCCCAAACAACTGAAAAGCAGGTTGTTAAAACAAGCAAAAACCACACTTTCAAATGTCTGTATGCCAATGCCAGAAGTCTAAGAAATAAGATGGGAGAGTTAGAGTGTATAGCAGCAAATGATGAGATTGACATAATTGGCATCACAGAGACTTGGTGGAAGGAGGATAACGAATGGGACAGTGCCAATGGGACAGAATGTATGGGAAGAGCTAGGAAAACTGAAAGTGGACAAAGCCATGGGGCCTGATGAGGTTCATCCCAGGATACTGAGGGAGCTCAGAGATGTGCTGGCGAGTCCGCTGCATGACCTGTTCAACAGATCCCTAGAAACAGGAGTGGTGCCGAGTGATTGGAGAAGAGCCGGAGGGGTCTGCAGAGCAAGTGGGAGTGCCTGAAAAGGCAGCGGGAGTGCAGGAGCACAGGCCAGGTCCGGGAGCTGGGTGCCGGAGGTGAGTAGGCCCGGTTGCGGGCCTGCCGCGGCCGGGACACGCAATAGTAAACCCCCCCCCCCCTTTTATGCCCCCCTGTTGGAGGCCTGGGTTTGCCTGGATGGGCTCGATAGAACTGAAGAAGGCGTCCTTTGTCTTGGAGGTTGCTTGCTGGCTCCTAGGAGTTCTCCTTGGCACCGTAGCCTTCCCATGAGAGGAGGTACTCCCAACAGCAGCCTCTTCTCCGGAGATAAGTCTTTGTCATCAATCTTATAGTGGCATTTACAGAATATAAAACTGGCGTTTATATGAAACTCTCCAGATTGGAGATTTAAAAGATATTTCTCCCCATTGGTTAGGACATAAGGTTGTGTACCTAATATAAGCCTTTGGAGCCTTTGTACAAAAAATTGAGCAATCCTATCAAATATGGTGGAGATTATATAATGTTTTTAAAGAAAACAAATTACAAAAACATTGAAGAAAAAAATTTGTCTCAAAATAAGCACAAAATTAAAGAGAGTGGGAGGGAGGTAAGTTAATGATTATATTGAAAAATAAGACGCAAGGCCGTGGAGGCATGCATCTATACATATGAAACTTACCTCATCTCTTTTCAAATTATTTATTAATTGTTTATAATAAAGTGGATAGTTCACAAGAACTTTAAATAAGGTGAGATTACAATTGTTTTGGGATCAGATTTGTCTGACAGGACCTTCCCTTGGTGAAACCATGCTACCTCTGGTCCATCAATTCTGCTGTTTTTAGATAGTTCACTATTCTTTCCTTCAGCAGCGACTTTCCTTCAGCAGCGACTCCAATACTTTTCCCACCACCGAGGTGAGGCTAACCGACCTGTAGTTTCCAGCCTCCTATTTGCTCCCACTCTTGTGAAGCGGGACTACCGTCACGCTTCTCCAATCACTTGGCACCACTCCCTCAAGTATCCTGGGATGAACCTCATCAGGCCCCATGGCTTTGTCCACCTTCAGTTTTCCTAGCTCTTCCCATACATTCTCTTCCATAAACGGAGTTTCATCCATTCCACTCCCCTCCAGTTTCATGTTAACTACCGACGGTCCTTCTTCGGGGTCTTCTTTAGTTAACACCGAACTGAAGTATTCATTTAATATTTCTGCCATATCTTCCTCGGCCCAGCTGCATGGGTTCTTCTGCTTTGGAGGATGGTGGTATTCTGTTGGGGGTGGACCCCGCCGCAGGTGGAGAGCGGGACCATTCCTCAGTGGGACGACAGAGTGTGCGAATTTCTCGGTGACCACTGGTTGGATGGATTTCTCTAGGACGAAGAACTCCACCTCTTCGTGCAGGGCTCTGGTGAGGAGAGAGGTTCCATCACCTGGGAGATCCTTGCGGGTCGCCATAGATGGAGGCGATGAGTAGTAGTTTCGCGATAGCGTGAGTGGAGATGCCAAGAAGGTGAACCAGGTCCTTGATGATGAAATTCCCACCTGCTCTCGAGTCAATCATAGCCAAGGTAGGAAAGGAACGAGGGTCCCAAATCAAGGTGACAGGTAGTGTCAACTGAGGGGCCAGAGCAGTAGCGTCCAAGTTCAGGTCCCCAAATGAACTTAGGCTAGGGAGTTTTCCTGGACGGACAGGACAAGATGGTAAGTGGTGCCCTGCAGTACAGGCACAGAGCCGAATGCCTCCATCTGAGGCATTCATCCGGGGTCAGATGTCCTCGGCCCAGCTGCATGGGTTCTTCTGCTTTGGGGGATGGTGGTATTCTGCTGGAGGTGGACCCCGCCGCAGGTGGAGAGCGGGACCATTCCTCAGTGGGACGACAGAGCGTCTGAACTTCTCGGTGACGCTCCTGGAGGTGGTGGTCGATGCAAGGTTGATGAGATCCTCGAGAGAGGAAAGTAGCTCACGGGCTGTGAGCTCATCCTTGAGTTGAGACGACAGACCGTCCAGGTAAATGGCTCGGAGGCAATTCTCCTGCCACACAAATTTGGTGGCAAGAGTTCGGAACTCAATTGTATACTCGTTGAGTGCTCGTTGGCCTTGCCACAAAAGTAGGAGACTGGAACTAGCTACCGCTTGACTCCCCAGGTTGTCGAAGGTCCAACGAGACGGCCACTAAACGTGGCAGTTCTTGGAAGAGAGAGTCCGAATGGTCCCACAAGGGAGATGCCCATGCCAGCGCCTTGCCCTCTAGACGCGAAAGAAAGAAAGTAACGTTCATAAGCTCATCCTGAAAGATGGAGGGCTACAGAGCGAACTGCATATAACACTGGTTGATAAACCCTCTACAGAGCCTGGGGTCCCCATTGAAATGAGGTGGAGTGGGTAGGGCCAGCAGAGCCTTGGAGGGCAAAGGAGAAGGCTGAGGGTTGGGCAGTGCAGAGGTCTGTGCTGCAGACCCAGCGGGAGTATCTAGGCAACCACGGAAGCGCTCAACGGAGGAGGCCAGCGCTTCTAAGAACCGCTGCTATTCTTGGATCTTCAGAGCCAGGCCTGGAATAGCCTGGAGGGTGGATGGCTCTGCGGAGTCCATGGCTTTGGCAACTTGTTGCACTGGTGGTAGACCCTTGGCCCGAGGTGGGGTTGATGCTACCCGTAGGGCAAGGCCCACAGATCACCACCATCGGGAGGCGGAGCAGGCCGGAAGCTGGAGGCCGACTGGAGCTTCGCCAATACTAGCCCTCGTTCCCTGCAGGTTGAGCCCTTGGGTGCCAGGGCTGGATGGTCTTAGGCGGGCCTCCGTCAGATGAATTCTGGTCGATGTTTGGAGTAGGAGACCAGGGATCAGCAGAGGTATTGAAGGGACCTAGACAGGTCCGGATGAGGCAGGAGCCCAGAGACCTGGGCGGCAAAAACCGACCATAGTGTAGGGAAAGGTGACGCCTGGGCAGTAGAAGGCCGAAGCCTAGTAAGGCTGAGGAGATACCAGAGGCAAGGTCAGGAACAGGCTGAAGTCAGGGCAGGTGGCAGTGCTAGGCAAGGGAAAGCGGAGCAAGGGTCAAAGCCAGTAATCAGTCCAGAGCGTGGTCCAACGAAGCAAGGGTCAAAGCCAGTAATCGGTCCTGAGCGTGGTCAACGAAGCAAGGGTCAAAGCCAGTAATCAGTCCAAGGCAGAGGCTAGGTAGGAATCAGGAACGGAGTGAGGAACAGGAACCAGGAGCGAAGTCAGGAATGGGCAATGGAGCACACAACTAGCATGGTTATTTTTCTGTCGATAAGTAGGGCATTTAGCCGTGCATCGTGGGGAGAAGTCATCCGTGATGTCACGAGGTGGAGTTTTTTCTCTTAGCTCGAAGAACTTTGAAGTGCGCATGACCTCGGTGTTCCCACGCTCCTCGAGCCGTCTCCTCAGTTTTAGTTTTCCGCGGTAGTTCATGGATGGGGTTTTCACTCTTTCCAACTCCTCAGAAGACTGAAGCGAAGCAGACTTCAAAAACGGAAAAGAAAATGCCAGGATTTAAGTATTGCTCCTGCGGGAAGATCATGTCGGTGACCGATGGACATAATTATTGTTATTTATGTCTCGGTCCCGATCATGACCAGGTCGCGTGCAAAGACAGCGGCAGGATGTCCCCGCAGGCTAGACGTCAAAGAGCTGAAAAGATGGAAAAGTTGAGGCACTCATGCCCCCTCTCCGGCTGACAAAAGGTTCACCAAGTCCTCCCCGGGTAAGCAAAAGCCCTGGTCCTAGGCCCCATAACGTGCGCATTTAGCTTCGGAAAGCCGTGCGCCAAAGAATGCGTCGGCGTCCATGCCTCGAGCGTCGAGCACCGCGCCGAGCCCAACGCATATGATGCGTCGTTAAAACCTGTGTCGCTTCCATCTGCTCCGCTTCGCACGATGCAATCGACGCATGCGTCGACACCTTTGAAAGCGTCAATTTCTACGAAGCATCACAACACATCAAAGAAAACAACGAAGCTGTTGTGACCTCAGCCGGACACGCCTCCTTCTGTGACGTCAGACCTCCTTCTTTGACGTCAGATGCTGGAGGGATGTAAACCCGGCGTCTGCTAGGTTCCCTTGCCTTGCAACGCGGTCACCTAGAAAGTTGCTGTTCCTGTTCAGCCTGCCTGCCTGCCAGCCTGCCTGCCTGTCTGCTTATCTGAACTGACTTCGACTTGTCTCACCACTCCGTATTCTGCTGCCTGCCCAGACCTCGGTCCGTCTGTCTTCGCTGCCTCTGGTGGCCCGTCCCGCTTCTACTCCACTCCTGGTCTTCTTCCACAGCGCCTTATCTCCTAAGTCCCAGTGGTCCGGGTCCCTACAGGCTCCTCCTGGGGGGACCGCGGACTTCCAGGGCGAAGCCGCCTAAGTCCTAGCGATCCGGTTCCCAACAGCTCCTCTGGGGGGGTCACGGGTTTCCAGGTGAAGATTCAGCTCCAGCAGCGTGTGTCTGCCTCCCGACCGTCCTCCATCGTCGGTCGGCCCAAGGATCCACTTCCAGATTACAACAGATTGCAAGGCCATGGATCCGGCAGACCTCACTGGTCTTCAGGCCATTCCGGGACTCGCTCAATGCCCGGTGCACCAGCAACAAGTCCTAGACTCCTTGGCAGCCACTGTGGAGCGGTTGGCTATTCGGATGGATGCGGAACCTCCTGTACCTGTGTCCGCACCACCACCACCACCACCAGTGGTACCTTTCCACGCTTCTACCCAACTTTGGCACCCTCACGTTACGCCGGGGACCCCAAGGCATGTAGGGGATTCTTGAACCAGTGCTTCGTGCGGTTCGCTTTATTGCCCAATCAATTCCCGACGGATGCCGTCAAGGTGGCTTACATATTCTCTCTGTTGGACGGTAAAGCCCTGAACTGGGCATCACCCATGTGGGAAAAGAACGACGCCATCCTCAGCAATCTGATTAGTTTTGTAGAGAATTTCAAGGCGGCTTTTGACGAGCCTGCGCACCAAACCTCGGCAACCTCGGAGTTGCTCCAGCTTCGACAAGGAACTCGGACTCTGGCGGATTATGCTCTGGAGTTCCGCACGCTTGCTTTGGAGGTAGGGTGGCGCGACGACGCTCTCCGAGGAATCTTCTTGGAGGGTCTAGCAGCCAGGATAAAAGACGAACTGGCCGCCCGGGACCTTCCGGAGGATATCAACGCACTGGTTGACCTCGCAGGACGCATTGATCGCCGTCTGCAGCAAAGGGCGAAGGAAGGACGACCTCCTCGACGTATGGCTCCTCTGGCCCCGGTCTTTTCGAGACCACTTCCTCCGAGTCCCCGGAGTACCAGTACTCCTTCTGAACCTTCCATGGAAGAGCCTATGCAACTGGGAAGGGCCTCTTTGACTCCAGAGGAGAAACGACGCCGTCGCAACCTAGGGCTATGCCTTTATTGCGGAGGAAAGGGACGCTTCCTTTCGCAGTGCAAGGAGCGAGCGGAAAACTCTCGCGCCTAGGAGTAAGGGAGGAGCATCTCCTAGGCTGCCTCAACGCTACTCCTCAATGTACAGTTCCCATAACTCTAAAGTTCCCAGGGGGTACCTTTGACACGAGAGCCCTCATCGACTCGGGCGCCGGAGGGAACTTCATTACCCGCGAACTCGTGCAACAACTCTGCTTGGCCCCTCAACCTCGGGAGCCACCGTTACGGGTTACCTCAATTCGGGGTACTCCTTTACCCGGAAGTATTTCTACTACTACGGTCCCAATCACCCTTCAGACAGGTCTATTACATTCAGAAAAGATTTCACTTCTGATCCTAGAAAAGTCTGTAGACCCAGTGGTTCTCGGACTACCCTGGCTTCAGCAACATTCGCCAGTGATTCAATGGGATGATTTGCAGATTACCCAATGGAGCTCCCGTTGCTTTCGATCCTGCATCAAATCAGGTGTGGTTCATCAGATTCCTTTGGCTCACACTGGATCTCTGCTTCTGTCTCAGTATGCGGACTTTGCCGACGTGTTTTCCAAAGAAAAAGCAGAACTTTTGCCTCAACACCGTCCCTTCGACTGCGCAATTGATCTGCTTCCCGGCGCAATTCCTCCTCGGGGAAGAGTGTACCCCCTCTCTCAGCCGGAGACTTGAGCAATGTCGGACTACATCACCGAGAATCTCGCCAAGGGGTTTATCCGCCCTTCTAAGTCACCTGCAGGGGCAGGCTTTTTCTTTGTAGCCAAAAAAGATGGGACTTTGAGGCCGTGCATCGATTACCGAGGGTTGAACGCCATTACTAAAAAGAATCGCTACCCGTTACCTCTAATTCCTGAACTATTGGATAGACTCCAGGGAGCACAGGTATTTTCCAAGTTGGACTTAAGAGGCGGCCTACAACCTGGTTCGGATCCGTCCCGGGGATGAATGGAAGACCGCTTTTAACACCCGGACGGATATTACGAGTATTTGGTCATGCCATTCGGCTTGTGTAATGCGCCTGCTGTGTTCCAACATCTGATGAACGAAATACTTCGAGAACTACTATATTCCTGCGTAATTGTATATTTGGATGATGTCCTCTTTTTTTCCCGAGACCTGGACTCCCACCGGCACCACGTCCGGCAAGTACTTCAGATCCTGTGCGATCATCATCTTATGCCAAGCTTGAGAAGTGCTTATTTGAACAGGACACTTTACCTTTCTGGGGTATGTTATCTCTGCCATGGGGTTTTTCATGGACCCTAATAAGATATCCGCAATCAGGGAATGGCCCCAACCCGTGGGCCTAAAAGCACTGCAGCGATTCTTAGGATTCGCAAATTTCTACAGGCACTTCATACCACGGTATTCGCAACTAGTTGCTCCTCTGACTGCCCTAACCAAGAAGGGCACGGATACTTGACACTGGTCCGCTGAGGCCTGTAAAGCATTCAATGACTTGAAAGAGGCCTTTCTACTGGACATCTGTTTGCGACATCCCGACCCATCGCGCCCTTTCATTGTCGAAGTTGATGCCTCCAGTGTCGCCGTTGGAGCGGTGCTCTCTCAATGCTCCAGTACTGGACACCTTCTACCATGCTCTTATTTCTCAAAGAAATTCACTCCTGCCAAGGCCAACTATGGAATAGGTGACAAAGAATTGTTAGCTATCAAGTTAGCTTTTGAAGAATGGATGCAATGGCTGGAGGGGGCTCAACACCCGGTCACTGTTTATACTGACCATAAAAATTGGAATTTCTCACTCAAGCCCAACGGCTCAATCCAGGCAGGCTCGCTGGTCATTATTTTTCAGTCGATTCGACTTCGTCCTCAAATATCGGCCTGCCTCGAAGAACGTGCGGGCAGACGCTTTATCCCGCAATACTATCTTGAGGAAAAAGAAGATCCTCCTCAGCATATCATCGACCCAGCCAAAATCTGCCTCGCCAGTACCAGCGTCCACAACTCTGGGGAGAGTAGTGGTTCTTGTCGGGATCGCACAAAAGTTCTCGAGTGGGCCCATGACTCCCTCATAGGAGGTCATGCCGGCACAGACAGGACGCTAGATCTCCTGAATCGATTACTACTGGTGGCCCAAGGTTCGTCAGGATGTACGTGCGTACGTTGAGTCTTGCCCGGTGTGTGCTCAACAAAAACCAGTCAGTGGTCGGCCTTGGGGCCTCTTACAACCTCTACCGATTCCCACCGAGCCGTGGACTCACATTGCCACGGATTTCGTGGTTGATCTACCGTCCTCTGAAGGAAACACCGTAATCTGGGTCATCGTTGACCGTTTCTCTAAAATGGTTCACCTCGTTCCCTTGCCTAAACTGCTCTCGGCACCAGAGCTGGCTCTCCTCTTCACGCAACACATCTTTCGGGCCCACGGGCTCCCTCAGAGTATCGTGTCCGATCGGGGGCCACAATTTACGGCCCGATATTGGCGGGCCCTCTGCAAAAAGTTCGGAATATGGTTAAATCTGTCCACGGCGTTCCATCCTCAGAGCAACGGGCAGACCGAGCGAATGATTCGCTCCCTTAAGACATTCCTCCGCAGCTTCATTTCCGAAAGAAGGGATAACTGGGTCTCCCTTCTACCATGGGCCGAGTTTGCATACAATAACCACACACTTTCGGTTACTGGGCTATCACCCTTTCACTCGGTCTTCGGTCGGAACCTTAGACCACCAGTACCAATTCCTGTGGCCGTTTCCTCACCTGCAGCGCAAACATCGGCTCTCCAGCTTTACCAGTGGTGGAAGGTTATTCAGCAACGACTCTCTCATGCTGCTATCAAAGCACGAAGGGTTACCAATCGCCATCGGTGCCCGGCACCGGTTTTTCTGCCCGGTACCAAAGTGTGGTTAAGTACCAAGAACCTCAACTTGCCTGCATCCTCACGGAAATTAACCTCCAGATATTGTGGACCTTTCTGGGTGGCAGAACGGATTGGCTTGGTGTCCTACAGGCTCCCGGCTTCCCTCCTCATTTCGCATTCACAATGTTTTTCACGTCTCTCTGTTGAAGCCTGTGGTAGTTTCCCACTTCCATCAACCCAGTGCTGATACGGTACCCGGCCTCCCTCCAACGAAGAAGCCACGTATCAGGTACGAGAAGTATTGGATGTGCGCTTTCCACAACCGTCGTTGGGAATACCTCCTGGCTTGGGAGGGGTGCGGATCTGAGGAGGACTCTTGGGAACCTGCTCGAAATATACTGGACAGTCCCTGTTACCCAGTTCATCACGACTATCCCAATAAACCCGGACCCTTGAGGAGGGGGCGTAAGAGGGAGGGTACTGTTGTGACCTCAGCCGGACACGCCTCCTTCTGTGACGTCAGACCTCCTTCTGTGACGTCAGATGCTGGGGGGATGTAAACCCGGCGTCTGCTAGGTTCCCTTGCCTTGCAACGCAGTCACCTAGAAAGTTGCTGTTCCTGCTCAGCCTGCCTGCCTGCCTGCCAGTCTACCTGCCTGCCTGCCAGTCTACCTGCCTGCCTGCCAGTCTGCCTGCCTGCCTGCTTATCTGAACTGACTCCGACTTGTCTCACCGCTCCGTATTCTGCTGCCTGCCCAGACCTCGGTCCGTCTGTCTTCGCTGCCTCTGGTGGCCCGTCCAGCTTCTACTCCGCTCCTGGTCTTCTTCCACAGCGCCTTATCTCCTAAGTCCCAGCGGTCCGGGTCCCTACAGGGTCCTCCTGGGGGGACCGCGGACTTCCAGGGCGAAGCCGCCTAAGTCCTAGCGATCCGGTTCCCAACAGCTCCTCTGGGGGGTCACGGGTTTCCAGGTGAAGATTCAGCTCCAGCAGCGTGTGTCTGCCTCCCGACCGTCCTCCATCGTCGGTCGGCCCAAGGATCCACTTCCGGATTACAACAGAAGCACCCGACGCATAAACACAAAAAAAATCATCTCAATCTCAACCAGAGAAGCAAATTTCAAAAACTAAACCACATGATGCACCACGTAAGTCATCTTCAAAGACAACATAACACATCAATCTGGAGCTACATCTTCTTCCAGATCTGCTACTCAGCATACTGTATGTATGTATGTATGTATTTATTTATTTATTTTTATATACAGAGGTATAGCAGAGTTGCCTTCACTCCGGTTTACATTTATAACAACCTGTTACATTAAAAATTTAATTTTAACAATAAACTGAGAACTGGCATATAATGTAGTAT